>NW_011494937.1:1141232-1151510 GCF_000754665.1 Bison bison bison
CCTGCAGGACCCGGGGCCTGGGTTCCTCTGCCCACATCCAAACATGTGGTGAGCTGGGGGAGCAGGGGGAGGGGTTCAAGATGGCTGCCAAGATGGCTGGTTGCCTTTCCGCCTCTCTCTCTTTCTCTGCTTCTCTCTCCCTCTCTCGGCTTGCCCTGTTCTCTTCGCTGCTACAGGAGTCACCGATGAGAGGGGTTTGGACAGTCTGAGGGACAGATATGGGGGACACATGAGATTAGATGTCTGCTCAGGGCTGGTGGATCTCAATTCTGCTTGGGGAGAGGCGGGTGATCCCTGCTCCCCTCTCCAAGCACCCAAGGGCCGGGCGGGAACCTGTAACCTGACCCCAGACCCCAACTCCTTCACCCCCGGGCCTAACAGCCTGGGAGCTGCCCGCCCTCCACCTGGTCTCCTAGGCCTGGCACCCTGAATGGGTCATCAGGGTGTCCCACTGAGGGTCCCTGTCTCTCATTCTCTCCATCTGCCTGATGGCCAGGGACTGAGCACTCCCCGCTGATGGGTCAGGCCCCAGCTGTAGGGGCAGGTGACTTCTCCTTCCTCCCCATTCCCCCACCCCCAAATTCTAATGCCGATTTTATTACTTAAAAGTAGGATGAAAACAGGGAGAATAAGAGAAGGAATACAACCTTCATTATCATATCGAGAAAATTATCCGTGATTTTCCTAACTAGTAATTTGCCTGCCATGCTGTTCAGAACTGACTTGCCCATTAATTACAGAGATGAAAAATCATCTGGAAAGCGGAAAAGGGAACTAATTCGATCCCTGGCTGGCAGCAAGGGCCCCCATGCACCAAGCCACATATGTGTGTGCTCACATGTGAGTGCCTGGCCTTCCCACTGGCATTGCCACCTTCTTCCTCCTCTCCCTCAGGGAACTCCCTTGGGGCCTCAACTCACCCCACGTTTGTCACTCCTGCTCTGCATGGGGTGCCCACCCCAACCCCCTCTCCTGGGGAGCTGGCTGATCCATGCTGATTGCTGCCCTTGGGCGTGGAGAGGATGCCCAGGGTTGAGGGAGGGCAGGGAGCTGGGGACCAGCCGCACCTGGGTGCCGTGAGGCCTGCAGGGAGGAGGTGGAAGGCAGGAGACTCGAAGCCTGGTTTCTATTCCCAGCCTGCCCTGGGGAGCCCCTTCTCCTGGGAGGCGGGCTATAGGGGAGGAGCTCCGGGGGCCCTGGCCCCTCTGGAGTCTGTCTGCATTCAAGCAGTCTGGTCCTGGCTTGGGCACCACCGCCATGTGGGGGGCTGACAGGAGAGAGCATGGTGCTTCAGCCCCAGCCTGGGCATCAGGGGGTGGGGGTGCCAACCCCAGGAGGCTGTGCTGCCTGGCCCCAGAGGGGGTGCCCCGATGGAGAACAGGAGGAGCAGTTCCCCCTGCCTGCTGTCCCCGTCCCAGCCCCTGCTGGCCACAGGGAGCTGAAGTTGTCAGTCACTGCTCCCTCCTACCTCTCCAGCCAGACCCAGACGTGTGACCAAGGACACACAGAAGGCTCTGGTTTCTGTGTGGGCTCCTCTCGAGGATTCAATTTCCAGACGCCAGACAGTTCCCCTCTTCCAGACCCTCCAGGGAGGTGAGGAGGGGGGTGATGCTCCTGAGATGGGGTTTCCCTGGGTACCTGACTGCACCAGTGCCCCTCCCAGCCCTGGGCTCAGCCACCCTGATGAAAGAGGAAGCGGGGTCCCAGGTGGCAGGGGGGCTGCAGAACAGAGGCCTGGGAGCGGGTCCCACCGCCCTGAGAATCCAGGCTGCTGTGACCTGTGGGTACGTGTGCTGTGATTAGGATGGTAACCTGGACGAGCCTGTGTGTGGCCACGTGTCCGACAGGCTGGTCCTGTGTTCATAAGGTTCTCCTGGGTGCTAGTGTCTGTGAGTTTTGCAGAGAGGATGTGTGTGTGTTTCCACGTGTCAGGAGCTGTCTGCGTCTTGTGTGCACCTGCTCTGTGTGCACGTGTGGCTCCTGGGAGCAAGGCTGAGCAGACCTCTTCATGAAACCTGTGAATATTTGCCAAGTGTCTTTTCCACTCAGCGCTGTGCTGGGGACGCCAGGGGGACAGTACCCCAGTCCTGTCCTCAGGGAGCTCACAGTCTAGTGACGCGAGGAATTTCAGTCAAGGGTCTCCTATCATAGGAGTTGGGAAGAAGGCATATATCTCCCCTCCAGAGCGGCCAGAGCCCCAGCTGGGGTGGGGCAGCCCCTTCATCTTGGCACCCCAAGCATGGGGTGTCCCAGAGTCCAGACCTTCATGATCTTCCCTGTCACCCCTTCCACCTCGCCCCCTCTCTCCTCACTGCTCCTAAGCACGCAGTTCGACCACAGGCCCTTTGCACTGGCGGCTCCTTCGCCCGGGCCCCTCCCCCTGACACGTGCAAAGCTTTTGCTCCCTCACCCAGGGATGAGGGTTGTTCCCTCCTCAGTAACCTTTATCTACCCCATGTAGCCTGTTTAAAATTTCAGCCTCCCACCTGCCTTCTGACTTTCCCTAGCAAGGATGACTTTGCGCACATTCTGTAATTTACTGATTTATGGTGCCTGTTTGTTTATTGTATGTCTTCCCCGATCAGGACCCGAGCTCTTGGGGAATTTGTTCCCTGGTTTGCTTTTGGACGCCAGGTGCCTAGACTCAGGCCGGGCCCACAGTAGGCGCTTGAGAACTCTTAGCTGAGTGAATGGAGGCAGGGGGAGCCTCTCAAAGGACGGAGACCCCAAGGGACTCCCTCTCCCTGGCTTTGCACACTGAGGGGTCCCTGTGGACCCTGGTCCTCTTAGGGGAGCCAGGGCTACCCACCAGGGGCCAGACCAGGCCAGCTCGGCACCTGTCCCATGCACACTCTTGTGAGGCAGCTCCCTGAGAGGGCCTCATGGGTGCTCCAGTGTGTGAGGGTGTCCCTGTGGGCAGGCGTGGGGTAGTGTGCATATAGGGTTTAGAGCCCAGAGGGTCAGGTGGGGGCCCCCGCCTTTGCTGGGGATGGGAATGTCATGGTCAAGGCCTGAGCAGCTTTGATCCAGGGGGACACTGACTCAGACTCTCATAGGATGATGGGACCCCACTCTACCCTTGTTTCAGATCCTAGGAAATCAGCCAAGCAAAAGCTCCCCCGCCCCCCACCTCAGCTCAGCTCAGTGCTCAGTCACATCTGACTCTTTGCGACCATGGACTGTAGCCCGCCAGGCTCCTCTGTCCATGGGATTTTCCAGGCAAGAATACTGGAGAGGGTTGTCAGGCCCTCCTCCAGGGGATCTTCCCGACCCAGGAATCGAACGCACGTCTCTTGCGTCTCCTGCACAGGCAGCCAGGTTCTTTACTACTGCACCACCCCCTCCCATACCATCCTCCCCCGAATCCAAAATTTGGGGAAGATAAAAATTGCAATAATTAGATGCTCAGGCTAAAAATACCCTTGTTCCCCCTCTCCCCAAAACTAAAAATAGCCAGGGCTCTTCCCTCCGAGGCTAAAAATACCAGGTAGACCAGGAAGCCAGGTGGGTGCTCCTATCTGGTGTCAGGGAGGTGAGACCGACAGGCAAGGGGCCCAGGGCAGGGTCTCCCAGCCATGGCGTTCCTGACATTGGGGCTGTGTTGTTCATTCTTTGGGAGGAGGCCTGAACTTTTCAGCATCCTTTGCCTCCATGCTCTAGATACCAGGAGCAATCCCCCCACCCCTGAGTTATGACACCTAAAAAGGCCTCCAGATTTTGCCAAACAGCCTGGGGCAGGTGGGGCAAAATCATGGGCCCTCCCAGGTGAGTACCACTGCTCTAGATCGAGGGTCTGCAGATTCCCTCTGTGAAGACCCAGACAACAAGTGTTGGAGACATTGGCGGGCTTAGCAGCTCTGTTGCATAAACTTCCTCCGCCTCTTCTTCTTAATCCTTTGAAAGCGGCCAAGCTTATTGGCTGGGGGCAGTGCCCAGTCCATAGGTAGTCAACTCCCACCCTGGCAGACCCACCCACCCTTTTTTGCCCCTGGTGATGGAGGTCAGGGTGCCCTTGAATGCACCCTCATCAGCAGAGGGGCGAGTCTGGTGGTGTTTGTCCCTTTCACCTCCCTGCCCACACCCCCTGCTGTTCCCCTGTGCCCACTCTCTCACTGGTTGTCAAACACACAGCCCCCGCCTCCGCCGAACAGCCCCAGGTCCTTTGCACAAGCTGTGCTTGCTCCCTGGAATGCTCTTCTCCTCCCTGGGCACCTCTGTGGCTTCTTCCTCACCTTCCCAGAGCTTTATGACATGTCTGGCCTTTCTCCATCACTGTATTTAACATTGCCCAACACACACACACACACACACATACCAACCACTAGTACATCACAGGATTGACTTTTTTTAGTGTTCTTTATGTCTGGCTCATTCACAGCTGTCTCTCCACACCTCGGTCAGTGCCTCACACACAGTTGGTGCCCTAAAAGAGACGTGTGGGTACTTCCCTTGTGGTCCAGTGGTTAAGATTCAGGCTTCCACTGCCTTGTTCCCAGATTCGATCCCTGGTCGGGGAAACTACGGTCTCACAGGCTATGCAGGTGTGGCAAATAAATAAGATAAAGAGTCATGTAGAATCGCTGAATATTATTTCTAAGCCCCACAACCACCATTGTGAGACTTTCGTCCCATTTCCCCAGGGAAGAGACAGAAGGCAGAGGAGGGACCGTGGTGGGGGCAGGGGGAGTTGCATCGTCACACAGCCTAAAGTGGGCACAGCTGGGATTTAAACTTAGGACCCTGAGACCTGGGGCCTCTTCCCTGTTGCCCCGCTGAGCACCATCTCCCCCACCCTCTGGTCTCTGCCCCTTTACTGCCAGCTTGGTGGTAGCAGAGGGCCCCAGAGCTTTCTTCCATGTCTTCTGCCACAGGCCCTGGCTCCCGTGACCATTTTCAGCACTGCTCTGCAGTACCTGGGGGGTTCCCAGGTGGCTCAGCAGTGAAGAATCCGCCTGCAATGCAGGGGACCAGGGTTTGATCCCCAGGCTGGGAAGATGCCCTGCAAGGAGGGCATGACAACCCAGTCCAGGATTCTGGCCTGAAGAATTCCAGGAACAGAGGAGCCTGGCGGGCTACAGTCCATGGGGTTGCAAAGACTTAGGCACAGCTGAGTGACTAGATAGCAGCTACAGGACCTGGAGTGTATGTGAGGCGTGTGATCGGTCAGGGAGCACCTTGGAGTGGAAATGGGTCTCGGGCTGCCTGTGGTTCCAACCTGCTATGGAGAGGAGCATCGAAGAGGTGGCCGGATGGCCTGTAAGGGAGAGCTTCCTGGCGGAGAGGGCTTCCCAGCCAAGGCCTGGAAGGGAAGGAGGGATAAAGTAGAGGGGAGTCAGGGAGAGTTAGTGAAAGGAAGGGACCCTCCCTGAGGTCAGAAAGAAGTGGGCAGCTCAGACGGGAAAGGAAAGACATTCCCTGGCCAGGCAGGGAGACAGGACGCGGGTCCTGGGGCCCGAAGGACTGCTTTGGATTTGTGTTTCTACTTGTGCACAGGGCTGAGGAGGCCTGGGAAGGGGTCAAGGCCGTGAAACAGGGTTAGAATGTTTAGTATGTGCTCCTTCTGGCTGCTTCATAGGCGGGAACTGTGGAGGGCAGGCGGGAAGGGAGCTCAGGCCAGGGGGGAGGTGGGGGCGAGGCCAGTGTGGGTCGGAGGCCACCACAGCTGTCAACATGAAGGCTTGGGCGGGGGCCTTGAGACCTTAGAGAGGGACCCGTGCGGGGCTTTCGAGACAGTAGTTGACATGATTCAGTGGGTGACCAATTGGAAGGCAGAAGGAAAGGAGGGGGACGGGGAAACTGCAGGCTTCTGGTTCAGACAGCAGGGTGGACCTAGAGAAACGAAGAGGATGGGGCCAGGGAGCACCTTCCGCTCTCATCATCACCCCCCACACGTAGAGTCTCATCTCCCCGCGCCCGAGTCAGGGCACATCTTGTCCCCACTCAGTCTCAGGGTGGGCCTTCCCTGGTGGTCCAGTGGCTAGAACTCTACACTCCCAATGCTGGAGGCCTGGGTTGAATCCCTCATCAGGGAACTAGACCCCATATGCCACAACTCAACGTTCATATCCTCAACTAAAGATCCCACATGCCGCAACTAAGACCTGGCCTAGCCAAATAAATAAATATTAAAAAAAAGAAGCTCCTTTGCTCCTGGCTCACTCCCGCAGGCCCTGCTCGCTCTGCCCTCTACACCTGCCCTCACCCCTTCCCACTCTCCCCTTTCTCTCTGAACCAGAGCCACGCTCTAGCACATTCCTACCTACCTCAGGACTTTTATGTGTGTTCTTCCCATGGCCTGGATACTCTTTCTCCAGTACCTTGGTGGCTCACCTCCTTGTGACCTTTGCTAAATTGTTACCTACTTAGCCAGGCGTTCCCTGACCACCCCATCTATGTTTGCATTGACACATATTCCCCACCCCACCCCCATTCTTTATCTGCCTCGAGTCTATTTTCCTCCAAAGTACTTGTGACCAGGTGGGAACTAGGTAACTACCCCCTGAATGGACGACCTCTTCCAAGGGTCTGTTTCATCTTTGTTCATTAAACGAATTAACGAGAACGCTCTCCTCACCAGAACTGGGCATGCAACAGAGAACCAGGCCAACCCACGATGGAATGTTCCCTGATGGGATAGATAGACTTTCAACCGCAGAGCCCAAGTCCAGTGAGGGGAGCAAAATGTGGAGGCCCAGTGTACTGCTAGTGTGGGTTCCAATGCAGTCCTGGGGGACAGAGCCTTTTGGAGGAAGAGGGCACAGAGGGCAGGAGTCCTCTGGGTATGTGGGTGAGAGATGTGGGGGGTGAGGAAAGAATAGGCCAGAGCAGAGAAGGTGATGAAAAGAGCAGGAAATCCAGGCCTGAAATACCAAGTCGCAGCCTCTGAGGCAATAGGGAGCCATGGAGGGTTGTAGGCAGGCAGTGATATGGAGTTTTCATTTTGCCAAGAGCGCTCTGGGTGCAGGATAGAGATCAGAAGGGGTGGGAGTGGCAGATAGATGTGGAGGAGACCAGGGAGGAGGCATCCGTGGAGAAGGGGAGGCTTTGAATGGTCCCACCCCTGCCACTCGGCTGCCAGAGTGACCTTTTAAAATTTATAGGCAGACAAACCCCACCCTGTGGCGCCGACATCTAGTGGGAGAGAGATAATAAGCAAATAAGTAAAACGCATGGAGAAGGCAATGGCACCCCACTCCAGTACTCTTGCCTGGAAAACCTCATGGATGGAGGAGCCTGGTGCGCTGCAGTCCATGGGGTCGTTAAGAGTTGGACACGACTGAGCAACTTCACTTTCACTTTTCACTTTGATATATTGGAGAAGGAAATGGCAACCCACTCCAGTGTTCTTGCCTGGAGAATCTCAGGGACGGGGGAGCCTGGTGGGCTGCATAGTCCAGTCTATGGGGTCGAATAGAGTCGGACACGACTGAAGCGACTTAGCAGCAGCAGCATGGCAGGCATGATAGGGATGAGTGCCGGGGAAAGCAGGATGCAAGAATGTTTGGGCTAGCAGGACCTCCCAGAGCTGGCAGCGTCTGTGTAAAGACTTGAAGAAGGCAAGGGAGGAGCTTTGCAGGTCTGGGGAGGAGGGAACAGCCTGTGCAAAGGCCCTGAGAGGATACTTGCCTGGTGTTAGTGAGTGAGGAGGAAAAGGTGGAAGGAGGTGAGGGTAAGGATGGGATGGGGCTGAGTGCACAGGGCCTTGTGGGCCGAAGAAGGGCTTTGACCTTTGCTCCTAGTGTGGTGGGAGCCATGGAGGGTTCTGAGCCGGAAAGGGACAGTGTGGGGACTCAGGTGCTCACCGGCGCCCTCTGGCAGCTGTAGGGGGAATAGGCTGGGCTGCGAGGGTGGAGAGCAGGAGAAAAGGAAGGAGGCGGCAGGGCTGGACCAGGGAGGGGACCAAGGCCTGAGGAGACAGTGAGCAGATGCCGAAGGAGGAGACGCAGGAGCCGCTGCGGGGATGGGAGGAGGAGAGGTTCTTGAGCACCTCGGAGGACTCGGGCTGCTTTCTGCTGAGATGTTGGAAGATGAAGGGGTGGAGCTAAGGGTTCAGTGGGGACCCTGGCCTGACCCCACCCCCAGAGCCCACAGCCCCCTTCCTGAAGGAGGTTATGTGCTGGACACTCTCTGGCACTTGCTCCACCTCTGTGACGGCAGTCTGTCAGTCCTAGAGTTGGGATGGGGAGATGGGCTCAGAGAGGCCAGGAGTCTGGCCTGAGAGCAAATAGCACACAGCAGGTTCAGACCCAGGAGCCAAGTCCCTGGCCTTAGCCCAGGCCTGCCGCTTACCCACTCGGCCACGCCTGAGGGTTCCCTGGAGGAGGCGGGCCCATGGAGCTGGGCTCTCTGGCTGCTGGGTTTGGGGAGGACTCAGGCTGCTGAGGAGGGAGCAAGAGGAAGGAGACTTGTTCTCAGGGGCCCGGAATTCTGCTGGTGGTGTCCCCCACCTCCAGGCATTCAGACTCCCACCCACTCGAGCACAGAGGGTTGCCATGGCAACCACACTCTAGGGCAAGCTCGCGGCTCCCCCTCTCCGCCAGCAGCCGGTTTTCCTCCTGTCGCCCTCCTCTGCCCCATCCCAGGGCACCTGAGGACAGAGCTTGGGCCGCATCACCCGCCCCCAGGACATGCTTTTGCCCCTTGACTTGAGACTGAGGTGGGGCTCAGGCAAAAACAGAGGCAGGTGTGGGGTCAGTGGGCAGCCTGCATGACCTGGGGGTCTAACACACCTGGGGCCCAGTCTCCCTTCTCAACGTGAGGGTGGCGAGCCCTGTTTCCCATGGGTTAAATTGGGAAACAAGTTTCCCAAACACTCCAGTTCCCTGAGGCTCAAAGTGGGGACAGACACAGGTGTGCGCTCACCTGACCCCTGTGGGCATGCCCACTTTGGAGGCCACTCAGGCTTACAGAAGCAGTCTGGGCCAAGAAGAGCGGCCTCTTGAGGGCCCCCAGGTCTCCCCAGCTTGCCGTGATCAGCCTGGGGTTCCAAGCCCCCTTGCCACTTGGGTGCCCTTGGGATCTCACTTTCCTCTCCTATAAAATGTGGGTATGCACCCCCCATCCTTACTAAGTCCTTATGAGGATTACATGAGATACAGGCGTACAGTGCTCGGAATGGGGCACAGCGCTGTCAGCTGCTGCCCCTGGCCATCGTGGGTGGTTCTGGCAAATGGGAGGTCCCAGCTGACCCCCCACACCCCTGGAGCAGAAAGGTTTTCCTGAAGTTGTGAGGCTCAAGGCCCATCTCCCATCTCTGCCTATATACCACCACCCCTCCTGCCCTGTCTGCCCTGACCCCCTGTGTGAGTTCACTGGGGCTGCTGTTAAAGCCAGGCTGGGTGGCTTTAACAGAAATGTATTGTCTCCCAGTTATAGACACCAGAAGCCCAAGATGGAAGCATTGGGTTGGTTCTTTCCAGGGGCACAGAGAAGGAACCTCTGCCCCAGCTTCTGGAGGTTGGCCAGCAATCCCTAGCTTGAAGGCGCGTCACACCAATCTCTGCCTCGTCTTCATGGGGTGTTCTCCTTGGGGGTGTGTGGGTCTGGGTCCGTGTCCTTTTTATAAGGACAGCAGTCTGATTGGATCAGGGTCCACCGTACTGGGGCTTCCTAGGTGGCTCAGTGGTAAAGAATCCACCTGCCACAGCAGGAAAAGCAAGAGATGAGAGTTTGAGCCCTGGTCTGGAAAGATCCCCTGGAGAAGGAAATGACAACCCACTCCAGTATTCTTGCCTGGGAAGTTCCATGGACAGAGGAATCTGGCGTGCTGCAGCCCATGGGGTCGCAAAGAGTCAGACATGACTGAGTGCGCGCAGACACACAAACACACACACACCCCACCCTGATGACCTCACTCATTGTAACTTGATTACATCTTTATCTCCAAATAAGGTCCCATTCTGAAGTGCCGGGGGATAGGGCGCCATTGTATCTTTTCTGGGGGGAATATAATTCCATCCACCCCAAGGCCTCAGGGCTGGTCAGGCCTGGATCTCCCAGGTGGTTCCCACCTCACCACGTCTG
This sequence comes from Bison bison bison, assembly GCF_000754665.1. Classification (NCBI taxonomy): domain Eukaryota; kingdom Metazoa; phylum Chordata; class Mammalia; order Artiodactyla; family Bovidae; genus Bison; species Bison bison. The sequence goes on from NW_011494937.1 coordinate 1,151,256, forward strand.
ACCTCACCTCCTCACTTCAGTGAGCACCAGGTGCCAGGAGAAACTCCCCAGGGCCTAGTGGGTGTGCAGTCAGGCCAGGAAGAGAGGGGACAGAGCTGCTGTGCCCAGCTCCCCCCACTCCAACCCCGAGGTGGGGACAGCCCTGGGGATGCCTGGGGCTTCGTGGGGGAGCTGCTCCAGGGATGGGGCTTCCGGGAGCAGCAGCATCCCATTGGGAACACTTTCTGTGCCCCTGAGGCAATGGTGCCCACCCTG
>NW_011494937.1:1151610-1155383 GCF_000754665.1 Bison bison bison
CAGCCTGTGTGGGTCAGGCTTGGCCCCTAGGTCACAGGGCAGATGCCCCGCCCAGCCATCCCCACCACCATTCGTGTGTTCATTTGGTAAATATTTGTTTGTGAACCTATTATACATCTGGGCTTCCCTGATAGTTCAGTGGTAAAGACTCCGCCTACCAGTGCAGGAGATTCAGGTTCGATCCCTGGTCCAGAAGATCCCCTGGAGAAGGAAATGGCAACCCGCTCCAGAATTCTTGCCTGGAGAATCCCATGGACAGAGGAGCCTGGCAGGCTGCAGTCCATGGGGTCGCAAAGAATCGTGCACAACTGAGCAACTGAACGACAGCTAGTACTGCACATCTAAGTGCCAGGGGACAGCCTCGGGAACTTCCCTTCTTGGGGGCGGGGGAGGAGTACGAAGGAAATCCACCAGTGGACAAGTCAAGTCACGTGGCAGTGGCGTGACCGGTGGGTGCGGGGATGACAGCGCAGCAGGGGACACCTTGAACTCACTGCACACCAGGCAGGGCCCTGTATGTTCCCTGGGTGTGAATTCATCATGCTGTGCAGCTACCCTAAGCAGCAGCCCCATTTTACTGAGAGAAAAACAGCCGTGGGAGGTTACGGGACGGTGGGAATGGGCCAGGCGGGCACTGGCTGCCAGCGGCTATGGTGCAGGGTGGTGGAGGCCCACCGCATCTCTGAGGGGGGGACATGAGCTGAGATCTAAGGGGCACCGGCCAGGACCGCGTGGCCGGAGGAGCGGGGAAGGGGCAGGAGCCGGACGTGTGTGGTCTCACAGGATGTGAAGTGGGAGCTCTGGCAGGGATTTAAGCAGGGGCGCAGTGTGTTCAGATTCTTTGTTTTTTTTTTTGGCTCTGCCACATATCTTGTGAGAGCCTGGTTCCCCAACCAGGGGTTGAACCCGGGTCACGGCAGTGACAGCACCAAGCCCTAACCACTGGACCGCCAGGGAGGTCCCAAGATTGTCTTTAGAAAGTCCCCTCTGTGGAAGAGACTTACAGACGTGGGGGCGGGAGGGGTGGAAGGAGAGGGTGGGATGAATGAAGACAGGAGCATAGAAACATATACACTGCTGTATGTAAACTAGACAGCCAATGGGGATTCGCTACATGACTCGGGGCTCAGGTCGGCGCTCCGAGACAACCTAGAGGGGTGGGATGGCGCGAGAGGTGGGAGGGAGGCTGAAGTGGGAGGGGATGTATGTATACCTATGGCTGATCCGTGTTGATGTCTGGCAGAAACCAACACAGTATTATAAAGCAATTACTTTTCAATTAAAAATAAATAAATTGAAAGAAAAGGTCCTCTCTGTGGAAACAGCCTAAGTATCCGTCAGTGATGAATGGATAGGAAATTCCCTAGTCATCCAGTGATTAGGACTTCACATTTTCACTGCCTAGGTGTTATTAGCTGCTCAGTCTTGTCCAACTGTTTGCCATCCTATGGGCTGTAACCCATCAGGGTCCCCTGTTCATGGGATTTCCCAGGCAAGAATACTGCAGTGGGTTGCCAGTCCCTTCTCCATTCACTGCCTAGGGAGCGGGTTCAGTCCCTGGTCAGAGAACTAAGATGCTGCGAGGCACATGGCATGGCCAAAAACAAACAAAAATAAATTAACACATACAGACTACTCTGTTAAAATACATAACTAATAAGGACCTACTATATAGCACAGGAAACTCTATCAGTACTCTGTAGCGGTGTATACATGAAAATAGTCTTTTTAGAAAGTGGATATATGTATATGTATAATGGATTCACTTTGCTGTATACCCAAAACTAACATAACCTTGTAAATCATCTATATTCCAATTAAATGTTTTTATCCAAATGGATGAAGAAATGTGGTTCATTCGTACAATGAATATTACTCAGCCAGGAAGAGGAACCCAACTGACACACTCTTCCACATGGGTGAACCTCAGAAACATCTTGCTGAGTGAAACAAACCAGACGCAAAAGGCCACTGATTATCTGATTCCACGTGTGTGCGATGCTCAAAACAGGCAGATCCATTGACACAGAAAGCAGATGAGTGGTTGCCAGGACCTGAGGGGAGCGGGGAGACAAGAGTTCTTGATCAGCAGGTACCAAGTTTCTGGTGGCTCAGATGGGAAAGAATCTGCCTGCAGTGCAGGAGACCCAGGTTCAATCCCTGGGTCAGGAAGATCCCCTGGAGAAGGGAATGGCAACTCACTCTAGTATTGTTGCCTGGAGAATCCCATGGACGGAGGAGCCTGGTGGACTATAGTCTGTGAGGTCACAAAGAGAGTCGGATACAACTGAGCGACTAACACACACACAAGTTTCTCTTCGGGGCGATAGAAAAGTTTTGGAAATAGAGGTGCTGGTGGCACAGCATTGAGAATGTAATTAATGCCACTGAATTGTATACTTAAAAATGATTAAAATCACAAGTTTTACATCATATATGTATATATATATACACACACACACATATATATAGGGCTTCCCTGGTAAAGAACCCGCTTGCCAAGGCAGGAGATGCAAGTTTGATCCCTGGGTGGGGAAGATCCCCTGGAGAAGGGAATGGCAGCTCACTCCAGTATTCTTGCCTGGAGAATCCCATGGATGGAGGAGCCTGGTGGGCTACTATCCATGGAGTCGCAAAGAGTTGGACACAACTTAGCAACTAAACAACGGTGTGTGTGTGTGTGTGTGTGTGTGATACCACAACCTTTTAAAAAGCCCCTCTGGCCGCCAGGGGAAGCCTGGGATGTAGGAGTGGAGGTGCTGGAGGGCAGCGGGGAAGGGATCAGAGCTCTTTGGTGAAGATGGGAATGCCCAGGTCTGGAGGACAGATGCTGAGAATGGACAGAGAGACGCTGGGCTGTTCTGGAGGTGCAGACCCCGGACTTAATCCTGAACTGGCTGTGGGGGTGAGGGAAGAGGGAAATCCCAGATTTTGACTCCTTGAATTCTGACCCAAGGCCCTGGGAGGATGGTGCCAGTGGGGACCATGCCCTGAAACCGGGAGTTTGGTCAGGTCTGGTCAGGGTCAAGGTGCTTTGGAGATCCAGACAGAAGTGTAGATGTGAGGACAGAAACGGGGCTGGGACTCAGAGGCGGCAGTTGTCACGGGTACAGATGGTGTCTAAAGCCATGAGGCCGGTGGAATCCCTGAGTGGGGTGTGGACAGGAAGAGGGCTGGGGTCCTGGGGTTCCGGGGAGCGGGGCCAGCCCGGAGGAGAAGAGCTAGCTCCTTCATGGATGCTTCCTGGGTCCTGACCCTCCTTACTCTGGGACAGCATCCTGTGCTGGCTTACTGTGCATGTAGGCTGCGGTCCTTATGAGAACCCTGCAGAAACAAGGTGTCAAGGGAACTGGGGGTGGGGGGACCCACTCAGGGCCTTGGAGCATGAAATGACCGAGTTGGACCCCAGACCCATGTTGGCCGGCCACACCCAGAGCCTGGCATCTGGCAGCCTCTTCAGCATTAACCAGGCGCTAACTGGTTTAACTCCCTAAGGGAGCCAGAGGGAGAATGCTAACCAGCTACACTCCCTCGGGGAGAGCCAGGGAGGGGAGCATCCAGCAGCCTAGCGCCAGTTCCCCGCTCCACCCCGAGTCTGGAAAGTAGAAGATGCGGGTGGGAATGAGGTGATGCCCCCCACCCCACCCCGCCCCAGACCATGTAAAATTGTAGAATGCTTCAGAATGAAAGGAAACCATCCAAGGCCGCATCTGGACAGGGTTGTGGGATGAGAGAGATGGTTGTGGGCTGAGGAAGTAGAGGGGAGAGTTTGC
>NW_011494937.1:1155483-1158519 GCF_000754665.1 Bison bison bison
CTGGGGAAGGTCCTGGGGGTCGGGGTGGGGGAGCTGCGCCGGGAAATTACTTTCTATTTCTCATGAGAGGAGACAGCCCTGGAGGGACGTCCTGCCCCATGAGTGAGCAGCCCAAATCTTTATTCCCTGAGAAGCTGTGCTGAGTCCCTGCCCTCAACTGGCTCATGATCTAGTGAGGAAGGCTGACAATAGACCTGCTTATACAAGAAGGTGATTTCAGGGCCTTCCCTGGTGGTCCAGTGGTTAAGACTCTGGGCTCCCAATGCAGGGGGCCCAGGTTCTATCCCTGGTGAGGGAACTAGATTCCACATGCTGAAACTAAGAGTTAGTGCAGCCAGATAAACAATTTCTTTAAAAAGGCAAAATGTTTAAAAGAAAAAAGAAGGTGATTTCAGGTGCTGTGAATTAAACATGGGGCTGGGGACTCCCCTGGCGGTTCAGTGGTTAAGACTGTGCGCTTCCACTGTTCGGTCCCTGGTCAGGGAACTAAGATCCCACAAGCTGCACAGTGTGACCAAAATAAATTAAAATAAAAACAGGGCTAAAGGATGGCGAGCGAGGATACAGGAGTGCTGGGGGTGGTCAGGGCAGGTTGCTCTGCTGGGGTGACCTTGAGGTTGAGCCCTGAGTGCTGAGAAGCTGCAGCAGGCGATGGGGGTACTGGGAGGCTGTTCAGCAGAGGGGCAGCCCAGGCAAGGGCTCAGGCCGGAAGGAAGCTGGAGCTCCTAGGACTGCGAGGAGGGTTGCATTGGAGAACGTGGTGACACCAGCCCAACCAGCAGCCTCTGGGTCCTGGTGAGGAACGGAGACCCCAGGGGAGAGCAGAGGGGGAGGTTAACGCTCAAATTTACATCACTGAATGCTGGCCTTAGCACTGAGTGGAGGCAGCGAGGCTGGGAAGAGGAGGAGACCAGGACAAGCCTCTGGGGGCAGCAGGGTGGCGGCTTGGGCCTGGTGGTGGCCCTGGGGAGTGGGCAGATTGACAGGGTACTTTGGAGGGAGGCAGAGCCCATGGGACTTGCTGGAGGAGCTTATGAAGGAGAAGGGAGCAGAGAAGTTGGTAATTGAGGAGGATTTCTAGGTTCGGGTTCTGAGACTGATTCAGCGTGGAGAAGGAAATGGCAATCTACTCCAGTATTCTTGCCTGGGAAATCCCATGGACAGAGGAGCCTGGCAGGCTGAAGTTCATGGGGTCGCAAAGGAGTTGGACGTGACTGAGCAACTGAACAACAGCTGTTCAACAAACATTCAGGCCTGTTGTGGAAGCAGGACCAAAACAATGCAATGATCCCTGCCTGTGGAGGGGCACATCCGTTAAAAAAGAGAAATAGTCACATTTGAACCAAGGTTTGAAGGAGGCCAGGGAGCAGAGGAAGAGGCCATGTGAATAACTGGCAGGCAGAAGATTCACCCAGAGGAAGTGACAAGTGCCGAGGCCCTGGGGCAGGGTCTGGGCTGCTTGAAGAAGAGCAGGAGGCAAGAGTGGGGTCAGGGAGCTTACCGGGCTGGTTGATAGGCTTTCAACTGTGGGGGGAAAAACAACCAGTCGTCAGGGCTCTTTTGTGAGATTCCAAACTGTAAATAAGAGGCTTGGAAAGTATGAGCTTGTCCCTGGTGTTGAGACCATAGGACAGACGTGGGGAATGCGAGTAGAGGACAGACCAAGGGTTTGCACACTAGAAGTGAAGTGAGAGTCACTCAGTTGTGTCCCACTCTTTGCGACCCCATGGACTCTGCAGTCCATGGAATTCTCCAGGCCAGAATACTGGAGTGGGTAGTCTTTCCCTTCTCCAGCGGATCTTCCCAACCCAGGGATCAAACCTAGGTCTCCCACATTGTAGGCGGATTCTTTACCAACTGAGCTATCAGGGAATGAGAGCCAGATAAAACATGGGGTGCTGGAACTTGCCTGGTGGTCTAGTGATTAATAATCAGCCTTGCAATTCAGGGGTGCAGATTCGATCCCTGGCCAGGGAACTAAGATCCCGCATGCCACAAAGCAACTACACCCATGCCACACAACTACTGAGCTGGTGAACCACGACTAAGAACTCAGCCAAACAAGTAAAAGAGAAACTGTTTTTTAAAAAAGAAACATGGGTGCTGACCCTCCTCAGAGAAGGTACATTTCTAGCAAGTTGCTGTCCAGGCTGGTGCCCCTGGGCCAGGGTCATACTTGAAGAACCAGGGTGTAGATGGAGCAAAAGACCAAGTGTGGAGATCTGGGTGTCCCATCTTAGGAGTATCGCAGGGGAGACAGAAGCAGTGAGAAGAGGAGAGGCTAGGAGGGAGAAAAAGTGGTCAGAACCCGGCTCTGTGCCCTCGAAGCCGCTGTGCCCGGGAAGGACAGACTGGGGAAGAGGGGGCTAGCCTGGGAGGGCATACAGCTCCCACCCCTCCTCCAGCCTCCCCAGCCCCCCCAGGGGCTGCACCCACCCCTCACCCCGCCTGCCTATCTCCAGCTCACCCTGAGGGTCCCCCCGAGAGGAAAGAGGGGACTTAGTTGTCCCTGGTCCCTGATCTGTGGCGCCAGCCAGCTGGATTCTAATTAGCTTCCAGAGCCAGAGAGACAGGAAGCCAAGGGGCTGGGGGTGGGGCCCTGGACTCCAGCCCAAACCCGCGAGGCTGCAGGCCGGGGCCAAGACGCCTGGGTCCCCCACCCTGGACGCCGTGCTGGATGAGGAAGCTGGGGTAGGGGAGACGAACTGGCAGGGTCTCAATTTCAAGAGGCTTCCAGAGGGTTCTCCTCTGGGATGGAGGGTCTGGGGCCTGCCTGGGTGCAGGTGGGCCCTTCTTAACTGATACTGCCTGAAGAATTACCCCAGCCACCTGGGGAAGGGGGCACTGGCAGACCCCAGGAGGTGCTTCTGGGAGATTCAAGGTGCCCAAATGGGTGGGTCCACCTGTTGGGGTGGGGGGGTTGCAATGTGAGCCAGAGGCCTTGGAGGGGTCAGCCTCTGGCCCAGGGGTGCCGCTTCTGTCAGATACGGCCGGCTTGGTCCACCCCTCTCGGGGCAGCGGGCTAGAGGCCCTCGG
>NW_011494937.1:1158619-1170991 GCF_000754665.1 Bison bison bison
CCCCCCGCCCCCCGCCTCACTGTCCCTGTCCTCCACAGGCTGGTGGACCAGGCCGTGGTGCCCACCTGGTGATGCAGGGCGAGGCCCCCTGCACAGCCCACTGAGCGGAGAACGCACCCCTGGCCGCCGCCATGGCCCGCCTGGCCGCCGCGCTCTGGAGTCTCTGCGTCACAGCCATCCTCGTCACCTCAGCCACCCAAGGTAGGTGTTGAGGGGGCCGAGGCAGGGTAGAGGGGATGAAACCCCGAAATACCCCTGACCAGGGCTCCCCTGGTGGCTCAGCGGTAAAGAACCTGCCTGCCAGTGCAGGAGACCTGGGTTCAATCCCCGGATTGGGAAGATTCCCCTGGAGGAGGGCATGGGAACCCACTTTTTGCCTGGAGAATCCCATAGACAGAGGAGCCTGGTAGGCTACGGTCCGGAGGGTCGCAAAAGAGTCGGACATGACTTAGTGACTCAACCACCACAACCTCCTGATCCCTTGTTAAGAGAATCAGGCCCCCACCCAGCCTAAGTCTGGCAGACCCAGAGCAGAGAAAGACTTGGTGATCAGATACCCTGATTCAAGGGGTCCCCAAATCAGCCCCTCACCCCCAACCCAGAGCTCCAGGGCTCGTCCCGCCAGGGGTCCTAGGGCCTGGGATTTGGGCTGTGGCTTCCAGGACCAGGACAGGCCTTCCTGGTGAGGCTCTTCTGTCTCCTGTGTGTGTGTGTCTCTCTGTGATTACATCTCCGAGGCTCTCGCTGGGAAGAAGGCTTAATTAAAGCATGCCCGCTGACGTTTATTTAAAAACAACTAATTATCCGGCTCGGCCCTATGCCGGCCCTGGATCCCGAACACGCCACAATTAGTGCCCGGAGCCTACCCGCCCACCCTCGCCCGATTACTCAATTACTGTCCCTACGGTGGGCCCAGGCGGGGGCAAGGGCAGCGCGGGATGAGAAGCAGAGAGAGGAGGCCTGCCGGCCTCACCCTCGCCCTGGGGCTGCCCCCGGCCCCACTCTTCCCAGCCCTGTCTGGAGGCCGCTGGTGGTGAGCCCTGCTCACCAGCGCTCCCTCTCACAGAGAGCCTCAAAGGTGGAGGGGGCATCATTCAGCCATGCCACCAGGCCTTGGCACTGCTCCGGCCAGCTGGCACCCTCCAATCCCACAGCACCCGTGTTCTTTGCCCGTCCAGGTCCTGCCCTACAGCCCCAGTGGGGCCGGGTGGGGCTGCTTCCACCCCCAGACCCATCTGAGCCAGCCCTCCACCCCCAGCCTCCTTCCCAGACCCAGGAAGGACTAAAATTAGACGTGGGAGCAGATGGCGCTGGAGGAACACATGTAAAACTTTTCCCCAAGTGGGACTCAACTCACCCCAAAAAACCCTGAGGGCCTGGCTGCCAACCCTGTTGGGCCCCCAGCTGGCATCAGAGGGACTAGATCACAACACAGGGGGTCCGTCTGTCTCTGCTGCCAACGCACACTGGGACTTTCTCTCCATCCACCAGTGACAGTCTCCATGTTGGTGGCTTGGGACCCTGCTGTGTATCCCTGCTTCCCTCGGACCCCTGGCATAGGCCTGGCTGGGACCAGTGTGCAAGAAGGTGGCTGCCCCGGCAGGCGTGGATGGTGCTGAGCCCGCTCTGTCCCACAGAGACGAGCTGCCTTAATCATCCTCCTGACAGTAGTAATCAGGGGCCTGTCTGCTCACTGCGGACCAGTTCTGCACCCCTCAGCAGAGGCCCGTGAGGTAGGCGTTGTTGGCTCCCTAGAGTAGGAAGTAAGGGCACTGGGGTGGTCAGTGACTACGTGAAGCCACCAGCCAGGGAATGGCTGCACTGGGATTTAAACCCTAACCACCGGGCTCCTGAGTCCCAGCTTGCAGTCCCTGAAAGGCACAGGAAGGGAGCTGACATGTGACAATGTAGCCCCTCCAAGAGCCAGGCACTCCCATGGCAAGTTCTTCCATTGTCATGGCAACCCTAGGAAGTTTCCCAAGTGAAAGCCAGGGCCCCCTCCCTGGGATGCCCTCGCTGTCCACAGCACCTCCTTCCAGAACATCTTCTAGCACAGAAGCCTCCCAGTACATCCCTGGGCTGTGGTTTGCCCATTTTACAGATCCAGAAACAGGCCTGGTGAGGCGCCAGCAGCAGCTATCCAGACGAGAGTGTGCATGGGAATCACGGGTGGGTGTACCCATTCGGGGGCTCCTGGTTTCACCCCCGAGATTCGGGATCAGCAGGTCTGGGTCTAGGGGCACTCAGAATCTGCACTCTGAACACAGTGTGGATATGCCCAGGGCCACACTGGGAGGAACCCTGGCCCAAAGGACCCACCTGGCCTGTCAGCTGGGAAGTAGCAAAGTCAGGCTCTGTGGTTTCTTCCAGAACGTGAGGACATTCCCTAATACACCCTCCCTGCTCTGTGGGTGGGGGTGGTGCCAAGTTAGAGAAGTGCCCCAGGCCACTCTCAGCTTTGATGATTTGCCTGAAGGATTCATGAAATTCACAAGCACCATTATTGTTGTTTACTCGCTCAGTCGTGTCTGGCTCTTTGGGGACCCCATGGACTGTAGCCCACCAGACTTTGCCACTGAGCCACAAGGGAAGACCGTCCCTTGCGGTTATAGTTGATTACTGGTGGCTCAGATGGTAAAGATTCCTCCTGCCAATGCAGGAGACCCAGGTTCGATTCTGTGGTTGGGAAGATCCCCTGCAGAAGGAAATGGCAGCCCACTCCAGGATTCTTGGCTGGGAAATCCCACAAACAGGAGTTTGGCAGGCTACAGTCCATGGGGTCACAAAAGATTTAGACATGACGTAGTGACTAAACAACAACATCGTTGACTACAGTGAACTGATACAGATGAAAATCAGCCAGGAGAGGAGGGGCATGGGGCAACTTCGGGAAGGTTCTGTGCAGGTGGTTCCCTCCCAGTGCAGTCTCAGACAGCGGGAACTCTCTAGGCAATGATGAGCCACACCACGCATGTTATACTGCTAACCAGGGAAGCTCTTCTGAGCTTTGGTGTCCAGAGTCTTTACTGAGGCTCAGTCACATAGACATGGCTGGCCTCAATCTCCAGCCCCTCAAGAGGTCAGCTGATACATCACCCAAAACGCCTACCTGAAACCGCATTGTTAGTGAACTATATTTAATAGTTTGCTAGGACCGTCGTGACCAAGTGCCACAGACTGAGGGGCTGAAGCCACAGAAAGGTATTCCCTCCCAGTTCTAGAGGCCAGACGTCCAAGATCAAGGTGTCGGCAAGATTGGTTCCTTCTGAAGGCCACCGGGGAAGAGTCTATTCCAGGCCCTTCTCCTTGGCTCATAGGTGGTCATCATCTTCCTCCCTGCATCTCCATGTCATCTTCCTTCTTTGTGTGCCTCTGGGTCCAAATTTCCTCTTTTTATAAGAACACCATTCATATTGGATTTGTTGTTGTTGTTCAGTCGTTCAGTCACATCCGACTATTTGCAACCCTATGGATTGAAGCACACCGGGCTTCCCTATCCTTCACCATCTCCCGGAGTTTGCTCAAACTCATGTCCATCGAGTTGGTGATGCCATCCAACCATGGCATCCTCTGTCAACCCCTTCTCCTCCTGCCTTCAATCTTTCCCAGTGTCAGGGTCTTTTCCAGTGAGTCAGTTCTTCGCATCAGGTGGCCAAAGTATTGGAGCTGCAGCTTCAACCTCAGTCCTTCCAATGAGCATTCAGGGTTGATTTCCTTTAGGATTGACTGGTTTGATCTCCTTGCTGTCCCAGGAACTCACGAGAGTCTTCTCCAACACCAGTTTGAAAGCTTCAATTCCTCGGCACTCATGTTGGATTAGGGCCCACCTTAGTGGCCTCATTTTAACTTGAGTACCTCGGTAAAGATGCTATCTCTAAATCTGCTCGTATTCTAAGGCAGGGGTCCCTTTCCTGGGCTGCAGACCAGTAGTGATCCATGGTCTATTCGGAATCAGGCTGCAGAGCAGGAGGTGAGTGGTGGGCCAGCAAATGAAGCTTTATCTGTATTTACAGCTGCTCTGCATCATTTGCATTACCGCCTGAGCTCCACCTCCTATCAGATCAGCGGTGGCATTAATATTCTCACAGGAGCGTGAACGCTACTGTGAACTGTGCATTCAAGGGGTCTAGATTGCGCGCTGCTTATGAGAAACATCCGAAAACAATCGTCCCCATACCCCGTCCATGGAAAAAATTGTCTTCCATGAAACCAGTCCCTGGTACCAAAAAGGTTGGGGACCGCTGTTCTAAGATACTGGGGCTTAGGGCTTGATTTCAGAATCTGAATTGGTGGAGGGGGGAAGACCTGATTTAACCCATTAACAGTTCACACAGGCTATCCTGGCATGGCTCCAGGCCCCCAAGTAAAGACACTCTTCTCACAAAGGACACTAGAAGGGCTCATAGGACACGTCCCAGGAGCCAGACTCTTCTTGGGCTGGGCTAATGGCCTTACTACACAAGTGGGCACACCGAGAAGCCCATTTCACAGATGAGTAAACTGAGGTTCATACAGCCTGCAGGCCGATACAGTCAAGCTGGAGGTGGAGCCTCTTCAGTGGGATTCTGTCCCACCCCTCCTGGGCCTGGTGGTGACCGACTCCCTCCCTCTTCTCCCTGCAGGCCTGAGCCGGGCTGGGCTCCCATTTGGGCTGATGCGCCGGGAGCTGGCATGTGAAGGCTACCCCATCGAGCTGCGGTGCCCGGGCAGCGACGTCATCATGGTGGAGAATGCCAACTATGGGCGCACAGATGACAAGATCTGCGACGCCGACCCTTTCCAGATGGAGAACGTGCAGTGCTACCTGCCAGATGCCTTCAAGATCATGTCCCAGAGGTGAGGGGCTCCAGGAGGAAGGGGTGACAGCAGTCCCGAGGGGCCCCAAATAAGGTGCCTGTCCTCTGCGCGCCCCATGGCCAGCACACCCTGTTCCCCTTCACCCTTCCTTGTGGGCATTCGACACATATTTCCTGAGCAGCTACTAGGGGCTAGGTGCCACGCAAACAGCCAGTAAGACCCAGCCCACCCCCTGCCAGCCTGTCACCTCCCCAAGCCGTACCCTTCGCCAAAAGCCCGTTGCCTCCAGACGCTCATCCTAAGATTAGCAGGGGCTTGCAGGGTAAGGGCCAGGGCAGGACAGGGGGCTGTGTCAGAGGAGCTGAGGGACAGCCCAGAGGGCTTCCCTGAGGAGGTGACATTAAACATGGACGGCAGAAGGTTATGTGCTTGTGTCAGAGAGAGGTGTGTGAGAATGTGAGGGAGTGAGTGAGTGTGAAGACTGTTCCTTTCTGTAAGTGTGTGTTTGAGTGGGGGGTGGGAGGTGTACAAAGCTACACACTCAAGCCAGACCACCTACAGCTCGTCAGCCCTTCCTTCAGATTTTACCCAGATTTAGGACTTCCCTGGTGGTCCAGTGGTTAAGAGTCCGCCTGCCAATGCAGGGGACATGGGTTCAATCCCTGGTCCGGGAAGATCCTACATGCCACAGGGCAACTGATGGTGTGTGCCACAACTGCTGAGCCCATGTGCCACAACTGCTGAACCCATGTGCCACAACTACTGAAGCCCGTGCACCTAGAGCCTGTGCTCTGGAACAAGAGAAGCCACCGCAATGAGAAGCCCGAGCCCCACAGCTAGAGAGTAGCACCCGTCGCCGCAACTAGAGAAAGCTAGCACACAGCAGTGAAGACCCAGTGCAGCCAGATTAAAAAAAAAATTTTTTTTAACCCAGATTGATTGCTGCTGTTTCCACGCATGCTCTGCCCCCTCTCCTTGCTTTCTCTTGCCTGCCTGCTATAGTCTGTTCCCGCCATAGCAGCCAGAGAGCGCTTGTGAGCACTTGAGTCAGGTTCTGCCCTCCTATCAGATCCCTCCTTGGTGCCCACCTCACTCAGAGCAAAAGGCCTAAGTCCTCCTCAGGTCCACAAGGCCCTGGACACTCTGCAGCGTCCTCTCTAGTCCTCACCTTCTCCAGGCTCCTCCTCACTGGATTTCAGTTACCTGGCCACTCCTTAGACTCATCACCCACCTTCTGCTAGGGGCTCCCTCAGGACCTTTGTGCTGGCTGTTCCCCCTGTCTGGAATCCTCTTCCCCGAAACCCGCGTGACTCCTCCCTCCCCTTACTCAGGTTCTTTCATTTGAATTATGGTTTTTTGCTGCACCCCGCTACTAGCACGTGGGATCTTATTTCCTTGACCAGGAATTGAACCCATGCCCCCCGCACTGCATTAAAAGCACAGAGTCTTAACCACTGGACTGCCAGAGAAGTCCCCCATTCAGGGATTTTTTTTTTTTTTTTTGCCTGACTAGCCTCTTAATGAGGTCTACCTGACCACACTCTAAAATCACAGTGCCCCTGCCCCACTTCCCAGCCCCTTCTCTGTCTCTCTCTCTCCTAGTCTTGACTTCTGCCCACAGTTCATTGGCTGTATTGCCTCTTTATCATGTCTCTTTTACGTCTTCCCTCCCTGGGCTGTCAGCCCCACAGAGTGCTGTCTGTCTCCACCATGTCCACAGCTAGCTACCCCACAGGCGCTCACTGAATTTTTGCCAAATGCCTGAGAGAGAGCAGGGTTCACTCCAGGACCCTGAGCAGAAAACTGGAAAAGGGGAGGCCTGGGGCCAGCTCCACAGCTCCTCGGGGATTCTAGAATCCCTCACTGGATGGGGCTTCCAGAAGCCTTCTGAGAGCTCCGGGCAGGGAATGGGCATGGTCAAGTGGCTCAGGTAGGTGGGGCGGGCTGGAACCACATCACCCTCTCACTTCCACCATTTCTTTCTCAAACATCTACTCTCAGGACTTCCCTGGTGGTCCAGTGGTTAAGGCTCTGAGCTTCCACTGCAGTGGGCATGGGTTTGATCCCTAGTCAGGGGCTTCGCAGGTGGTGCTAGTGGTAAAGAACCCACCAGCCAATGCAGGAGACATAAGAGACATGGGTTCGATCCCTGGGTTGGGAAGATCCCCTGGAGGAGGGCACGGCAACCCACTCCAGTATTCTTTGGGGACTTCCCTGGTAGCTCAGACGTTAAAGAATCTGCCTGCAGTGCAGGAGACCTGGGTTCAGTCTCTGGGTCGGGAAGATCCCTGGAGAGGGGAATGGCAACCCACTCCAGTATTATTGCCTGGAGAATCCCCATGGACAGAGGAGCTTGGTGGGTTATAGTCCATAGGGTCACATAGAGTAAGACACAACCGAAGCAACTTAGCACAGAGAAATAAGGTCCAGCGGTGTGGCAAAACACACAGAAAACAAAAAACTATTTCCCTGAAGCAATCTTCTCCCTCTTCCCTAATTTCCATCTCCCAACACCCCTGCATGGACCATCCCAGTCCAGCCTCCCTTTTCTCCTACCCACTGCCTCTCCAGATCCTCCCTGCCCACTTTACTCGGACCAGCCTCAGGGTCTATGGTGGTTTTCGCCATCTCCCCAAGTTGCTTGCACAGAAACTCGCCTAGTTTCCGACGCCCATGGGGTCTCAATTCTGGGGCAGAGGGGTGGGGGACACAGTAGTTCGGTCACTGGGGCCAAGCGAACGTGATGAGGCCACTGCCCCCACTGTCGTCACATGTGGAGACTCTACGTTAGTTCAGGGTCCAGCTCTGTGACTCTGACAGAGACACCCTTGGGTAAGTACAGTGGCCTAAACAGGATCGGCTTCCTAGGTGAGGCTAGTGGTAATGAACCTGCCTGCCAATGCAGATGTAAGAGACACAGGGTCTGTCCCTGGGTTGGGAAAATCCCCTGGAGGAGGGCATGGCTACCCACTCCCGTATTCTTGCCTGGAGAGTCCCATGGACAGGGGAGCCTGGTGGGTTACAGTCCATAGGATTGTAAACAGTCGAACACAACTAAAGGGACTTAGCTCACAAACAGGATCAGAACTGAAAAGACCCTCAGCACCTGCTTCTATCTGAGTACTGAAACCCCGCCCCCTACTTCCACCCCGGGGCCACTCCCTTAAAGGCTACATCATACCCACTCTCACCTTCTGGGTTAGAACTCAAGTCACAGGCACTTCCCAGCAGGGGAGGCTGGACATGTGGTTTTTCCAGGAAGGCCAGCATTTCTGTGTTTTTCTTTTTGTTTTCATAGAGGCGAAATCCACATAACAAAAGATGCACCATTTTAAAGTGAACAGTTCAGTGGCATTAATTACATTCACGATATTGTGCAATCTCTGCCTCTGTCAAGTTCCAGAATATTTTCATCACCTCAAAAGGAAACTCCATCACCCTGAGCAGTCACTCCCCACCCCCCTCCCCTCCCCTGAGTCCCTGGCAACCACTAATCTACTTTCTGTCTCTGGATTTGCCTGTTTTGGACATTTCATATAAATAGAACTGTGAAACACGTGGCCTCAGGCTGGCTTCTCTCACTGAGCATGATGTTTTCAGGGCTCATCCATGGTGTAGTATTAGCGCTTCCTTCCTTTTTATGGCCGAATAATGCTCCACTGTGTGGGTAAGCTGTGCTCCATTTATCCACTCATTCGCCCGTGGGTTGTCTCTACCTTTTGGTGGTTGTGTGAATGATGCTGCTGTGAACATTCACATACAAGCAGTTGTACACAAATACACCTTCAGTGTTGCAGGAGATGAACGGACCTGCTTTCAGTTCTTTGGGTCATAGGTAACAAAGTCTCTGTTTAACCATCTGAGCTCAGTGTTATATATATTTCTAAATTTATATATTTTTAATTGAAGGATAATTGCTTTACAGTATTGTGTTGGTTCTGCCATACGTCGACACGCATCAGCCATACGTATACATATGTCCTCTCCCTCTTGACCCTCCCTCCCACCTCCCATCAGTGTTATATTTTTGAAAAGGGGAGGTGAGGAGTGTGGGTACGAGCAGATGCTCATGAGTTAAGCACTCATTGGTTAAGAGCAGGATTGAAGTGAAGACGCAGGAGCCCCCTCTGCCTCATACCTGTCAGGAAGCCCCCCCACAACCAAACCACTTCTTTCACACCTACAGTCAAGGTGCTGTCCTGCGCAGCCAAGACTCAGCTGCTCCAGGAAACAGAGACCTTGACCGTGGGTATAGACAGCAGAGAAGAAACATCTTTTTGTTGTTGCTAAGTAGACTTCCCATCGCGTGGTAGCCAGACTCCTGAGAAGTTGACAGGGACTTGGGGGAGTTCCGCATGGGGAACCGAGGATGGTTTCAGCATGAAGGGACGACTCTGCCCCTCTCTGGCTGCAGAGCCTTGCGGCAGCTCTGTCCAAAAGGTGGGACGTGTCAAGACGTGGTATGAGGTGGCAAGCACTGAGCATTTCATCAGTGTTCACAAAGATACCACCTTGTATGTATGGCTTCACATCTTATTGAACAAAGGACAGGTTTTATGGTCAATTTATGGGAAAAAAAGAGACATAATGGCACAGGTGACACTCAGGAGGAAAGTGATGAAGGGTGACTGGAAAAACATTTTATGGAGTGACCCCTCTGGCATAGCCTTGAGCTTCCTGCTGTGCCAGGCCTGAGAATAGAAGACTCCTATCTGGAAGGAGAGAGCAGACAGGAGGCAGAAAACAACATCCACATATGGCCCCTGGCATGGTCACCGTGGTTCCTTCCCCAAGTGGAGATGTCCCTTCCTCTCCTGAGCCTGGGCCTCCCCCGCCCAGTTCCAGGCTCGTCTTTTCCCAACCCCCCATCTCTCCTCCACAGGTGTAACAACCGCACCCAGTGTGTGGTGGTCGCTGGCTCCGACGCCTTTCCGGACCCCTGCCCTGGGACCTACAAGTACCTGGAGGTGCAGTACGACTGTGTCCCCTACAGTGAGTCATCTTGTTCCTCACGCGACATGGGCCCTTCCCCCTCCCAGAAGCAAGTGAGGAGGAGACACCTTGAACACACACACACACATACACACACATACACACACACACAAGGCCCAGCTGGGCCAGGAACACAGGGATGGCTGGACCCGCTCCCCCCTCACAGATTCTCTTTGCTCTGGCTCCCTTGTCCACACCGCTGTCTGCCCCACCCCCACCCCCACCCTTGACTCTGTCCCCATCCACTGGGCACCTTCTCCAGCTCCTGTTACTCTGGCCTGCTCACCCTGCTTCTTCACCTGCCCTTGGCTTATTTATACACTTCAAGGCCACACCCAAATACTCCACTTGGCACACTTATTATCTCTCCTCTCCCCGGACCTTGACCTCACTGCCGTCTAATTCCTCCTCCCCTGCTCTTCCCACATCCCTTCCCTTCCTGACCACCTCTTACACACATGCTCTTCCCTCTAACCCCACTTCCTCTCAGCTCCCTCTCCTTTCTCTTATCCTTCTCACTCCTCACAGGCCCCCACTCTTGCCCCTTCCCAATCCTGGAAGCTACCCATAGACAAGCAGGTCATCCTCTGAGGCCTGGCAGCAGATCTCATGTGAAGGGCTAGGGGCAGCTTCCACAGATTCTTAACTCTTGGTTGGTTTGCCTGTTAGCATTCCAGTACTTCCTTTCTGCACAGGAAGTGCTGCCATGTTGGACTGAGGGTGGTACCCAGGCATCCTGAGGAAGGTGATCTGGGGAGCCAGGGGCCTTCCATTCTTGCACCCAACTAAAGGAAGCAAACCATCAACAGGGTCTCTCCTCCTCAGCACCCCACCCTTAACATGGCCCTTCTTTCCAGCCCTCATGCTCCCCCAACCCCTCCTCATCATCCATTCCCTCCTCTCCACCCCCAGCTTCATGTAGCCAACCTGGAGGTAGGGCCCTCTGGGCAGAGGGGGGAGGAGGCAGGGCCACCAGGGTGTCTTGAGTGTGGGGGGCAGGGGCGGGGGAGCAGGAGGCCCTGTGACTCTCTCTCGTCTCCCCTCCCACCCCAGCCTTCCCCCCAACCTTTGATTTCTCCTCGCAGGTGACCGCAGATGTGCTGGGGGAGATAAGAGCCTCATGTGCTTCCATAGCTTTCTTCTTTTACTCCTTACCCTTTCCTTTCAGCGACCGAGGCCTCCAGTCACCACCTGAGGGGGACGCCCATCTGATCCTTGAAGCCTCCCCACAGCACTGGGGACACTGCCCACCCCCTGTGGGCTGGGGCAGCAGGGGAAGGGGGACAGGAGTTGGGGAGCACAGCACAGTGGAAAAATCTAGACTGGGTTCGAGGTTCAGCCCTGGCCCTTGGGTTTTCTGGCTCGGAAACTGGAGCAAATGACTTAAATTTCTCTGGGCCGCTGCAGAAGAAGGCAAGAGTCTGGGAGGTCATGTGTGCAAGGCGCCCAGCCCAGGGCCCGCCACAGAGCCCAGTCGTGGTGGCAAAGTGCTGGATGTAAACTCCCCCCACAGGGCAGAGACCTCATCTTCAACCCCCTCCCCAGCGCCCAGACCCAAGCCTGGTTCGGGATGTGCTCAGTAATGGTTTGGGTGCCCTTTCAATCCAGCTGAGCCTACACCTCCCTCTGTGATGCTGGGAGGGGATCAAACACCTCTGAGATGCTGCCAGGACTCCGGAGAACGTGGGTAAAGAGCTCTCTCTGCACCCCCAGCGGGAGATGTGAAGGAAACTACACCCGTTCTGTTTACTTCACTTCATTGAAGTCGTGTTGCTTCACTTCATTGAACCTGTTTCCTCATTTATAGACAGGATTCTCGAAACGCTGCCAGAGGGGTGCTTAGCTCGCTTCCTGGCGCCTAATAAGCGCTGAGCACTTAGTAGTCGTTGCTTTTCTTTTGACCACTCACCATGACTTTTACCAATTATTATTGCTATTGGTAATCAAAAATAAAACTAACACCAGCTGACAAGCCCAGTTTCTCCTGAGACCAGGCAGATAAAAAGCAGGGGGGGAAAAAATCTCTTGGTCCAAGTGGCGTGCAAAAGCAAGTGGGAAAAAAAAAAACAAAACAAATGAGTGGATACTATGCAGGTACAGAAGTAGGGAAGAGGTGTAGAGACTTCCTAGAGCTGAACCTCCGAGTGTGGGTGGGAGGGCATGACCCACAGAGACCAGGAGGGCTCAGGGAATGGGCAGCCCCCAGTCTGATGGGAGAGAGCTACCTTGAGCCCTGGGAGAGGCAGAGGCACGCGCGCTTGGGTGTGCATGCACACACACACATTCTCACACTCACTGACACGGAGGATGTATCTGGGGGCCTGGGCTAACTCCTGGTCCCAGAAGAAGAGGGCTGGCATTCCAAGGGTGATGGAAGCCAGGCCACCAAACAGGGAGGCCTGGCACTCACTTAGCCCCAGACTCTGAGCACCTCCTGTGTACCAGGCTCTGGGAGAGGCGCTGGGAAGGGAGTCAGACACTGCCCCTCCCGGCAGACAGGTGGCAGGAGAGCGAGGCCCAGGTCAGAGGTTCCTAAGGGGCCGGGGGGCCCAGAGCCTGGAGGGGGCACAGCCTGGGCAGCCC
>NW_011494937.1:1171205-1173012 GCF_000754665.1 Bison bison bison
AGCCCCTCTTGCCATGGGCTTCAGAGGCTGGGGTGACCCCAGTGCTGGTCGGGGGTGGGTGCGGGGCTACCATAGGAATGGAGCAGTGGGTGTGTGGGGCACCCCCCACCTCCCCTGGCACACGGACCTGACAGGCCCGACTAACGCTGGATTTGCCTTGCAGCTGAGCACAGTTTAACCCGTGCCCCCTTCCTCCCCAGGTGCTGCCCGCCTGCCCATCCCAGCTGTGGGCTGGGGAGCTCCCAGCTCCTGGGCCCCCAGGGGGGAGCTGGGCAGAGAGACTGAGCCTCGGGCTTGCCCCCGGGGGAGCGGGGGAGCGTGTCTGTGGCCCCTCCTGCTGTCCTGCCCGTCTGTGATGTCGCCCCCAGCCCAGCCTCTTCCCTCTCTGCCTCGTCTCCCCGATGGGGCTCTTGGAGGCCCCGGGCTCCGCCTGTCTGCCTCTCCATCGTTCTGTGTCCGACCTGCCACCCTCTCTCTGTGTTGGCTTCCGGGTGGGGGTGGGGTTCCCAGGGTTTGGGGAAACGCAGCTGGACTCTTTTTAAGGCCAGCACAGAAGGGGAGGGCATCCTGCGTGTCTTCTCTGTGGTGCTCCCAGGCTGAGGGTGGCACTGAATCCCCTCCTGGGCCCTCGGTTCTAGCACAAGGGCAGCAGGCAGGGCTGGAGGGGACCAAGGGGTTCCTCCACCCCCCACCATCCCTTCCTGGTGGCCCCTGGAGCGGAGCTGCCTCCCGGCTGGGGCTCCCCCTCCCCAGCCTTGCTGCACTGGGGGTGCCCCCTCCGGGCTGAGGGCTCTGTCCGTCTGCCTACCTGTATGCCCCCTCTCCCTGCCCCCAACCTGTGTCTCTCTCGGTCTCTGTCCTCCCGTGTGTCTCCCTCCTCCCTGTGACTGTCTTCCCGACATCCTCCCTAGGAGGAAAGGACATGGGGGCGGGGGCTGCTCTACCTTCGGGGTTGGGGAACCAGGAGTGAGGAAAAGAAAGGAAAAGGGGGCGTGTTGCCAGAAAAGAAACGAAAGCAATTTAATCTTTTTTTTTTCTCTTTTTTTCTTGCACATTTTTTTTTTCAATTTGTTTTCTCTCTCTCTTCCGATGCTTAAAGTAGAAGTGGAGCAGAAAGGTAAACGCACTGTTACCAATGCTAACCCCTAACTCAGACTTTGTTTTACCTGTACCACACTTATGTGACCTGCCCTCCCCTCCGGCCCCTTCTTCTACCCCCCCACCCCCCAACTTGGTCCAGTCGCTCCCCACCCCACCCCGGTGTCCCCCCACTGGTGGGGCCAGCCCTGGTGCGACCAGGCAACTCCACCCTCCAGACACCCAAGGGAGCTTCTCTGAGCTCGGGCAGGACCTTCTGCTCTCTCTACCTCTGTTTCTCTCTCTTCTCACTCTGTCTGTCTCTCCCTGTCCCTCCTTTCTAGTCCCTGGCCCCTGCAGGGGTGGGGGGGGAACCTGACCTTCTCTCATACTTCTTTTGCCTCCTTCAGGAGAAGTCTATAAGCATCCAGGGTGGGTGGGGAGAGAGGGACCCTCTTCCCTGGCTCCCGACTGGGGGCGGAGGGCACCGGGGAGCCGGCTGTCTTCTCTTTTCTTCCTGCCCCAACTTTTGTGTCTGGTTCAGGGGAGGTGGGAGGGCACACCTTTGTTTTCCTTTTGGGGAGCAGATTACCTCCTCCTTCTCCTCCTCCTCTCTCTCTATTTCTCTCTCTCTCTCTCTCTCTCTCTGGCTCCTGGTGGTTTAAGTTCCTTCTGATTTGGCGTTTCCAAGGCCCAGAGCTGTTTCGGAGCACGGAGCACCAGTTTTCCC
>NW_011494937.1:1173270-1173873 GCF_000754665.1 Bison bison bison
CTGAAATACTTGCGAAGCTGCAGTCAGGGTTTCTTCTGGGCTGTTGTGGTTAGAGGACCAGAGAGAGGGGGGCGGGGGAGGCACAGGCTGGGTCTGGGGGCTTCCGTGAGCACCGTAATTTCCACGGCGGTAGGGAGGGCGGCTGGGCTGGACTTGGCTGTCATGGAGGGCCACCGCCTCCCCTGGAAGTCATGGGAAATGGACAGCGCTGAGGCGGGGATGGGAGAGATGACCTTTTGGGATCACGTTGGCCTTGAAATTACGGTGGTCAGTGGAGCGTCCCCTTTGAGGGAGGCAGGGCGGGGTCCCTCCGAGCTGCTCCCCTCCCCCTTGTCCCTCCCCCCATCTCATAGAGGCCTGGGCCACCAGCCCACCGCCCTGCCCCTCACTGCACCCCACCACCCTCTCCCTCTCTCTTTCCTGGAGTCTCTCCGCCCAGCACCAGACACTCTTCTTGCAGGCCCGGTGGTGGTCGGACACGCAGCCTGGGATCTTTTCTCTTCAAGGGACGGGTGGGAGGAGGCTGAAGGGCAGAGAAGGCTTTGGGAGCTTGGCGCTGGGGCAGGGTCCTTGCTGGCAAAGGCCCCGAGCAGGCCAGTCCTC
>NW_011494937.1:1173973-1176019 GCF_000754665.1 Bison bison bison
TTCCTCATCTTCTCCCCCTTCCCCCAGGGTAACCTCTAACCACGTTTTCCTTCTCCATGCCCTGCCCACCAGGCCGGGCTCTGAGACCTCCCACTGCCCACCACCCCCCCACACACACACACATACAAACACATCTGTCAGGCGTCACAAAGCTGGCTGGGGGGCCTGGCTTGGGGAGAGGGAAGACCCAGGCACAGGAGAAAAGGGCAGAGGCCAGTGGGCTGGACAGAAGGTGCAGGCTAACCCCTCAGGGCACTGGGAACACAGCGCTGGAGCCCCAGGCTTCCCTCCCCCTCCTAAAGCAGGGCATGCACCTGGCTGCTTTGTGACCCAAGACCCCTGGATCAGAAAGTCCCTGACACTGTGGCGGGCGGGCTGGAATCCCCAGCCACCCACCTAACCCTGCTGAAGAATGGGGCTGGAATTGGAATGAGGAATGGTTCCTGGCCAAGGCCCTCTAGCCACTGGGGCCACACCCCTCCCCAAGCCAGCACCAAGTCCCAGCCCTCTCTTGTCCCCTCGGGCCGGCTGCTTTGGTGACAGGCCAAGCAGGAGCAGAGAATTCACTACAAACTCTCACCCCGGCCGGTCCTCAGGTTCTGCTAGTCGGGCGGCGCCGAGAGGGAGGCCCCCAGCCATCCTGGTTGGAGGGACCTCGCCACTGTGGGAGAAGGAGGGGAGCCTGGCCACACTGTTTGTGCAAGCCCAGACTCCCACCGGGCCAGTAGGGGGAGTCCAGGAGTCGGTGGCGCTGGGTCGTGACTGGGCAAGGGTGGGCAGGCCGTTGGTGGCCAACGAGATGCAGTTGAGGTTTTCCTCCTTTTCAGGGAATGGGGGGGTGGGCGGGCCCCCCACCTTTCTGACATCAGCGCTGCCTTGGTCCCTCCTCCCGAGCCGGGGATGGTTGCAGGTAAATCGGGTCGGGGAAGGGGAGGTGGGGGGCCTGTCGGGGGCGGGCTGGGTCTTTATCCTAGCACCTGGTTCCCTCCCTGGCCCCCTCTGAGCTGGACCTGGGACTGCCCCCCCAAGGGACCCTCAGTCGGGCCTGGGCCTTGGAGTGAATTCTCTGCTCACCCCCCTCTCTCCTCGCCAGCACTAACTCTTTCTTCCCAGGTGCTCTCCGGCGTGCCTCCCTTGGAGCCAGGACCTCGCCGAGCGCCCCCACACCACCACTTGTCTCTCTTCCCTCCACACAGCTCTCCTCCCCCCTACCCAACTCTCCCGGGAGTCCCCTCCCTCTCTGCCCTCGCCCCACCACCCCTGTGCACCAGTATCAGTGTCTGCTGCTCGATAAACCCCATGAGAGACCCTGCCGGCTGGGGGCAGGGCTGGGCACCCCTCAGGAGGGGCCGGACTTTTCCGAAAACTCTTCCCCAGCTCCTGATTTCCTGGGTGCTGGGTGGGGGGTTGTCACAGGCTGCGTCAGGAACCTTGGGTGCCTCTCTCACCCTGGAATAGGAGTGCGCTCCTGACACCCACCCACAGTGGGTACGGAAACATTACTCTACCTTGCAGTTTTTGCAGGAGGAAGAAAATGGAGTTTTTTAAAAAAACGTGTATATATATATATATATATCTATCTGTGTCCTGGTGTGGTTGGTGAAAGATGGGACCCTTGACCCTAGCTCTTCCATAGGGGCGCAAATGATGGCAAAGGGACAGGGCCCTGAGTCCCTGGCACCTCAAAGCCACCAGTGGCTCCAATGAGGAAATCTCTCCATCCCCCACTAAAGGCACATGAGACTGACTCTCGGATGGCTCTTGCCAAACCCCTTATCCCCAGCCTGTGGGGTCTCTAGCAGCCAGGGAAGGAAAGAGGGGCACCTCCTCCCTACCCCCCCACCACTAACCCTGCTCTTAATGGCCTCCAGGGTTGACATCTCCAGGGAGAGGGGCAGCTGGGCGGGGCAGGGGTCCCAGCCCAGAAACCCCCTTCCCATCACCAGCCCTACCAAGCAACCGTGACTGCAGCAGCAGGAGGGGACAGCCTGGCTCCCCCCGCTGGCCATGTGACCAACTCGCCTCTCTCTCTCCCTCTCCCTTGCC
>NW_011494937.1:1176119-1180171 GCF_000754665.1 Bison bison bison
GCCCCCCGCTCCTCCTCCTCTCCCTGTGTCCTCCCTGCCCCTCCCCGCCCGACCCAGTCTTCGTGTGCCCAGGGACCCTGCAGAAGGTGCTGGAGCCCACCTCAACCCCGATCTCGGAGCACCAGTCTGGTGCATGGTGCAAGGACCCGCTGCAGGCAGGTGACCGCATCTACGTCATGCCGTGGATCCCCTACCGCACGGACACGCTGACCGAGTACGCCTCGTGGGAGGACTACGTGGCAGCGCGCCACACCACCACCTATCGCCTGCCCAACCGCGTAGACGGCACGGGCTTCGTGGTCTACGACGGCGCCGTCTTCTACAACAAGGAGCGCACGCGCAACATCGTCAAGTACGACTTGCGCACGCGCATCAAGAGCGGGGAGACGGTCATCAACACAGCCAATTACCACGACACCTCGCCCTACCGCTGGGGGGGCAAGACCGACATCGACCTGGCAGTGGATGAGAACGGGCTGTGGGTCATCTACGCTACTGAGGGCAACAACGGGCGGCTGGTGGTGAGCCAACTCAACCCCTACACGCTGCGCTTCGAGGGCACGTGGGAGACCGGCTACGACAAGCGCTCCGCGTCCAACGCCTTCATGGTGTGCGGCGTCCTGTACGTGCTGCGCTCCGTGTACGTGGACGACGACAGCGAGGCAGCCGGCAACCGCGTGGACTACGCCTTCAACACCAACGCCAACCGTGAGGAGCCTGTGAGCCTGGCCTTTCCCAACCCCTACCAGTTCGTCTCCTCTGTTGACTATAACCCTCGCGACAACCAGCTCTATGTCTGGAACAACTACTTTGTGGTGCGCTATAGCCTGGAGTTTGGGCCGCCCGACCCTAGTGCGGGTGAGGACAGCTCGAGTTCACTCCCCAACAGCCCCTGCCCCTGGGTCTCAAGCGGAGGGGGGTGCACTCTGAGCTCCTAGAGGACCTGGAGGTGCGTTCAAGGGAACCCTGGAGGTCACAGAGGTAGCAACAGGACAGGCTGTTTTCAGCACTTTCCAATTAACTCCTCTGATCCTTGCAGTCTGAGAGCCAGGGCTTACTGTTGCCTCATTTACAGATGAGGAAACCCAAGCACTGGGTGGGCTTCCCTGCTGGCTCAGATGGTAAAGAATCCGCCTGCAATGTGGGAGACCTGGGTTCGATCCCTGGGTCAGGAAGGTCCCCTGGAGAAGGGAATGGCTACCCACTCCAATATCCTGGCCTGGAGAATTCCATGAACAGAGGAGCCTGGCAGGCTACAGTCCATGGGGGTCTCAGAGAGTTGGACACAACTGAGCGATTTTCATATACACAAGCACTGGGTGGATGTGAGACTAGCTAGCTTGCTTATTTGAGAAGCTAGACCAAGGACTCTGGGCTTTTAGCCAAGCTGCACTCTCCTAAGGCCGTTTTGAGCCCTGGAGCCCCTTCAACCCCAGTCTTGGGTGGGAGTACCAGTAAAACAGCAAAGCTGAACTGCTGATATTGACTAGGATTGGGAATCCCTCGGCAGTCTCATTCTAACCCCTCGGCCACCCTAAACCAGCTCTGTGCAGCCCCACAGCTCAAGAAGAGTCCCCTCGAATAAAAAAGGGGGAACTGAGGTCCCCAGAGGGAAGGGACGTGGCCAGGCCAGAGAGCCCAGAGTAAGAGGAGCATGAGGGTGGGAGCCTGCAACACTGCCTTCCTGGCTTGTCCTCTGCAGTTGCTCTCAGACCTCAGAGGACAAATTTCTGCCACCTTCTGACGCTGTATAGTCCCAGGGGTGCATGGGGCCTCTGGGCAGAGAGGGGCTAGGGGAGATCTCTCAGACCTAGTGGGAGACCAACCCTGGGGGTAACCGCATCTTGTGTCCCCTCTCCCTTCCAGGCCCAGCCACTTCCCCACCCCTCAGCACAACCACCACAGCCCGGCCCACACCCCTGACGAGCACAGCCTCGCCAGCAGCCACCACCCCGCTCCGCCGAGCACCCCTCACCACGCACCCCGTGGGTGCCATCAACCAGCTGGGACCTGACCTACCTCCAGCCACTGCCCCGGCCCCCAGCACCCGGCGGCCCCCTGCCCCCAATCTGCACGTGTCCCCAGAACTCTTTTGTGAACCTCGAGAGGTGCGGCGGGTCCAATGGCCGGCCACCCAGCAGGGCATGCTGGTGGAGAGGCCCTGCCCCAAGGGGACTCGAGGTGAGTGCCGAGCCTAGGTGACCTTTGCTGCAGCTGGCTTGGGGAATGACCACTGCTGGCCTGGCCAGGAAAGGGACAGGGGACATGCCCCTAACTCAGCTTGGATGCACTTACCTGTCCACCTTCCCTGCCAAAGTGGGCTGTATGCAAGGGTCATGCTTCATGTCTGCAGCTGTGTCCCCAGGGCACAGTCACAGCTCAGTTAGTGCCCCTTGCTCCACCCCTGTCCCCTCCTGCAATTCTAAGCACCTGCCATGCAAAGCCCTGGATGGACCCTGCAGGGAGCCCCTGGGAGGTAACCTGAGTCCTGGCCTCGGACCGAAATGGACACAGGCCCAGGAGCTGCTGGGGGTCAGGACACAGCAGCTGACACACCAGAGAAGGCAGGGCCGGGACCACAGGCTCCAGGGATCCGAGGGAAGGGTCAGAGAGGCTTTGCGAGAGGCGTGGTGGGGCTTCCAAGGTAGGCTTGACCGGAAGGCTCTGACCGTGGTAGGCCAAGCTGGAAGAGGAGCCGAGAGGGAGGGTTTAGGGGAAGTGGGCGGCTCATGTCATTTCAGAGTGACACCTCTCTTTGACTGTCTGGCCTGTTTCATGTCCGGTCTTCCGTGCCCCCTCACCTCTTCCCTCACCTGCTCGTCCCCCTCTCTCTGCCATCTCCTTTTTCCTGCTCTGGCCCATTCCCCTCTCCCTCCCCGTGGCTCCCTTCTCTGTTCCTGTGTGTCTGTCCCTACAGGAATTGCCTCCTTCCAGTGTCTACCAGCCCTGGGGCTCTGGAATCCCCGGGGCCCTGACCTCAGCAACTGCACCTCCCCCTGGGTCAACCAGGTGGCCCAGAAGGTACCAGCAGCCACCCCACCCCCAGATAGGCACACATGCTTACCCTGCTGGCCCTGGGTGCCCAGGCACAGGGCACAGCGGGGGGCGGTGGAACTCCTGGGGAGACAGGCCGGGGTCCACCCCTAGTCTCCAGAGGGGACAGACAGATGGGGAGGGCCAGGGCAGGCAGGGAGAAGGGACCGCAGAGAGGGATGAGAGGGGCTGAGCAGGCTGGGTGTGTGGAGAGAGAAGCAGGATGGTCCCTGACGAGACCGGGGGCTCCCCCTCCTGCCTCCTGCAGATCAAGAGTGGGGAGAACGCGGCCAACATTGCCAGCGAGCTGGCCCGCCACACCCGGGGCTCCATCTACGCGGGTGATGTGTCCTCCTCTGTGAAGCTGATGGAGCAGTTGCTGGACATTCTGGATGCCCAGCTGCAGGCGCTGCGGCCCATTGAGCGCGAGTCGGCCGGCAAGAACTACAACAAGGTGGGCCTGGCGGCAGGGGCCGTGGGGCAGGGGCACCGCCCTAGGAACTTGGGAGACACCCAGCCTGGCACTGCAAAGCCAGGCAGCCATCCACGGCCAGGAGAGGAGAAGGCGAGACAGAGCCCAGGCCGGCCGGGACTCCCTCCTGGATGGTCCTGGGGGGAGCCCAGGCCGGCCGGGACTCCCTCCTGGATGGTCCTGGGGGCGCGGGGGCTCCCTTAGCAATGGCTCTTGCTCATGGGCTAGCCCCAGGTCAGTGGCAGAGACAGAAGAGGAATCTCTCTGGTGCCCAGACGTGAGTGTCAGGGTTCAAGGAGAGGGGCTGGGAGACCAGCCTTCACCCCACCTCCTTCTTTCCCCAGATGCACAAGCGGGAGAGAACTTGCAAGGACTACATCAAGGTGAGGCCCAGGAGCTCCTGTCTCCTGAGTGAGTGGGGCTGGCCCCAGGAGGCACCGGGGGATAGAGGTTCCGAGAAGGGGGTGCGGAGCCCAGCTGGAGGGACTGAGGGACAGAGCGGGAGTCGCAGCGTTGCCCCGCCACACTTGCAGGCTGTGGTGGAGAC
>NW_011494937.1:1180306-1183203 GCF_000754665.1 Bison bison bison
AGCGCCCCCGACCACGCGCACACGGCCACCCTTCTTCTAGACGTCCTGGAAGAGGGCCC
The DNA here is from genome assembly GCF_000754665.1 of Bison bison bison. Classification (NCBI taxonomy): domain Eukaryota; kingdom Metazoa; phylum Chordata; class Mammalia; order Artiodactyla; family Bovidae; genus Bison; species Bison bison. Next base: position 1,180,366 of record NW_011494937.1, read on the forward strand.
CTTCCTACTGGCAGACAATGTCAGGGAGCCGGCCCGCTTCCTGGCCGCCAAGCAGAACGTGGGTGAGTGCTGCTGTCAGGTGGGGGGGCAAGTCGGGGTGCAGAACAGGGTGGGGGGGTCCCTGTTCCTCCTGGACAACCCAGGGCTACCCTGGCCCTCAACCTTGCCTGGGCCTCTGGACTGTGGACAGACCCCAACCTTGTGTGCCCTGCCACCCCGTCCCCACAGTCCTCGAGGTCACAGTCCTGAACACTGAGGGCCAAGTGCAGGAGCTGGTGTTCCCCCAGGAGTACCCGAGCGAGAACTCAATCCAGCTGTCTGCCAACACCATCAAGCAGAACAGCCGCAACGGTCAGTGTCTGAACCCTGAGCCAGTACCCCAGCTCTTCTCATGGGGAAGTTCTTAACTCTGATCAGGCTGAAGACTCTGATGAGAGGTTGGAGCCCATAGCAACACACAGAGGTGTCCTTCATGCAAGCTAGTGTAACTTTTCAAGGGATTCAGGGGGACCCCAGAAAGCCCCACAGAACCTCAGACAGTTTGGAGGGCTCACTCCTGTGCGACAGCAGCATGATCCTCAGAGTTTAGGGCAGGTTGTGCCATTTGAGATTTAAGGCCCGGAGAGGTTAGGGAATTGCTCAAGGTCACACAGAAAGTGAGAGGTGGGTGAGGTGTGTCCTGGATCACTACCCTGCCATTGGGAACTGCCTGCAACTGAGCAGCGGTCCCACGGAAGGGCTCCTAGAGCCCCCTTGCCTGGGCGGCAGCCTGACTTCAAAGATCCCAGCAGCCAGTGTAACTGGAGGGCGGCACCAGCCAGGGGCTGACACACGCCTGCTGGGCCTGTCCTACCTAGGAGTGGTCAAGGTTGTCTTCATTCTCTACAACAACCTGGGCCTCTTCCTGTCCACCGAGAATGCCACGGTGAAGCTGGCGGGTGAAGCAGGCTCGGGGGGCCCAGGGGGCGCCTCCCTGGTGGTGAACTCGCAGGTCATCGCAGCGTCCATCAACAAGGAGTCCAGCCGAGTCTTCCTGATGGACCCTGTCATCTTCACTGTGGCCCACCTGGAGGTGAGCTGAGATGTCCACTCCTTCCGTGAGTGTCCCAGCACCCTCCGCTTTCCCAGGCTGCAGATCCATACCCCGCACTGTGTGTTCACCCACCCCGAGAGCAAGTTACAACCCCTCCCTGGAGAAGCAGCTTCCCAGCCCCCACCTTAGCATCTCGGGCCATCTGTCCCCAGAGATCTCAGGCTGTGACCTGGAGCTGGAAGCCCCAGGCATGTCTCCTGCTTGTCCCCATGGTGGGGTGTTGGGGCTGGGGCTGGACTCCCAGCTCTGACCCCCTGGCCTCCACCCCACAACAGGCCAAGAACCACTTCAACGCTAACTGCTCCTTCTGGAACTACTCAGAGCGCTCCATGCTGGGCTACTGGTCAACCCAGGGCTGCCGCCTGGTGGAGTCCAATAAGACCCATACCACATGTGCCTGCAGCCACCTCACCAACTTTGCTGTGCTCATGGCGCACCGCGAGATCGTAAGCTGACCGGCGCCCCGCCCCTCCTGGCGGGCCTGCTTCCTGGCTCAGCCTTGCATGGCCTCTTGGGTGGTGCCAGGGAAGGCCACCTTCATGGGCGTAGGGGGCCCTGAGTCTTGCCCAGGGCAGGAGGCCACATGTCTGGCTCTCCCTAGTCCGAGTTCCACCTTTTCCCAAGGCCCGCTGGAGAAGCAAGTTGGTGTCAACCTTTGTCATGTCTCCACAAGCCTGCCAGAGCATGGGAAGTGAGCGTGCCACCTGTAGAGGGGTGGGGGCCTGGCTAGTAGACTGGGGTGGGGCAGAAGGCCAGGTAGGTGGCAGAAGGCCCAGTGGGCTGCAGCTCGTGGCCCCTGGCCTGGCCCATGTGTGTGTGCAAGGCTCAGCATGCCCCCTGCTCCTTCCCCAGTACCAGGGCCGCATCAATGAGCTGCTGCTGTCGGTCATCACTTGGGTGGGCATCGTCATCTCCCTGGTCTGCCTGGCCATCTGTATCTCCACCTTCTGCTTCCTGCGGGGGCTACAGACCGACCGGAACACCATCCACAAGAACCTCTGCATCAACCTCTTCCTGGCGGAGCTGCTCTTCCTTGTCGGGATAGACAAGACTCAGTATGAGGTGGGCGGGACTCTGGGGCAGGAGCGGAAGGGGCGGGGAGGAGATTGTGATGCCCACTGGCAGGTCGGCGGCCAGGGCAGCCCCTTACCTGCGTTGCTTCCCCACCCCTGTCCCCAGATCGCCTGCCCCATCTTCGCGGGCTTGCTGCACTATTTCTTCCTGGCCGCCTTCTCCTGGCTGTGCCTGGAGGGTGTGCATCTCTACCTGCTGCTGGTGGAGGTGTTTGAGAGCGAGTACTCCCGCACCAAGTACTACTACCTGGGCGGGTACTGCTTCCCTGCCCTGGTGGTGGGCATTGCGGCCGCCATCGACTACCGCAGCTATGGCACCGAGAAGGCGTGAGTGCCCCCTCTACCTAGTCTCTCCTCCTTGTGGTTCCCTGCTCAGCAGCTTCCCTTGAGCCAGGACCCTCAGGGCACTGGCCTCCCTTCTCCTGAGCTCTGGGGCCTGAGCCATTAGAGTCCCTGGGCCCTGGGGGTCAGAGGGAGGGAAGGGCGCACCCCCTCTCCCCTGCCCCCCTCACTTCTCTTCCCCCGCACCGCCACACCTCTCTTCCCGGCCCTGCTTCCTTTACAGGTGTTGGCTCCGAGTGGACAATTACTTCATCTGGAGCTTCATTGGGCCCGTCTCCTTTGTTATTGTGGTGAGTTGGAAGGCAGTATCCCTAGCATTGAGTCTGTCCT
>NW_011494937.1:1183303-1187240 GCF_000754665.1 Bison bison bison
AGTCTGTCCTTCATCCAGACCAGCTCTGACCCCCAGACCCCCATTTTCCCCAAGCCCTTGAAAACTGAGCAGCCAACTGAGGCAAAAAAGAGCAGCTTGTGTCTGTAAAGCTCCAGCACTGAGGTCGGTCTGTCTAGGAGCTGTGGTGTGAGCTCCTGCTCTATGTCAGGGCCCCGAGCCCTGTCCCCCCAGCCCCGAGAGCCACATTAACAGGCACCTAGGGGCAGGAAATGGCAACCCACTACAGTATTCTTTCTTGGGAAATCCCATGGATAGAGGAGCCCGGGGGGTATAGTCCATGGGGCTGCAAAAAAGTTGGACGCGGCCGAGCACACATACCAGCAGAGGGGACCCTGAGGCGGGGGTGGCAGCTGGGATTTGGTCAGAAGCCGCTGCCTGGAGGCAGAGGGGCCGCGGGCCAGCCCTCCCCTCACCCGCCCGCAGGTGAACCTGGTGTTCCTCATGGTGACTCTGCACAAGATGGTCCGGAGCTCATCCGTGCTCAAGCCTGACTCCAGTCGCCTCGACAACATTAAGTGAGCACCCCTCCCTGCACCTCTGCCCTGGCACCTCTGAGCTGGGCCCAGCCTCTCCCAGGCTTTCCCGAAAGGTGGTGTTCTCACCTCTTGTGTTGCTTTTTAAGGACGAAGGTGGTGTTTTACTATGTTCTTTGTGTGTCTGTTTAACGAGTATTAGACAACACGGTGTTAGCATATCCAATGAAGGTTTCAGGCACATCACCGCTTAGGGTGAGAGAGTTCACAAAGCAAGCGCAGCGAGTCCCCTGGAGGTCTGGTGGTCAGGATTCGGTGCTTTCACTGCCAAGGGTGTGGGTTCAATCCCTGGCTGAGGAACTAAAGATCCCGCAAGCTGTGCAAGGTGGCCGAAAAAAATACGCGAGTCCATTTTAGGGTAACTTAAAGACACGTAGGCAGCAAAAGATAGATTAAAGGTTTGGAAGTGTAGCCAAGAGGATGAAGGATACAGGAGAATGACTGGCTATTCAGAGAACCCTGACCCCCCGACCTCCACATGCCCCCCAGGCCTAGCTGGGCTGATGAGTGTCGCTGGGCAGGCCCGCTCACCCCAGGGCACTGCCCAGACTTGCTGAAATAGGGACGTGCAGCAGGGCCCTGGGGGTGGTGTCCCCGATGGCGGGGACTCTGACGTCCTGTCTCCTCCCCACCAACCCCCCAGATCCTGGGCCCTGGGAGCCATTGCGCTGCTCTTCCTGCTGGGCCTCACATGGGCTTTCGGCCTCCTCTTTATCAACAAGGAGTCCGTGGTCATGGCCTATCTCTTCACCACCTTCAACGCCTTCCAGGGGGTCTTCATCTTTGTCTTTCACTGCGCCTTACAGAAGAAGGTGAGTTCTGGGGAAGAGGGCCAGGGGCCTGTCTTCTGCAGCGGGACCTGTGTCTGCCTGGAGGGAAGCACAGGCTCAGGCAGATTCTAGCCCGTGGTGAGGAGGGTTCTGGAAGAGAGCAAGACACAGGAGCCCAGAGGAATGAGAAAGCAAGACAGATGTGGGGAGTGGGGAGAGCTCAGGGCAGGGACATGGCTTGGGGTGTAGATCAAGCGTGTGGAGGAATACAGCTCCGGGTGCCACCCAGACAGAACATTTTCTACTTTAATAGTCGCGGGGTAAACCATGAGTTTTGTGGTGACAGGAAGTTTCCTTTTTAAATAAAGAGTATTAAAGTCTGAATCTTAAAAATAAAGAGGTAACAAAAGCAGAGGAATGTAGAGAAGAGTCTACAGGCTGTAGACTCAAGACGGAAGCCAGGGAAACGGAGCCAAGGAGTGTTAGACTTCGTCTTGAAGGCAGTGGGGAGCCCCAGTCAGGCCGTTGTTGGTCTCAGAGGACAATGAGGTGGGTGATGGCTGCACAGGGAGTGAAGAAGGCAGGGGTCACTGGTCTTGGCTGCAAGGTCAGCTGTGTTCCTGTTCTGATGACAGGTCCACACTGGACACACAGTGACAGTGGCATCCTTACAGGGCTCCCCCACCGGCCCGCAGGGTCCGCCCTGGGCCCCCCTTTTCTCCCCGTTCCTCCAGCCACGCTCTGTCTTCTGTCTGCAGACACTCAGGCATGGGCCTTCCTCGGGGCTTGTCCCCTACCCCTCCCCAGATCTCTGCGGGGCCCACTGCCTTGTTGCTTTCAAGTCTTTGCCAAACGTCTCCTTAGTGAGTCCCCCCGCTCCCCCGTCTATTGGAAATCACCACCCACTCCCGCCACCAGCCCTGCCTAACCCCCAGCCATGGTTCTCTGGGCAGACAGCCCACATAACGCACTGCTGCTGTAGATGTGTTCAGTCTCTGTCTGCTGGAAGATACCAGCTCTGAGAAGGAGGGCTCTGTTTCTGATTTGCATCTGTCCTTGGGGCCTAAACCACACTTGGCACATAGAAGATGCTCCCTGAAGGTCTGCTGAGCAAATGAACAGATGAGAACTTAATGGTGAAGGTGGAGAAAGGAAGATGGGCCTGAGTGAGAAGAGAGCCTGCTGGGCTGACCGCTGGAGGCAGGAGGGGATGGCGGGGTTTCTGGTGCCCACCAGCAGCTTGGTCTCGGGTCTGCCAACTGCCTGCCCTCCTCGCCCACCCGCAGGTGCATAAGGAGTACAGCAAGTGCCTGCGGCACTCCTACTGCTGCATCCGCTCCCCACCCGGGGGTGCGCACGGCTCACTCAAGACCTCAGCCATGCGGAGCAACGCCCGCTACTACACAGGGACCCAGGTACAGGCAGGATCCGCGCCCCGGGCTGAGGGCCGGACCCAGCGCCCCAGGCGCAGGGCACTTCTCCGCCCAGTCCCTGGTGGTACCCATCGGGCATGGGGAGAATGGGCGGCCCGAGAGCCCTCATGTCTGGGTTACGTCCCCAGAGCCGAATCCGGAGGATGTGGAACGACACCGTGAGGAAGCAGACGGAATCCTCCTTCATGGCGGGCGACATCAACAGCACCCCTACCCTGAACCGAGGTGAGGGGGCACTCCTGAGCCCCGCCTGCGCTCCCTTTGAGGTTCTCCCAGCTGCCTCGTGACGTCCTCCCTCCTGGGCAGGTACCATGGGGAACCACCTGCTGACCAACCCTGTGCTGCAGCCCCGTGGGGGCACCAGCCCCTACAACACCCTCATTGCCGAGTCAGTGGGCTTCAACCCCTCCTCGCCCCCAGTCTTCAACTCCCCAGGTGAGGGCACGCTGGTGCCAGAGAGGGTGCCAGGTCTAGGGGTGGGGAGGGTCTCTACGGGGGGCACCCTCATGCCTCCTGAACTGGTCGGAGCCTAGACCCGGCATTCTGAGCCTGCTCTCACCTTCTCTCTCTTCCCTCCTGGCCGGCACCTGCAGGGAGCTACCGGGAACCCAGTAAGTGTGACTGTTTCCTGTTGATGTTTCCAAGGGTGGGGACAAGAGGGGAATGCGACAGCGGCCCCCTCAGGTGACCACACCTTAGAGAGAACTGGGGTGCCCCCCACACACAGACAGGAGTCTCTGGCTTGGCAGCCGGCTGGATGATGTTGCATTAGGTGGGGAGTCATGGTGTTGGAGATCACGGGAAAGGGACCTGGCTACCCAGGCTCCTCATATTGCTGAGACTCCAAGCCCCCAGATGGGAGGGGACCCTGGGGAAATCAGTCCCCACCCCCACTAACCGTCTGCTGAGCTGGTTCCCCACTGCCAGTGAGGAAGAGAGGGAATAGAAGACCCCAGACCTCAGGGACAGGGTGAACCCAGGGAAAGCCAGGTGAAGGCAGACACCCACCTCCCATGTGGCCCACATCCCTTCCACTGCCCAGCTCTCCTCCTGAGCTGCTCCCTTCTGCCTGCAGAGCACCCCTTGGGAGGCCGGGAAGCCTGCGGCATGGACACGCTACCCCTCAACGGCAACTTCAACAACAGCTACTCCTTGCGAAGCGGGGATTTCCCTCCTGGGG
>NW_011494937.1:1187596-1188672 GCF_000754665.1 Bison bison bison
GCAACTGGTTACCAGTCTCTGAGGGACCTCACGGACCGGGGGCTGGTGGCCCGGGCCAGGGAGGGGCCCCTGGGCGGGGCTCGTGGGAGAGGGAGATGGATGGAGACCGTGGCCGATGGGCCACTCTCTCCAGGCGCCCCTTGGCCGTGGGCCCTCCAGGCCCCTTGGGGGCTGCGCTGTGGGGGCCCGAGGTGCAGGGTTCACAGACAGGGTTTCCCACCAGCCATGTGCACCAGCTCAATTCGGGGGAAGTGCAGTGAGGAGCCAAGAGGCCCCCAGGGGAGTGAGGAAGGAGACATTGGAAGGGTGCAGCCCACCCTTGACTTCCCCCGCCCCCCTACCCTTCCTGCTCCCTGGAGGGAAATGAGGGTTCTGCTTGCCCTGGGCCAAAGGCCCTGCTGGATGAAGCCTGTCAGCTGCTCCTCTCTTTGCAGCCGGAAGTGCTCCCGGCTGCACCCAGATGGAGCAGTGGGCGCAGGACAGATGGACAGGTTCCTCTGCACTCCAGTTCCCTGCTCCTCCTTGGAGACTGGGGCCACTGGCCTGGGAGAGCGCCCTTGGGGGGAGAAAGCCCCAGGGTGAGAGGAACGGGCGGTTGTGGCTGGTGGTTTACAGGTGGAACTTTCTCTGAAGCTCCTTCTCTCTGCTCTTCGTCCCTGCTTTCCCCGGCAAGCCTGCCCCCTCAGCCCTCCCTGAGTGCACCCAATGACCCCCTCCCTTGGGGCGACTCCTGATGAAGCACAACTCCCCGCAGGGCCCCCAGCCCACAGGGGTGGCCGTATTTGAGCAGTTCCCAGTCCTGTGGGCTCGGCTATCTGGGGAGCAGATTTTGGGTCTGGAGCTCCCTGGGGAGTGGGTCCTGGGCTTGGATCTTTCCCTAGGGGGCCCTCTTACCCCCTCCCTCTCTCTTTCTCCTCCTCCTCTTCCCCCATTGCTGTAAATATTTCAATGAAATGGAAAAGAAAAAAAAAGACAAAAAAAAAGAAAGAAAATCTCATCACTTGAAGCCACCGGGAGCCTGCGGCCCGGCCAGCCCGGGATTTTTCCGGAGCAGAGCTGCGCCGCTGGGCCCTGGC
>NW_011494937.1:1188772-1189236 GCF_000754665.1 Bison bison bison
GGGATTTCCCTCCTGGGGACGGGGCCCCTGAGCCCCCTCGAGGCCGGAACCTGGCCGACGCCGCTGCTTTCGAGAAGATGATCATCTCGGAGCTGGTGCACAACAACCTGCGCGGGGGCAGCAGCGGAGCCAAGGGTCCTCCACCGCCGGAGCCCCCTGTGCCGCCAGTGCCAGGGGGCAGCGGGGAGGAAGAGGCTGGCGGGCCCGGGGCTGACCGGGCAGAGATCGAACTTCTGTACAAGGCCCTGGAGGAGCCACTGCTGCTGCCCCGGGCCCAGTCGGTGCTGTACCAGAGCGATCTGGACGAGTCGGAGAGCTGCACGGCGGAGGATGGAGCCACCAGCCGGCCCCTCTCCTCGCCTCCAGGCCGGGACTCCCTCTACGCCAGCGGGGCCAACCTGCGGGACTCGCCCTCCTACCCGGACAGCAGCCCCGAGGGGCCCAGTGAGGCCCTGCCTGGAGGC
>NW_011494937.1:1189336-1195537 GCF_000754665.1 Bison bison bison
GGCTGCGCCGCTGGGCCCTGGCAGCCAGGACTTCTCCATGTATGTGTGCATCCCCCAGCCGGGGTGGGCGGGCCACCAGAGCAGCTTTTTACAATCCAGAGACAACAAAATCTAGAAGCAACATCGAAACAAAGAACCGTTTCCTTCCCCCAGCACCTGGTTCTGTCGCCGCCCCCCCCCCACCCCCCGCCCCTCCTGGTTCGCCTCTCCCTGGCATCAGTCAGCCCTCCTGGGGCGTGTACCTCACTGTCTGCCCCAGGGCTCGGCCTGTCTCCCCTGCCCCTCCCCGTGGCCCGGGGAGGCACCCTCACGCCCAAAGATGCTTCTGCCGAGATGGCTGCGCTGTCCCTTTGAGTTCCTGCTTCTTGTATATTGCTTCTGGGACTCAGGGCCTGGGAAGAAGGGGCTGATTTCCTGCCTAGAGACGTTGTTGGGAAGGAAAATGAGGGCGGCGGTGTTTGCTGGGGGCAGGTAGGACTGGGAAGGAAGGAATGGGAGTGGTGAGATGGTCTTACACCGGGTGGGGAGGCCGAAGCTGAGAGGTCGCCTTGCCTCCCCTCCACCCTCCCGCAGGAGAGTCAAAGCCAGGTACTAGGGCCTGGTTGGGGTGTCTCCTGAGGACCTCTCCCTGCCCCCTCTCCAGTCTGTCTCCCTGGCCTTCCCAGCAACCCTCCCCCCTCACCTCTTCGGGGGTAGTGTAGTCCCATTGCCATAGCCCAGCCCTGTCATTGCCATTTCCCCAGGGGTAGCCCTCCACCTTTGCTCTGACCCCTCATCTCTTTTGTCCCTCTTTTCTCACAAGTGCCATGAGTTTTCAAACATCTTCGGGTCTCAGCCTGCTGCTGCCATGAACTTCTTCGGGTTCAGGGGGAGGGACTCTAGGGAGGAACTGGGGAAAGGGGCAGAGGGGTGGCTGGAGGGACCCTTTTTGCTGCTAGAAAGCCCCTCCCTTCTCCTGAGGAGCTGGGGCTGGCTGGTCCCCATCAGTTAGGGGAGAAGGGGCCAGACCAAAGAAGCTGGTTTGTCCCATGCCGGGGGACAGGAGTGGGGAGAAGGTAAGGCTGGGTTCCATCTGTTTTCTGGAAGGGAGGGTTAACCCCTTTCACCAGATCATGGGCAGGTCTGAGCGGGGAGGGGAAGGAAGGATGGGAATGGTCTCTCCCAGGTGGCTCCGTGAGGAAGGTATGGGGCAGCTCCACTGCTTTCCTCGACTTCATTAGGCCAGAACTCCTCTCTGGGGACTAGAGAGCTGCTGGGAGACAAGGGTAGGTGGAACGGTGGGCCTGGCCCAGGCATCAGCCAGGCCATAGAGTCAGGCCGCCTCTGGCACCAGCAGAGAGGTCTGGAAGAGCTGGGGGCAGTGGGGGGAGAGGTCCGGAGGACTGGAGGCAAGCAAGGCGCCCCGCTTCCTCTTCCCTGCCCAGTCCTTTTCTCTCTCCAGTCTCCGACAATCAAGGGGAGAGAGAGGGTGCAGTGGGTCCCGGGGCTCCCACTCCAGCCAGAATCCCCAAGGTGGGCTCCCAGGCCTCAGAGCTGTGTGGCAGGGCCCCCTGGTCGGTAGGTCTGGACATGCCGCAGTCCAGCACGAGGCTACCCTGAGCGCCCAGGTGTCCCCCCACCCCCTCCAGACCTGGTGCCTTGACGCCCCCACCCCAGCTGGGACAGTGTAGAGAAGGAAGGGTCTTGGTTTCCTCTCCTACTCCCTTCCTTGGGCTCCTGAATTCATTTGCTTTGAAATCTTGTTGTTTTTCTCTGGGTTTGGTGTTTTTGGTTTTTGTTTTTTTTGGGGGGGGGGGGGCTTTGGTTTTCCTTGCCTTCCTTTCTCAGTGTCTCCACCTCTTCCCCTGTGTCTCAGTCTCTGTGTTCCTCTTCTCTCACCCTCAGTTTCTCTCTGTCCATTCGGGCCTCCTCCCTTCTTCTCCCATGACCCCAGTCCCTCCTTGGTCTCCTTTTCGATATGCCAAACCAATTTTGGGTCGAGTGCATTTAACGAGAACAAAACAAAAGGCTCATAACAACAAGAACGTTTCAGAAAAAAACAAAAAGTTAAAAAAAATTGTTGAGTCAAAAATCAATAAAGAAATTAAGATTTCTTGGAATGACAAGAGTGGCATGACTCATTGAGGTGGGGGGGTGCGGTTGGGGGTGTGTGGTGAGTGAGCCGCTCTTTGCAGAGCATTCCTGTGAGGCTGTGACACAGGAGCCTGCACTGCCGTTCAGAACCCATGGCAGAGGTCTGGTGAGTCAGCCAGTGTTCACAACACTTGGTGGGCTCAAGGGCCTAGCTGGACAATTCAGGTGCAATTTCTCTCAAGCCTCATGAATGCTTTGGGTGGAGGGTGCTTGCGCTCCATTTGACAAGTGGGGAAACAGGCCTGTAGCACCTGGATACACATCCCAGTCTCTGGGCTAGGCCACTGTGCCACATGGTGTCTCAGCCAAGCCCTTCTTGGCCCAGACAGCTGTCCACAGGCTATGTTGAGAGCCAAGCCCAGGGACCATACACTGCACCTTGTATGATTCCAACTGCCATTCCTGGACTCCCACATGTTATTGGAGTGGTGCATTTTTGATCGTGACAGCACAGTGGAATGGCATCATGTGTATTTCACTTTCTCAAATATAGCAGCCAGTGTTCAGAGAGAGGAATGACCAAACAGTGCAAGAACCTCTCTCCATGCCCGTCTGCCCTCAACACAGGCATGTGGGGTACCACCCTCCGCCATTCCTCTCCCCAGCTACTCCTTCCCAGTCTCCATGCTGGTTCCCTCTCATCTCCTGACCTCTTAATGTTGACAGGCCCAAGGGTTCAGCCTTGGACCTTTACCTACACTCACTCCCTGGAAGATCTCATCCCATTTCATGGTTTTAAATAAAGTTGACCCTTGAGCAACACACCACCACACAGGTCCACTCAGATGAGGATTTTTTTTTCAATAAGTATATTGGAATCATTTTTGGAGATTTGCAACAATTGGTAAAAACTCAGGTATAGACTAGAAATACTAAAAAAAATTAAGAAAGGTATGTCATGAATGCATAAAATATATATAGATACTATTTTATCATTTACTACTATAAAATGTGGGTTTTCCAGGTGGCTCAGTAGTAAAGAAACCATCTGCCAATGCAGGAGACCCTGGGTCGATCCCTGGGTTGGGAAGATCCCCTGGAAGAGGAAATGGTAACCCACTCGAGTGTTCTTGCCTAGGAAATAGCCTGGACAGAGGAGCCTGGCGGGCTACAGTCGTGGGGTCACAAAAGAGCCGGACATGATTTAGTGACTAAACAACAATCATAAAATATATACATATCGATTATAAAAAGTTGAAGTCAAAACTTATCAAAGCTTTTGGACTTACAGACCATACATGGCGCCACTGACCACACAAGGCTCCCATAAAGCAATCATTGGTGCTTCTTCATTACCAATGTGTGAAACATTATACCTGTAAATAAAAATGAATTTCTTTTTCAGTTATCTAATTTCATTTTTGATGTCCACTGTTAGGAATATGTGTAACATCTACAGTGTTTTTTGTATCATATAAGAAAACATTGATGTAGATACTGAGAGACAATTCATCTTGTAGACAGAGAAGGTAAACTTAAATGTATTTTCTCTTCCTTATGATTTTCTTAATAGTTTCTTTTCTATAGCTTATTTTACTGTAAGAATACAGGATATAATACATATAACATACAAATATGTTTTAATTTACTTTATGTTATTGGTAAGGCTTCCAGTCAACAGTAGGCTATTAGTAGTTAAGTTCTGGGGGAGACAAAAGTTATACATGGAGGGACTTCCCCGGCAGTCCAGTGGTTAAGACTCTGTGTTTCCACTGCAGGGGACACGGGTTCAACCCCTGGTTGGGGAACATGCTGTGTAGTGCAGTCAGAAAAAAAAAAGTTACACATGGATTTTTGATTGCCAAGGGTCAGCATCCCAAACTCCTGCATTGCTCAAGGTCAGCTGTACCATCTATTCTACTGATGACTTCCAAATGTAGAGCTCCAGCCTGAACTTCTATCTCGAGCTCTAGATTCATTTACATCTGATGAACCACTCCACATCTTCCCCTGGGTGTCTGGTAAGATCTCAAATGTAATGTGTCCTGAACCCAGCTACACACACCTGCTCCAGTTCCTCCTAATGTAATGTGTCCTGAACCCAGCTATATACACAGATACACACACACATACCTGCTCCAGTTCCTCCTACCGGCTTCACCTTGATTAACAGCAAGTCCATCCTGAGATTCAAGATAAGACCCTTGGAGCCTCCCTTGAACTCACTCACTGTTTCATACCCCACATCTAATCTGAAGCAGAGGCAATGGTGGCTCTAACTTTAAAACACCCAATTAACTAGTTCTTACTACCTTGGTTCAAGCCCCCACTGTCTCTCACCAGGACCATGGTAACAGTCCATGAACTAGCGCCCTTGTTCCTCTTCAGGCTTTTCTCAACACAGAAACCAAAGTGATCTCAATAAGCATACTTTCGTCCCTCCTCGGCTTAAAGCCCAGAAGGCCTCCTCCTGGCCCAGACAAAAGGGCCAGGACAACAAAATGGCCCACAAGGCTCTCCAGCATCAGATCTCATCCCCATGGCTCTCCTCCTTCCCTCCACTCCAGTCACACTGGGGTCCTCACCATCCACAAACATGCAGGCACTCTCCTGTCTGCCTCAGGACCTTTGCACCGGCTGTTCCTAGGGTTCACCTATTCTCCTTGCAGGGCATATGAAAATCAGAGCTTCCCAGCAGGCCTTACCAGGCTACTCCATTTAAACGGCAATTGCTGCTCCAGAATTTCCCAACCCCTGTCTTGCTTTGTCTCCCATCTCACAAACTATCTTTTTTGCTTGTTTATTGTCTGCCTCCCAAACTAGAATATAATGCACAAGTCACGTCCAACTCTTTGTGACCCCAAGGACTATACAGTCCATGGAATTCTCCAGGCCAGAATACTGGACTTGGTAGCCTTTCCCTTCTCCAGGGATCTTCCCAACCCAGGGAAGATTGCAGGCGGATTCTTTACCAACTGAGCCACAAGATAAGCCCAAGAATATAATGCATAAGGGTCTTTTTCTTTTCACTGCTGTTTCCTACTGTTTAGCACAGTGTCTGACACACTGTAGGTGATCAATGAATATTTGTTAAAAGACATAAAGCTGAACTGAGCATCAGACCCAGAGGACGCCTGAGATGAGTTAAAACCCTTCCCTCAGCAGCTCTCAGCTCCCACACACTGTTTTGTATGATGCTGATGTTAGCTCAGCAAGGTCCTGAAACCTAAGTTCAACAGTTTAGCTAATGCCCAACGATATCCTATGCTGATGAGGAACTAGTTCTACTGGACTTACTGAGAGATGCTCTGTGAGCAAATTTGGGAGATCTAAGCATAGTTAAACTTAATTGTATATGATTCTGACCTCATGCTCTTTGAAATTTAATCCTGGCGTAAGATGAAATTCTACAACAAGGCCAGTTCTTCCACCTTTTTGCCCAGCACTGTACACACGACTCCTTCCTCCGCACATACAGTGAAACCTGCTGTGCCTGACAACCTGTGACCCTCAGGGCTTGTTACTGGGGCACCTGTCCACACTGGGGGCAACCATATGCACGTGCCAAGGAACAGTAACACTTAAGTTGAGACTCCTTTCAAAGCTCTTTGCTACATTTCATCTTAATTATCATAAGATATATATTATTATCCCCATATCAGATGAGGAAACTGAAGTTAAGAATAATTAAATGACTTACTCAAGTAAGATTACTAAGCAGTTCAAAGTGCCCACACCCTGTAGATACCTTACGTATACTGTCCAATTTAATCCTTCCAACCACCCAATGAGACAGGTTTTACTTAGTTCCATTTTACACGTGCAGAAGCTGAAACACACCGACGTTCACCTGGCTAAAAAGAGAAAGTTGGACCGTCCTCCATCTTGGTCTTCTGACCCCAGGGGCTGCATCTAGGGTTGTCTGCACTCAGCTGTGGTTTCCCAGCACCATCCCCCTTCCTGCCAAGCCCACTCAGATCAGATCAGATCAGATCAGATCAGTCGCTCAGTCGTGTCCGACTCTTTGCGACCCCATGAATCGCAGCACGCCAGGCCTCCCTGTCCATCACCAACTCCCGGAGTTCACTCAGACTCACGTCCATCGAGTCAGTGATGCCATCCAGCCAT
>NW_011494937.1:1195637-1197018 GCF_000754665.1 Bison bison bison
CAACACCACAGTTCAAAAGCTTCAATTCTTCGGCGCTCTGCCTTCTTCACAGTCCAACTCTCACATCCATACATGACCACAGGAAAAACCATAGCCTTGACTAGACGAACCTTTGTTGGCAAAGTAACGTCGCTGCTTTTGAATATGCTATCTAGGTTGGTCATAACTTTCCCTCCAAGGAGTAAGCGTCTTTTAATTTCATGGCTGCAGTCACCATCTGCAGTGATTTTGGAGCCCCCCAAAATAAAGTCTGACACTGTTTCCACTGTTTCCCCATCTATTTCCCATGAAGTGATGGGACCAGATGCCATGATCTTCGTTTTCTGAACGTTGAGCTTTAAGCCAACTTTTTCACTCTCCTCTTTCACTTTCATCAAGAGGCTTTTGAGTTCCTCTTCACTTTCTGCCGTAAGGGTGGTGTCATCTGCATATCTGAGGTTATTGATATTTCTCCCGGCAATCTTGATTCCAGCTTGTGTTTCTTCCAGTCCAGCGTTTCTCATGATGTACTCTGCATAGAAGTTAAATAAACAGGGTGACAATATACAGCCTTGACGTACTCCTTTTCCTATCTGGAACCAGTCTGTTATCCCATGTCCAGTTCTAACTGTTGCTTCCTGACCTGCATACAAATTTCTCAAGAGGCAGATCAGGTGGTCTGGTATTCCCATCTCTTTCAGAATTTTCCACAGTTTATTGTGATCCACACAGTCAAAGGCTTTGGCATAGTCAATAAAGCAGAAATAGATGTTTTTCTGGAACTCTCTCGCTTTTTCCATGATCCAGCGGATGTTGGCAATTAGATCTCTGGTTCCTCTGCCTTTTCTAAAACCAGCTTGGACATCAGGAAGTTCACGGTTCACATATTGCTGAAGCCTGGCTTGGAGAATTTTAAGCATTACTTTACTAGCGTGTGAGATGAGTGCAATTGTGAGGTAGTTTGAGCATTCTTTGGCATTGCCTTTCTTTGGGATTGGAATGAAAACTGACCTTTTCCAGTCCTGTGGCCACTGCTGAGTTTTCCAAATTTGCTGGCATATTGAGTGCAGCACTTTCACAGCATCATCTTTCAGGATTTGGAATAGCTCAACTGGAATTCTATCACCTCCACTAGCTTTGTTCGTAGTGATGCTTTCTAAGGCCCACTTGACTTCACATTCCAGGATGTCTGGGTCTAGGTCAGTGATCACACCATCATGATTATCTGGGTTGTGAAGATCTTTTTTGTACAGTTCTTCGGTGTATTCTTGCCATCTCTTCTTAAAATCTTCTGCTTCTATTAGGTCCATACCATTTCTGTCCTTTATCGAGCCCATCTTTGCATGAAATGTTCCTCTGGTATCTCTGATTTTCTTGAAGAGATCTCTAGTCTTTCCCATTC
>NW_011494937.1:1197150-1222797 GCF_000754665.1 Bison bison bison
ACCTCCACTAGCTTTGTTCGTAGTGATGCTTTCTAAGGCCCACTTGACTTCACATTCCAGGATGTCTGGGTCTAGGTCAGTGATCACACCCTTGTGATTATCTGGGTTGTGAAGATCTTTTTTGTACAGTTCTTCTGTGTATTCTTGCCATCTCTTCTTAATATCTTCTGCTTCTATTAGGTCCATACCATTTCTGTCCTTTATCGAGCCCATCTTTGCATGAAATGTTCCTCTGGTATCTCTGATTTTCTTGAAGAGATCTCTAGTCTTTCCCATTCTGTTGTTTTCCTCTATTTCTTTGCATTGATCGCTGAAGAAGGCTTTCTTATCTCTTCTTGCTGTTCTTTGGAACTCTGCATTCAGATGTTTATCTTTCCTTTTCTCCTTTGCTTTTCGCTTCTCTTCTTTTCACAGCTATTTGTAAGGCCTCCCCAGACAGCCATTTTGCTTTTTTGCATTTCTTTTCCATGGGGATGGTCTTGATCCCTGTCTCCTGTACAATGTCACGAACCTCATTCCATAGCTCATTAGGCACTCTTATCTATCAGATCACACTAAGGGGGGCTGACTATATGGGCTCCCCACATCAGAGATGCCCACAAACTGTGCCACACCCTGATGGTCCCCACATAGCTAGTATGTTAGAGGACTATCCAGAGTGGACTCATGTGAGTTAAGCTAGAGGGAAAGCCCTGATGTAGAGCAATGGTGGATTCTCTCAGATACCCAAAGGGCTGAAAACACTGGAGCCTCTGCTGTTGAGAAAACCTCCTCTCTCCCATGAACTCTTGGGAAGGTCTAGAGGTGCTAGGTTGAGGCTACCCCTTTATCCCCACAATATCCCTTTTTTTTTAAAATTTATTTGGCAATTGAAGGCTAAACACTTTACAGAATTTTGTTGTTTTCTGTCAAACCTCAACATGAATCAGCTATGTGTGTTAGTCGCTCAGCCGTGTCTGACTCTTTGCAACCCCACAGACTGTAGCCTGCAGGCTTCTCTGTCCATGAGATTCTCTAGGCAAGAATACTGGAGTGGATTGCCGTTCCCTTCTCCAGAGGATCTCCCAGACCCAGGGATCGAACCCTGGTCTCCTGCATTGCAGCCATTCTTTACTATTTGAGCTATAGGGAATCAGCCATAGGTATACATATGTCCCCTCCCTCTTGAATCTCCCTCCCATCTTCCCCCTCTAGGTTGATACAGAGCCCCTGTTTGAGTTCCCTGAGATACAGTATTCTTTCTTATTTTTGGCTGTACTGGACATGGGTTACTGCACATGGGCCTTCTCTAGTTGTGGTGAGTGGGGGCTGCGCTCAAGCTGCGGTACACAGGATTTCTTGTGGCTTCTCCTATTGCGGAGCATGGGCTCTAGAGCACATGGGCTTCAGTAGTTGCAATGCCTGGGCTTAGCTGCCCTGTGGCATGTGGGATCTTCCTGGACCGGATACTAAACCTGTGTCCTGTTCATTGGCAGGTGGGTTCTTAACAGCAGGGTCACCAGAGAAGTCCCTCCTCAGGCTTATTCTGCTCCTCTCACCTTTTCAAACATCTCAGTCATCGCAACAAGCTGCGATGACAAGACCCGCTCCCACCTGCATCCCTTCCTACGTCACTGGGCCTCTCCTTGATGAAAACCCTTGTAACCACGACTCTTCTATCTGTCCTGGCCACTGTTTTCCACCACCCTTTGCCTCTGTCCAAGTGATCCCATCTTCTCACAACTGAAGCCCTCATTTTAAGCTAACCAGTCCTCTCCTGGGAATTGATCCTAAGGAAACACCCATGTGCATGAAGACTGCAACAAGAAGGTTCACTGTAACAAGGCTTCTAAGAGTGAAACACTAATCTAAAATTTCAGCACAGAGAACTGTTATGTGAATAATGCACACCCATATGCAGCCACTCAAAATGACAATGTAGAAGAACACTAAATAATGTGAAAATATATTCATAATAATCCTAAGGGTAAAAACCTATATATAAAAACAAGGTAAAGTATGACTTTACTTTTGTTGTGATGGCATGTATATACAAAAAGTGTGTATATACAAACATGAAACTGTATATGTGTGTATAAATATAAAATATATGCAGAATATAAAGCTAAACATCAGAATATTAACAGGGGTAACTTTCTTGAAACTCTGTATTTTAAAAATTGTTTGCATTACACATATATTACTTTTGCAACAGGAAAAAGTATTTGTGTGTCCTACTTTCTATGGAGGAACAAAAGGCCAAGGATAACCAACACAAATGGAAGAAGAAAGAACAAGGTGGGGAATTAGCCTTGCCAAGACTGGTTATAGTGTGTTAATATTTCACACAATGGGGTGTTGGCAGGGGAAGAGATGAAAAATCTGAGGGAAGAGACCTGTGGCTAGATGGGAACTTGCTCTAGGCAGAGATTACAAATCACTAGGAAAAGGATGGAAGAAGGCAATGGCACCCCACTCCAGTACTCTTGCCTGGAAAATCCCATGGATGGAGGAGCCTGGTGGGCTGCAGTCCATGGGGTCGTGACGTGTGGGACACGACTGAGCGACTTCACTTTCGCTTTTCACTTTCATGCATTGGAGAAGGCAATGGCAACCCACTCCAGTACTCTTGCCTGGAGAATCCCAGGGATGGGGGAGCCTGGTGGGCTGCCGTCTATGGGGTCGCACAGAGTGGGACACGACTGAAGCGACTTAGCAGCAGCAGCAGCAGCAGCAGGAAAAGGATGGGTTAATCCAGAGGATCTGATATTTTCTGGTCTTGAGCTCCCTTCACTCTTTTAAAAACTTATTTTAAAAATAATGGTAGGGAAGGGGCTGTCTGGGAGGAGCACAGAGGATTTTTAGGGCAGTAAAGATACTCTGTATGATACTATAATGATGAATATATGTCACACATTTGTTGAAGTCTATAGAATGTACACCAAGGGTGAACCTTTCTGTAAGTTGCGGATTTTAGGTGATAATGATGTGTCAGTATAGGTTCATCACAAATTCAGCACTTCGGTGGTGGATGTTAACAGTGGGGGATACTATGCAAGCGGGAGGCAGAAGGGGATGTGAGAAATCTGTCATGAACCTAAAACTGCTCTAAAAAATTAATTTTAAAAAAATTAATGAGGACCCTAATGAGCTGTTCTTTATGGGACTAGAGATTATATCTATTTATATTTACTAAATTGGAAATTAAAACTGAGAAAAATTTAAAATATTTAAATTAGGTAATAAATCTTTTAAATGTTAAAATAACCTATTAAAAATAACTGTGTATTTTTAAAAAACAGGTAGTGAGAAGAATGGCATTGTTTTACATTTTTGTAAAGCTCCTACCCTCTAGCGTAATCGAAGAGCTGGATTCTGACATAGGTTTCTACAATCAATCCATTGCAGTATGCTGTTTTGGTTGAAGTATATGAAGAAAAGCCAGACTAACAAAGACATATAGTTGGAAAAGGGAGGAGTGTTATAGACTTTTCAACTAATTTGGGATATTTTACTTGGTTACTATACCAAAACTCAACAAGTGGTAGTGTATTAAGTTTGTTACAATGTAGAGTATGAAACTCTATCAATAAACTTTTCATAGTTATACTGGAACTCATTGGTCTATTTTACAAATTTTTATCTTTTATGACTGATTTTGTAACATCATGCATTGGTCTTTAGAAAACATTAATATGCTGAGTTATTATATTTCACTATATAGTATTTTAAAAAATATATGGTAATTGTATCACCACTGATCTCATCAGGAAAGCCTTCAAATATTGAAAAGTTGGGGACTTCCCTGGTGCTCCAAATAGAGAGCTTGGGTTCAATCTCTGGTCAGGGAACTAGATCCCACATGCCGCAACTGAAGATCCTACATGCCACAATGAAGACTGAATATCCCATGTGCCCCAACTAACTAAGAGCCGGAGCAGCCATATATATATATGTTATCAGGCTCATGGTGATGAATAAAAGCTTCCCAAATGTCTGTTTTGCTTAAAAGCTCAAATATTATCACTGACAACACACTGTCAATCTTCTTCCTAGTGACAACTCACTTCATTCATTTCTGAGAAAATACATGGCCAATATCCTAATCTGAATAATTAATAATTAGCGATTATTCAGTAAAAATGGTGTTCATGAAAAAAGTAGGCTGTTCCACCTCCACTCAAACTGGACAAGTGCATACCTCCTTACCGTCATTCTCCAGCATGCAACACAAGTGCTCTACGCAAAGGTCCCATTTCACCACCCAGAATATTAGGAAGACCTGCTGCAGGGCTAAGCTTTAACACAATTACTACTTTCACTGCTCCTTCAAGGACATTCTTCAGTGAAACTGTTTCAACACTGAGTGTGTGTGAGGTGGTGAGGAATACACGACGACCGCTACATAATACAGTGACACTGCACTGATTGCTGGAAGTGACCAGCAGTTTTACTAACTGTTGCTTTTGTACCAACAGTACACAGACAACAGAGTACAAATGAAAAAGGCAAATAATGCTTTAGAAAATTATGAAAACAGTTTATCTCATGGATTCCCTAAAAGGTTCTTAGGGATCCCCAAGGGACTATATTTTGAGAACCACTGGACTGCTCAATAAATGGAGCTGAAGCTGGAACAACTGGTTATCCATCTGAAAAAAATTAAACCTACCTCACATCATAAACAAAAATAAATTCCAGTTTGATTTTTTTAAGCTAAATATGAAAAATAGAACTTCCAGAAGAAATACAGTAAGATATCTTATTGACTTCAGTGTAAGATTTCTTAAGCAAGACACAAAAAACACAAACCCTAAGTAGATTTATAATTCCGATGACATTAAAATAATGATGATGGTGACAGTAATAATAATAAATTCTGAACATCAGTAGACATCACAGTGCAACTTCTCTGGCAGTCCAGGGGTTAAGAATCTGCCTTGCAATGCAGGGGATTTGGGTTTGATCCCCAGTTGGGGAACTAATTGGAGAAGGAAATGGCAACCCACTACAGTACTCTTGCCTGGAAAATTCCATGGACTGAGGAGCCTGGTAGGCTACAGTCCATGGGGTCACAAAGAGTCGGACACAACTGAGAGACTTCACTCACTACTGGGGAACTAATATTCCACATGCCTCAGAGCAACTAAGCCTACACGCCACAACTAGAGAGAACTAAGACCCAGTGCAGCCAAATAAACATTTTTTTAAAAAATGAAAAAGACACCATACAAACAAAAAGGCACACCTCACTTATAAGAAGTCCTGCACTCAGTAAAATGAGGACAATCCAGCAGGAAAATGGACAAAGATATGAACAGGCAATTCACAAAAGCAAATGGTCAAACAAACATGAAAAAAGTTCAATTTCCCTTGTTAATCAGGGTAATGCAAACTGAAACCAGTAATTCACACCCATCATAAGGACAAGTATGTAAAAGTCTGACAACAGCAAGTGTAATAAGGACACAGCAACAGCAACTTTGTTGGCAGGAGTGAGAACTGGATCCATCATTTTGAAGAACACACTAGCAATATCTAGTCAAGGTAAATATTCCCAAACCTCAGCAAATCATCACCTAAGTATGCATCCCAGGGAAACTCCTGCACATGTACACCAAGAGCCATGCACAACAATGAACACTACAGTGTTGTTTCTAAGAGTAGAAGACTGGAAACTGGGCTTCCCTGGTGGCTCTATGGTAAAGAATCCACCTGCCAATGTAGGAGACATGGGTTAGATCCCTGGTCCGGGAAGATCCCACATGACGAGGACCAACTAAGTCCGTGTGCCACAAATATTGAGCCTGTGCTTTAGAGCCCAGGAGCCAAAACTACTGAAGTCTGTGAACCCTAGAGCCTGTGTTCTGCAACAAGAGAAGCCACCGTGGTAAGAAGCCCACGCATGGCAACTACAGGGTAGCCCCTGCTTGTCACAGCTAGAAAAAAGCCAGCACAGTAATGTGACCCAGCACAGCCAAACATAAGTAAATTTTTTTAATTTAGGGAAAAAATAGAAAAGTGGAAACAAATAACAAGCAAGAGGTGGATGGATAAGTAAATTCTGTCCAACAAAACTTTCTGTGATCACGCAAGCATTCTTTATTGGAGTTGTCTAATGTGGCAGCCGCAAGCCATGGTGTCTATTAAACATATGAAGTGTGGCTAAGTAACCAGGGAGTTAAATTTTTCATTTAATTTGGATTAACTGGAAAAAAAAAAATAGCCACACGTGGCTAATGGCTACTGCATCATACAGCACAGCTATACAGCAGGGAAAATAAATGACTACAGCTATACATGTGTCACAAATACATTTTAAAAACATTACACTTGACCAAAAAAATGCAAGTTTCAGAAGGTAGGGCTGGCACCAGAGGCAAGCTAGGTGTCTAGACAAAATTGTAGGAGGCACTTGCCTTCAGAGTCATACAAGTATAGGTTGGCACTTGTGTGACTTGGAGGGTATGTCTCTCCTTAATGCCAGCCCTGATGGGGTATGTCTGGTATGACACTGCGTTGGGGGTCCAAGATAACCCCTGCTGCTGCTGCTGCTAAGTTGCTTCAGTCGTGTCCGACTCTGTGCGATCCCAGAGACGGCAGCCCACCAGGCTCCCCCGTCCCTGGGATTCTCCAGGCAAGAACACTAGCTTCTATGATTCATGAGGAGGATTCATAGAATTTAGCATCTAGCTTACTCAAGGTATGATTTTGTTTGGGTTTTTGCTTTTGGCTGCACCATGAAGCATGTGGGATCTTTTCTCCCTCACCAGGAACTGAAACCATGCCCTCTGCCATGGAACCATGGAGTCCTAACGACTGGACTGCCAGAATTTCCCAGGGTATGATTTCTTACTGTGAAAGGACACAAAGCAAAATCAGCCAAGAGAAAAGGTGCATGGGGCAAGGTCTGGAGAAAACCAGGCACAAGCTTCCACAAGTTCTTTCCTGGTGAAGTCACATGGGACTTCCTGAGTTCCTACAGCAGAATTGTGACAACACGTGTGAAATGTCTACCAGGAAAGCTCAGTACCCAGGGTACCTGGGGCAGGAGGGGGCTGATCAAGTTTCAAACTTCCAGACTCCAGAAGGAAAGCAGGTGTTGGACCCAAATCACATTGTTTGTACAGTTTAGGCCCCACCAGCCACTTTTATCATTTAGGGAATGGTGGGAACTCTCCTGAAATCCAAGTTCCTATACACCAGCCAGGGCCAACCTTGCAAATAGGGCTTTCTAAGGACAGTGGTCTCAGGCCTGATACAGTTAACTCTTTTGTGCACAGCTATCACTTCTGCAGGGCTTCCCAGGTGGTGCTAGTGGTAAAGAACCCTGCCTGCCAATGCAGGAGACGCAGGAAGATCCCTTGGAGGCAGGCACGGCAACCCACTCTAATATTCTTGCCTGGGGATCCCGTGGACAGAGGAGCCTGGCGGGCTACAGTCCATAGGGTCGCAAAGAGTCGGACACGATTGAGGTGACTGAAGTGAATGGAGTTCCCACCATTCCCTAAATGATACAAGTAGGCTCGTGGTGCCTAAACTGTACGAACAATGTGGTTTGGGTTCAACACCTGCTTTCCTTCTGGAGTCTGGAAGTTTGAAACTTGATCAGCCCCCTCCTGCCCCAACTACCCTGGGTACTGAGCTTTCCTGGTAGATATTTCACACGTGTTGTCACAACTCTGCTGTAGGAACTCAGGGAGTCCTTTGTGACTTCACCAGGAAAGGACTTGTGGAAGCTTGTGCCTGGTTTTCTCCAGACTTTGCAGCAGTATCATTTCCATAAGGTTGTGACATACAATACTATATATAGTTTGAAGACACCTATTAAAGATGTACAAGCATGTACAGAAAGATAAACACTAAATCCAAGATTGTAGTTACATCTGTAAAAAGGGGAGGAATAGGTCTGAGGCAGGGATATATAAGGCCTTTCAATTGCATCACTAATGTTTTACTTCTTAAGCTGGATAAGGAGTAAAAATGTACTTTGTTATAGCATTTCTTCTTCTCTTTTGAGTGAGTACACCTGAAATACTACGTAAGTTAAATGATGACTATGAACTGCTAATGTTTCTTATTTATGAAGTAGTTTTCACATTCCAGGTACCATGTAAGCCCTTTATATGGATTTATTATTTTTAAAAAACAATCTACTGAAAACTTTCTACATGTGAGGTCCTGTGCTAAGCTCTGGAAATACACTGACAGGTCTGTATGAGACAGGTGGAATCACTGTCCTCAACCAGCTTTCAGTCTACTGAGGGACAAGAGTTCCCTGGTGGTCTAGCAGTTAGCATTTGGGGCTTTCACTGCTGTGGCCCAGGTTCAATCCCCAGTCAGGGAACTGAGATCCCGCAAGCCATGCAGTGGAGCCAAAAAAAAAAAAACAAACATATCTACAGATTCTGATAAGTGCTCCTAATAAGCAGGCTTTTGTGATTAATGAAGGTCTACTTTAACTAGGGTGGTCCAAGAAGACTTCTTCTAGAGAGACATCTGAGGTGAACCATAAATGAGAATGAGACAGCCCAGCAATTATCTAAAGGAAGCACATTCCAGGCAGAGGGAACAGCAAGTGCAAAGCCATGCAGCAGGAATAAAGTTTGGTGTGTTGAAAGACAGGAAATAAAGCCAGCAGGGCTTGGGAGTGGTGACAAGAGGGAGACTGGCAGATGAGGTCAGTTGAGGCCACTGTGCAGGGCCTCCTAAGCCACAGTGAAGATCTTAAGTTTCATCCTAAGTATGATAAGCCTTTGAAGGTTTTAACCAGAGTAATGACATGAACTGGTTTACAATTGAAGATTATTCAGCCAGCTGTAGGGAGAAGGCATTATAGACAGAGACATAATACTTCTGACTGATGAACTTTTCAGGGGCTATGAAAAGGCTGGGGCTGAGAATAAAGGAAAAAAAGTTCCACAATGCAGAAAGAAAACTACAAAGTTGTAATGAATAAAATGTTTAATATCTAGAAAACAAAACATAACAACTTCATCAAAGTTCATATGCATAAGCAATTGAATTACATTTGGAAATAATTTGAAAATTTGACCTTCTCAAATCACAGAAATTCCTAAGGATGCCCAATGACTGCCAAGAACCCAGAGCCAATCATAATGGGAATTTTCTTGCAGCCAAATCGTTTCAGTGAGGGGAAAAATCCTTTCAATCCTACTTTATTTGAGATGGAGATACAAAAAAAAAAAAAGAGAGAAAATATTCTGAGCATCACGAGGCCAAAGAGGAGGATGTTTAAGAAAGGCTGCTGCTGCTGCGTCACTTCAGTCGTGTCCCACTCTGTGCGACCCCATAAACTGCAGCCCACCAGGCTCCCCCGTCCCTGGGATTCTCCAGGCAAGAACACTGGAGTGGGTTGCCATTTCCTTCTCCAATGCATGAAACCGAAAAGCGAAAGTGAAGAGGCTCAGTTGTGTCCAACTCTTAGCGACCCCATGGACTGCAGCCTACCAGGCTCCCCTCATCCATGAGATTTTCCAGGCAAGAGTACTGGAGTGGGGTGCCATTGCCTTCTCCGATAAGAAAGGCCAGTGGCTTGAAATATACCGTTCAAGCTTATGTTCTACGAATTTGAATGTTGTTCGGGGGGCTCTTGGATTTTCCGAAGAAGACATCTGAGAAAAGACTTGAATAACAAGGAGGCACCAGAAAAGAGGTTGGGGCTGTCACGTCGGATTTTATGGAAAAAAAAAAAAGGTCAGTTTGGCTTAAGTTGGTATTGGCTATCCAATATCGGAAGCCACAGGGGATGACAAGCACCTGAATGTGGCTAGTGCCACTGTGAAACAGAACATTCCACGTCGCTTAACTTTCATCAATTAATATTTCCATTTATCACCGACATGAGATTGAGTTCATGGGAAATTTTAACGTATGTTGGGAAACATTTGGGCATGTGAATCTCCATTTCAACTGTAAATTTTTGTGAAACCTCAACTATTTCCGGTGAAAACCTAGCGTCCGGATCACAGATGTGGTGTAACGTGTAAAACACACAGGTTTTCAAACCTTTAGTACTAGGTAACAAAAGATACCTCAGGTTCGTGTTTTTTTTAATACAGATCACATGTTGAAATGATATTGTGGCTATAATACATTACATTTAATATATATATATTTACAGTGGTTTCTATAGAAAAGTGTAACATTAGGTTTGTTGCCGCTGGACTGACGGGAGTGCGGAGGCCCCTCGAGTCTTCCAGACAGGGGGCGACGGTGGTCCCGCCTACGCCTGGGAGTGGAAAGAAATTTCTAGATGTATTATGTAGTCATAAATCAGGCCAGTAAATTTTCATGACCCCGTTCAACGAGCCGGGAAATGAGGCCTCGGGTGGTGCGTGGCAGAGGCCGGATTCGAAATCCCATTCAGCGCCGTCCACCTGAAACCTCCCCAGAGGCTCTCAACTAAGAACCTGATTCGAACCAGGCCCGACTACTGGGTCCCGGGCCCCAGAGCGCCGCGTTACCCCGGCACCGTCTCCGCTCAAGGGTGAGTTAAACGTTCACAACGTTCACAACGGACTCCCAGGCTGCTGGGCCTGCGGGGCCAGGAGCCCCTTAGAGAAACTTCCGGCAACGCTCACCTGCTGACAGACGCCGATGCCGCAAACGCTGCTCCCTTCTCTTCACACTCGGATCAACCGCGTCAGCTGCCGACTTCCGCTCTACTTCCACGAATCCCCGGCCGAGTCTTCTCTTCTCCCGCCCCCGAGCCAATTCAGCCAATCATCTCTCAGAAAACCTGCCTTATCTACGCCCCATTTCTGCCTGCCAATCACTGCAAGTCCAGCACCTCCCTTCCTTCCCGCTTAAGCGAGCGCTGTGCGCCACCACTCGGCGGTTGACTGCGCGGCCCCCAGCTGGAAGTCTCTCCCGGAAAGGCGGGGCTAATCGCGGACCTCGCTGATGCGGGGACCCTCGGGATTGGCCAAGAAGAGCCCGGCGCTCTGACCCCGCCCACCCCTCCCTGGACAACCGAGTCGGAGGCTCTGGGGATTGGTTCCCTGCGGACACCAAAGAAGCCTAGAGACGGTCCCGCCTCCCTCGCTCATCCCCTAAGATGGAGCTCCAGGGATTGGTCCCGGGTGTCTCGGCGCGCGCCGACCGGCGCTCCAGGATTGGCTGAGGAAGCGCTTGCGCAGTCGTGGAGCGTTGACGGTGATTGGCCGTAGGGTGAGAGCCGGCTATTTGAAGGAGGCGCGCGGACTAGATACGCACTTCAGATCGCGGTCAGAGGAGGCGGGAGCGGATTTGGGCAGAGCTTCTCCGCTGACCCGACAGGACCCAGCCGCGGGCTCGGCCCCAGCTCTGGCCTCAGCCGCGACCCGACGAGGCGATGGC
The DNA here is from genome assembly GCF_000754665.1 of Bison bison bison. NCBI lineage: Eukaryota > Metazoa > Chordata > Mammalia > Artiodactyla > Bovidae > Bison > Bison bison. The sequence continues at coordinate 1,208,491 of NW_011494937.1, forward strand.
TAAAGTGTCAGTATTGAACGTGGCGGTGCTGGAGAATCCGAGCCCTTTCCACAGCCCTTTCCGGTTCGAGATCAGCTTTGAGTGCAATGAGGCCCTTGCAGACGGTGAGATTGGGCCCTTGTGGAGACCCCACTCCCCTAAGCTAACCTCGACCTCCCTTTGCAGACAACCCCGAGGCCAACCCTGCCAAAAACACTCCCTCTCCCCTTCCCCCAACCTCGATCTCCCTTGAACCAAAGCCCGCCCGCCAGCCCCAACCCCGCCCCTTGGAGACTACCCCCATCCCACCCCACCCCCATGGTTATTCCTCTTTTTCCCTAATGGAGACCACTTCATCCCCATCTTTCTCCTGGGCCGTTCCTCCTGAGCACCTGTTTTCTGTGTAGAGACCTCAGCCTCAGTTCTTTAACTTGCAGAGACCCTCAGCCTCCCCATCTTCCTTAAGAAACCCCCCATCTTCTATTTCTGTATCGGCACACTACCATTCCAGCCACCCAGCCTCCCCCACCAATCCCCTCTCCGCCACCAATCCCCTCTCCCCTGTGGTGAGACACTTCTACCTCACTCTTTTCCTGTGAGAGCTTAAGACATCTAAGATCTCTTAGAGCTAGAGATCTAAGCTCTAGCCCCCTCCCATGTCCCATATAAAAACCGCAGCCTCCTCCCCCATTGTCCCTGTGAAGATCTTCCCCCTCTGGCAAGACCTCACACATCTTTATCTCCCCATTTGTCTCCCCATAATATCCCCTACCTGCTGATACTTAACCCCACCCCACCCCCCTTCTGCTTGTTTTCTATCTCAAAGCACATACCCTAGAACCTGGCTTCCCTCCTTAGTCTGGCCCCAACCCTCTACTTCCTCAAGAGAGGCATGACCTGGCTTCCTGCTCCAGTGTTTGAGGATGATCTGGTCTCCCCAGCTCCTCTTCCTTCCTCCTCCCTGACTGTGGGCTTCAATGAACACACTCAGATCTGAGGAGTGGCATGGCCAGGCACACGTTAGCTGGTTCCTACCGTTGGCCTGCTGGATTCCTGCTGACCCACTGCAGCAAAGCTCGCAACACTTTTGATGGCCTGACCTCGACTTGTGCGGTGTGGGTTGGGTGTGCCAGGACGAGCCATGGTGATGTTTGGCTTCAGTCTGGGAGGTCACAGCCTTTTGTGCATCTTTTCCAATGTGCTTTCACAGATGTGCTTATTCATCCCTGTGACAAAAGGCGGACATGGCTCTCATCTCACAGATGAGAGGGCAGGAGACAGAGAGTAAAAGACCTTTCAAGTTAAAGGTCTATAAAAACCAGAAAAGCTCAGGTCGTTCAGCGAGTCTTGGCACCACTTTCAGGAGCAAGTACTTCCATTAGACCTCTTCTCCACTTGGTGGTTAAAAGAGAAGAGGCAGCCTCTAAGGAGGTAGAGATCTGGAAGGCCAGGGTGTGCTAAACTAGCACTTTTCAGTGGTCGGTGGGTCGTTTGCCTGCAAATGGGCTTCTCCAGCTAGCATGGGGTTGAAGAGTTTTGATGTCTGTGTGCTTGGGTGGGGCCATTGGATCACTCCCTGCTTTCTCTCCTTTTTAAATCAAGGAGTCATTCTACTTATGACTAACTATAGAATATGCCCAGTTAAATCCTTTCTGGAACAAGGCAGGGTGTAAATAAATAAATAAAGTGTAGAATGACCTTGTGGAATAAGACTTAATTTTAAAGCCAGGAGATGTAAGGAGCTAATAGTTCAAGGGATTCATAGTTCCCAGATGGCAGGAGATCGGGTTTCAATCAGCCTGTTTGAGCTCCTGGCATTTAAAAATGGTTGCATGGTCATTATCTAGTACTTTCATTCCTGCAAAGCTACTGCCCTGTTACTTCACTAATCTGTTCATAGAATCAGGAGAACCTAAAGTCAACCTGCTGGTCATTGTTTTTTATTTGTGTTCTATTTTATTTAAGATTTATTTATTTTTGGCTGAGCTGGATCTTCGGTGCTTTGCTCAGGCTTTCTCTAGTTGGGGTGAGCAGTGACTACTCTTCGTTATGGTGCATTGGACTTCTTGCTGCGGTGGCTTCTCTGGTTGAGGGGCACAGGCGCTAGGTGAGCAGGCTTCAGTAGTTGTAGCACTCGGGAGTAGTTGCTCCACAGCATGTAAGATCTTCCCGGACCTGGGATCAAACCCATGTCCCCTGCTTTGGCAGGTGGATTCTTAACCACTGGACCACCAGGGAAATCCCTAAAGACAGTTCTTTCTTTCCCCAAGGTCATTATTTTTTTAATGGAAACAAAATGATTTTTCCAAGGTCACACAGCTGGTGTGTAGAATTATTAACACTAGGTCTTGTCTCTGAGTTCTGAGTCAGGGTTCTTTATCTTTGCTATAAACTGGAAAAGAGTGCACCCACTATTTTAGAAGTGGGACATAAACAGGACAGAAGAGGGCAACAGGGTCCTATTATTAATTATACCTGGACAATAAAGCTTTTGCTCAGAAGAATTCTAGTTGGAAAGCCAACTCTGGACTGGAAGTCTAGACTCTCTGGTTGTACCTCTAGGGCTGTGCTTCACTCTGACCTGTCAACTTGCTTTCTGCCTCTTCCCACAGAGCAGAGAGGATTTGTCTCCTGCCTCCCAAACAAACGGACTAGGCCTGGCTTTAGAAGTCTCTTAGATTCTGGAGAAAGTCTCAGTCAGCCTTATTACCTGGCAACTGAAGATCTGAACACCCAGCCCCCAGTCTAAGCCATTTCTCAAGGGCTCTGAACCTCTTTTACTCTCTCTCTCTCCTCCTCAGCAGCATGTGGAAATAGATGCATCCAAGGCCTGGGTCTATATTCAATACATTGGGTGTGTTTTCCCCCAGTTTAGTGGAGAGATTCATGAGATACTGCCTGAACAAGCCTTAGAGCCAGATTTTCTGACCCACACCTAACACGCTGTGGTCAGGCCAAGGTTCAGCTGTATTATGAACAAAGGGAAAGTGATAAACAGAAAAAGGCCTACTAGATAAGTTGTTGGGGTTGGGGTTGTTTTGGGTTTTTTTGATTGGGGGTTTGTGTGTGTGTGTGTGTTTGTGTTTGGCTACAATGGGTCTTCATTGCTGCACTTGGGCTTTCTCAGGAGCTGCTCTTCATCGTGGTGCTTGGGTGTCTCATTGCAGGAGGCTTCTCTTGTTGTGGAGCCTGGGCCCTGGGATGAGCAGACTTCAGTAGCTGTGGCACATGGGCTCGGTAGTTGCGACGCATGGAGTTAGTTACTCTGAGACCTGTTGGGATCATCCTGGACCGGGGATGGAACCTGTGTCTCCTGCATTGCAGGTGGATTCTTATCTACTGTGCCACCAGGGTAGTCCTGTTGTGATTTTTGGGGGGCAGGAAACAGATTCTCCAGCAAGTTCAACTACCGTAATTTTTTATGTTTTTCATCATATCGTTGGTCTGGATTTTGATTTCATACATAGTGGAGGAGCATTTTGTGCAGTGGTTAGATGATGAAGTCACGGCATAAAGACAAAACAATGGAATCCATTTACCCTTGGAATTACTTAGGCTAGGCATATGTTACACGTGTGCGACCTTAGCTCATATTCAGTAGGAATGAATTTGTGCTGTTTGTGACTGACGTCCCCACATCTCATTCAAAAAAGTGAAGTCACTTCAGGATGCCTCTGCTTAAGAGTCAATTCCAATTTGTAGGTCCTTGTTTCAATCATCTTCTGTCTTCCATAGATGATTTTATAAACTCTTTAACTCTTATTATTTTTTAATATTTATTTATTTATTTGACTGCCCTGGGTCTTAGTCACAGCATGCGGAATCTCTTCAGTTGTGACATGCAAACTCTTATTAGCAGCATGTGGGATCTAGTTCCCCAAGCAGGGATTGAACCTGGGCCTAGCTGCATTGGGAGCTCGGAGTCTTAGCCACTGGACCACCAGGGAAGTCCCTCAGCTCCTTAATTCCTGAGTAAGTATTGTCGTCCTTGGTTAATTCTCTGGTTACTTTCTGACCTGACTACTGGGAACCACTTCAACCCATTCACCTGACCACCTGCGTTTCTCTCTTCCAGTCTGCACCCACACAGGCTTGTTTAGGTTTTGCCGACAGGTGTTTTTGGGTTTTGGCCATTCCATGCCAAATTTGGGATCTCAGTTCCCTGACAAACAGGCCACAGCAGTGGAAGACGGGAATCCTAACCACCAGGCAACCAGGGAACTCCATTGCCAACAACGTTGAAAGCTGAGTGGTGTGGTATACATCAGGTCCTATTCTATTAAAATCTCCCTTTTGTATCCACCTTCAGCACATTAGTTAGGTTTCCCAGGTGGCTCAGTGGTAAAGAATCTGCCTGCCAATGCAGGAGACTCGGGTTTGATCCTTGGTTGGGAAGATCTCCCGGAAGAGGAAATGACAACCCACTCCAATATGGAGAATTCCATGGACAGAGGAGCCTGGAGGGCTACAGTCCATGGGGTCACAAGAGTCGGACACAGCTTAGCCACTGAGCACATATGCAACACGTATGTGACTCCACTGATGATGGGGAAGGCAGCCAGAAGGAAAGATACCAAATGATAGAACTGTGTCAGAAAGGTGAGAACAAGGCTAGCTTGTTTTCTGTTCATCCAAAAACATGTTATTTCCGGTTGTGTCACTACTTGTAGCAAAAATAAATCAGTAAGCTTAACTCCTTCCTGCAAATAAGAGAATGGGGTTTGACTGAAGCCCAGTTCAGTCCAATGGCCACCCACATCCTGTAGGCCTGCTAGGGTCCCTGAGTAGAAGGCCGGGTGTCAGCGTGAAGGGACAGGAAACCAGTGTATCAAGGAAGGGCGTGGAGCTCAGGTTTCAGACCTCCATAGTCATGGCCCAGCATTGCTGTGCTTCCGAAGTTGGGTGCTCTGGGACTTCCCTGGTGGTCCAGTGGCTAAGATGCCAAGCTTCCAATGCGGGGGGCTCAGGGTTCAATCCTTGGTTGGGGAACTAAGATCCCATGCGCTGTGTGGCAAAGCCAAAAATAAAGTAAAAGTTAAAAAAAGAAACTGCCACAGGTTTTAATTAGATTTAGGACATGCTAAGATTAATAAGGAAGAGGGGTCTAAGGATTATGAGAGGCCATTCCCCCCAGTCCTTACAAACACTTCAGGGAATATTGAAATAACAGTCAGGAGGACACTTCTCAGGCCCTTCTAGACATGTGCTCAATCGCTCAGTCATGTCCGACTCTTTGCAGCCCCACAGACTGTAGCCCTCCAGGCTTCTCTGCCCATGGAATTTTCAGGCAAGAATCCTGGAGTGGGGTGTCATTTCCTTCTCCAGGGGATATTCCTGACCCAGGTCTCTTGGGTCTCCTGCACTGGCAAACAGATTCTTTACCAGTAGCACCACTTATAGACGTGGGAGTGACCTTATCCATTCTCAGCCCTACCCTCATTCACTGCCCTCTGCCTCAAAGTAAATGGTCAATTCAAATGACAGGTGTTTCTAATTCACCTCTGTGCATTTTAAAAGCAGAAACAGTAATGTTTCAGTCAGGAACTGTCTCAGGAAGACATATGTTCCTTTGGCAACATGTACTCCAATTCATTTCCTAGGATGAGCCCTCTTAGAGGCATGTGATGTCCATACTGCCTGAAGGGCCAGGTGATTTTAGCAGGACTTCCCTGGTGGTCCAGTGGCTAAGACTCCGAGCTCCCAATGCAGGGGGCCCAGGTTCGATCCCTGGTCAGGGAACTAGATCCCACATGCCACAACAAAGAGTTCACAGGCCACAACTAAGACCCGGTACAGCCAAATAAATAAATATTTTCTTAAAAAGGCACCAAAGTTGGGTGCTCTTGTGGGACACTAGACCAAGGAGCAGGGCAATGTATAAGACAGTGTGCTTCCTGTGAAAATCACAGCTTGGGAAACTTCTCCCCCGGCTGCTGCAGCCCGTAGGTTGTGTAATTTCAAAGAACCTAAAATAAGTTTCAGGTCTCTGGCCAGATTTCCCTGTACTAGCGTGACCTTGCCCCTGATATACTTGGCCCTCCTGCCAGAGCCCTCAGTCACTGGGAATTTCCTGTGTTTGATAGGCGGGGTCTCACGGAGCACTTTTCCTTTTATCTGGCCAGAAGAGAGCCAGGAATGGGGGTCTCCCAACTGGAGGGGATGCCAGAGAGTTGGGGTTCAGGATGGCCTTAGGGTGCCACGTTTGTGGACTGAGTCGCTGTCACCCGAAGGTCCGAGAGCAGGTGTGACTTGGTGTTGGATCTGGAGGACCCGGGGACTGGCCAGCTCCCCCAGCGACCTCATCTCCCCCTCCTGCCGGCTGGCTCTCCGACCAGATTGCAACCCGCCGCCCTGCCCCAGTTGTCGAGGGATCTACTCAGTTCAGTGGCACCAGTCCCTGTGTGTGAAAGAGGATGCTGCCTCCTGTCCCAGCTCCCTGCTCTTCCCTCCTCAGCATGTCTCAGAGCCTCCGTCACGTGGCCATTAATTCAGCCTCTGCCATACGGTTCACCCTCAGGCTCTGAGGGGCCTGAGTTGCCCTGGAGGTGCATAGTCAAGGTCACCTTGCCAAGTTAGGCCCACAGGAGAACTTTCCCCACCGGAAATAGAGCTTCGTGCCTGCCCTGGTGACCAGCAACACAGTGCCTGGCCCTGGGTGCCCAGTGGATGTCGGGTGTTCTTTATTAAAATTAAAAAAAAAATTTTAATAGATTTTATTATTCACAGCAACCCTCCCAGGTTTTCCCCATTTTACAGATGCAGAAATTGAGGCATGGCGAGGTTAAAGAATTTCTCAAGGTCACAGGACAGAAGCGGGGATTCAGACCTTGGCAGGTTACCTGCAGTAGATGTCAGATGTCCTTGAGAATTAAAATCTACCAATGTATTAAGGACCGATGCAAAACTACCACGAGAAGGCCCTTTCCCAGCTTTCTTGCTGTTAAATAATTTCTGTTCCTAACACCCGTATCCTTGCAGACCTGGAGTGGAAGATCATTTACGTTGGCTCAGCTGAGAGCGAGGAGTTTGATCAAATCCTAGACTCAGTACTGGTTGGCCCTGTCCCAGCAGGAAGACACATGTTCGTCTTCCAGGTAAGAAAGACTCGGCCTTGGTCCTTGACACCTAGAAACATCCTCTCTGACCCAAAAGCACACAGATGGTTCATTGGTCCGAGTTCAGGTTCAGATCCTGGCTCCACTCTCAAGCACTGTCTGACCTCTCAAAGGTAGTTCAGACATCTCCCATCTCTATTACATCATAGCTGTTACCATGAGCCACCAATTTACAGCTGATTCTTGTTATGGGAGTTCTGTAAAGTTGCTGTGGACACTGAATTAATGAATCCCAAACCATTGCCCCTAGAGCAGCTGTCGCCAACCTTTTTGGCACCAGGCACTGATTTCCGGGAAGACGATTTTTCCATGGACCCACAGGGTGGGGGGATGGTTTCAGGATGATTCAAGCACATTACATTTATTGCGCCCTTTATTTCTATTATCAGCTCCACCTCAGATACCATCAGGCATCAGATCCGGGAGGGTGGGAATCCCTGCCCTAGAGGAAATACAGTGTTAAGCTTCTGCAAGTCAACATTTTTGTCAACCGGTCAATGCATAATCTTGTTTTATGTGTTTTTCTGTTTGAAGACACCTTATTTTCGATTTATTCACAGTGCCCACAGGACTATAACTCATGCCTGAGCAGAGCTTACCTAACATATGTGTTTTTTCTACAAGGTACATCCCTTCTTGCTTTTAGGAACACGGCAGCCCTCACTCAGCACCACGTTTAGGGCCCTTTTAAACAGCAAAATTACCAACAAAAACGCAGAAACTGTGGTCTAGAGATGGCAAAAAAAAAAAGACACGTTTAGTCTGAGATTGCCTCGTTCTGCCTCAAGTAGGAACATGCACACTGAGCTACTCAGATCCCACCTGTGCTCTGTCTGTCCATGTCCTTCAATGACTGTGAAAGCCCCCAGATGTTGATTTGGGGGTTGCAAATAAATTTGAGCAAATAGTCGAATTTTCAAATATATGCAGTGTGTGAATAATGAGGATCCAGTGTAGCTTGTAAGTGGCTCCACTCCAGCATCACGGGCTTCCCTGGTGGCTCAGGGGTAAAGAACCCACCTGCAGTGCAGGAGACACAGGTTTGATCCCTGGGAAAGATCTCTGGTGGGAAAGATCCCCTGGAGCAGGAAACAGCAGCCCACTCAGTAATCCTGCCTGGGAAATCCCATGGACAGAGCAGCCTGGCAGGCTACAGTCCGTGGGGTCACAAAAGAGTCAGATACAACTTAGAAACTAAACAACAATCCAGCATCACAGGGGTTGTCAGAAATGGAGATTTCCTGTGATTCTTAGACAATGCTGCTGCTAAGTCACTTCAGTCGTGTCCAACTCTGTGCGACCCCATAGACGGCAGCCCAACAGGCTCCCCTGTCCCTGGGATTCTCCAGGCAAGAACACTGGAGTGGGTTGCCATTTCCTTCTCCAATGCATGAAAGTGAAAAGTGAAAGTGAAGTCGCTCAGTCGTGTCCGACTCTTCGAGACCCCATGGACGGCAGCCTACCAGGCTCCTCCGCCCATGGGATTTTCCAGGCAAGAGTACTGGAGTGGGGTGCCATTGCTTTCTCCATTCTTAGACACGGTAAAGTTTAAAAGCCAGGGCTCAAATCCATTCATTTACCTAATCCTGGCCATTCCTGCCCCAATCTCAGCAACCTCATCCCATCACCAAACTCCTTGCCTACCTCTACCCCATCCACTGGCCAGTCCCATCTACTCTACCCCACAACAGGGGCATGCAACCCATACAGTCACACAGGGCCCCACACTTGCTATAATGTTCTGCCATCACTGGCTGAAACGTAACTAATTTTTGAACCCGAGGCCCCACGGTTTGATGTTGTGTTAGTCTCCTTTTGCACCAGTTGTATAGCGGTCCTGTCCTTAGCAACACCCCCCGAAATCTGTCCACTTCTGTCCTTCTCTAAGGCCTGTTCTAAGCCACTGCCCTCTCTCCAGGATGACTTCTGTAGCCCCCTGCCTGGTCTCCCGACTCCCACTTAGCTCTTTTCCTATTGCAGCTGCACTGACCTCTGGAGTTGAATTTTCAGATGGAATGAGCAATGCCACACCTATCTCCTGCTAAACATCCTCAACCTTTCCCAAGCCTTTAACTCACTGATACCTCCTTGCTCACCTCTTCAGCCTCATTTGATCCCGCTCTCCACCTTGCTTCTCAGGTGGCTCAGTGGTAAAGAATCCCTCTACCAATGCAGGAGACTCGAGTTTGATCCTTGGGTTGGGAAGATCCCCTGGAGAAGGAAACAGCATTCCACTCCAGCATTCTTGCCTGGGAAATCCCATGGACAGAGGAGCCAGGGGGGCGCAGAAGAGTCGGACACAACTAAGTACCTAAACAACAACCACCCTCTTGCTTATTACGTTCCTCCTCAGTGCCATGTACGTCTCCTTGGTGGCATCTGCCCCATTCGGCACTTTGCAGGCATGGGTATGATGGATTCTGTCTTCCTCCCTCAACTGAAAACTCCTCAGAGCAGGGACCACCCTTTTGAATCTGTAAATACACATTGCTTCAGAATCATATTACTGGGTAAGATGAGACTGTCAGTATTCAAGCCCAGCATGTGTTTCCCCAGGCGGATGCCCCCAACCCATCCCTCATCCCGGAGACTGATGCCGTGGGAGTGACCGTGGTCCTCATCACCTGCACCTACCATGGACAGGAGTTCATCCGAGTCGGCTACTATGTCAACAATGAGTACCTCAGCCCCGAGCTGCGCGAGAACCCGCCCCTGAAACCAGACTTCTCTCAGGTGGGGCTCTTCTCCACACTTCTGCTTCAGACAGGCTGGCTCCTTTGCCCCTGGGGGTAGCTGAGTCCCCGGAATTAGGAGCCAAAGTCATTTATTAAGGTTTTCAAGTGGTGCTCAGCTCTCACAGCACCGGGCTGGAACAAGAGAGAGAAAGGTCTTTGTTTCTCAGAACTTTGCCTCACAGAATCAAGATTAGATAGGCCCCAGGACTTCCCTGATGGTCCAACCAGTGGTTAAGACTCTGTACTTCCAATGCAGGGGCCATGGGTTTGATCCCTAGTTGGGGAACTAAGATCCTGCAAGCCACGCAGTATGGCAAAAATAAAAACAATAATATATTCTTTCTCAAGCCATTATCAAATGTAGTAGAAAAGCTTTTGTGTGTATATACACACACAAAAGCTTTTTTTGTATATAATATATGCTGCTACTGCTGCTAAGTCACTTCAGTCGTGTCCAACTCTGTGCGACCCCATAGACGGCAGCCCAACAGGCTCCCCTGTCCCTGGGATTCTCCAGGCAAGAACACTGGAGTGGGTTGCCATTTCCTTCCCCAATGCGTGAAAGTCAGGTCACTCGGTCGTGTCTGACTCTTCGAGATCCTACAGACTGCAGCCTACCAGCTCCTCCGCCCATGGGATTTTCCAGGCAAGAGTACTGGAGTGGGGTGCCATTGCCTTCTCTGTATAATATATGTAATGTGTATATTTTAGAAAACTTATGAATTTTTGCCTAACTAAAAAATTTATGACATTTTGATTCCACTTGTTTGACTTAGTATGAATAGGATACTAGATTTCCAATTTAGTGGAAAAATAGATATGCTACAAACAACAAAGGTTTACTGAATATATAGCACAGGGAACTATAATCAGTATCTTACAATAACCTATAATGGAAAATAATCTGAAAACTAATATGTGTGTAACAATCACCTTGCTGTGCACCTGAAACATTGTAAGTCAACTATACTTCAATAAAATATATATATTAATAAAAAAATAATAATGATAAAATTAGATAGGCCCAGCCCTAAGTCATGGCACACAGGCCTTCCCTGGAATTGTACACATGTTGATGGTAATGGAATAAGCAAAGTCGGCTCTTCCTGGGCTTCGGGAGGGGGTTTGAGAGTGCACTGTTCTGTGGGAGGAACATGAGGGCATGCTAACGAGGGTTGGTGTTGCTTTTTCTGCCCCAGCTCCAGCGGAACATCTTGGCCTCAAACCCCCGGGTGACCCGCTTCCACATCAACTGGGACAACAACATGGACAGGCTGGAGGCCATAGAGAACCAGGACTCCTCCCTGGGCTGCGGTCTCCCCCTCAGCTGCACCCCCATCAAGGGCTTGGGTCTCCCCAGCTGCATCCCAGGCCTCCTCCCTGAGAACTCCATGGACTGCATTTAACTGTGGGACTCCAGGCCCTACTTGGGCCCAGCTGGGACCACGGCCAGTCTCTCCTGACACATCTGGAAGGGGCGGCCAGGTCTCCCGGAGAATGTCGGGAAGGCCACGTGGAGGACTTTGGGGCCATCAGCTATATCCAGGCCAGTCAAACTCAGCCCCCAGGAAGGAAGGGGCTTCTGGTCTTTCCTAGCCCTGGCCCAGAGGGTCATCTCCCCTCTACTGCCCAGGCCTGAAAGAACCTGGTACTTCAGTTCTTAATTCTTTCTGTCTTGTGTCCTTTCTCTCTTCTACACATACTATATACTCCACCTGCGGGCCATTGTGCCACTGTCGTCCAAGGAGTGCCACTGACCCACAACTTTTCCCACAGACCTCCCTGGCCTGCCTTGAGGCTTTCTTGGTCAGTGCCTGGCAAGGCTCCAACCCTGTTGGGCCAAAGGTTCTGCCATTCATTTCCCTTCGCAACCATCTGAGCAGAGCCACCCAGCTGCCTGGAGTCCCAGCCAGGAGTCTTGGTAGAAGATAGACTCGGACACAGTTTCTGTCCTTTTGCAAGGATGATTTTTTTAAGACTTTTCAATTCAACAGCCCTCTGGAAAACTCTGTTCCCAAAAAGGTGACCAGCAGGATACTGAGGTAAGATGGTTGACTCTCCTTTGGGTCACAGCCACCTTCCTCTTGCCTTCCAACTGAATCTGGCTTTCCCTGGAGGCTGCCCCTTGGAGACAATGGCATGTTGGAGGGGTCTGCTGTTCTCAGTCTGTCTCAATACTGGTGTCAGGACCCCTCTGCTTCTGGCTACCTTGATCTGCACTCTGCCAAGACCTCATGTTCTCAGGCCACAGTTCAGACCAGGGAAGCAGTAGAGACCCTGAAAACCTTCCTTCCCCTGCCATACTCCTCACCTTCACCCCTGTTCCCTTGCTGCTACGTGGATGCTGTTGTGATTGCAGTTTGTGTATTAAAGGGTTTTTATATTAAATATTTGGTTGGTCTGAAAATAAAAAGCACTTCATCTAGACTCTTTCTGCTTTTGTCTCCACTAGGCTGAGGCAGTTTTGTCTCTTTCTTCTCATGATGGGGGCAGTGGGTGGGGGGCGGGCCTCTTGCCTCAACAGTAGGTTGACTGACCCTTTCTTCCTTACTCACTTCTTTTTATTGTCTTGTCATAGTTGTATTCCAGACTGAGGTCCAGGAAGATTCTTTTGTCAAAACTTAAGCAACCCAGCTGTTCTGTAGATAGAGCATACTAAGTTGCTTCAGTCGTGTCTGACTCTGTGCAACCCCATAGACAGCAGCCAACCAGGCTCCCCCATCCCTGGGATTCTCCAGGCAAGAACACTGGAGTGGGTTGCCATTTCCTTCTCCAATGCATGAAAGTGAAAAGTGAAAGTGAAGTTGCTCAGTCGTGTCCGACTCTTCACCACCCCATGGACTGCAGCCTACCAGGCTCCTCTGCCCATGGGATTTTCCAGGCAAGAGTACTGGAGTGGGGTGCCATTGCCTTCTCCGAGATAGAGCATAACCAGTGATTTTTCAGACTTGTCATGACCTTGACCCACCAGAAGAAATTATCGTTGCTCTCTGAGGACACACATATCAATACTTGTATTAAATTTTACTTAAACTTTGTAACTCCATATCCCCAGGTGAAGTGGTGAGCCATTTCCCCATAATTCACAGGAAAACCCAGACTTCTCTCCCTGAAACTATGGTGAACTTAGGAACATGGGTCTAGATGGCTGCTGGGTGGAGTGTACTGGTCATACCAGTCCAGGCTCAGAGCAGCCAGTTGGCTTGTTGACCTGAGACCAGTCAGCCTCCCCACACTGAGGGGGTGGCTAGCTCATCCAGTCCCCTGCCCCTGGCATCACCTCCTGTTTGGGCTTTCCTCTACCTCAGTGGTTTCAACTGGGCAGCAGTTTTGCCCCCAACCAGGGCAATTTAACAATGTCTAGAGATGGTTTTGGTGGCAGGTGGCACTAGTGGTAAAAGAACCCGCCTGCCGATGCAGGAGACTTAAGAGATGAGGGTTCAATCTCTCCCTTTGGAAGATCCCCTGGAGAAGGAGATGGCAACCCACTCCAATATTCTTGCCTGGAGGATCCCATGGACAGAGGAGCCTGAAGGGCTCCAGTCGATGGGGTTGCACAGAGTTGGACACGACTGAAGCGACTCAGGATGGCAGAGATGGTTTTAGCTGTCACAGGTAGCAGAGGAAAATGAGGCTCTACTGGCATGGGGGGGCGGATACTGCTGAACACTACAATGTACAAGGCAGCGCGCCACCCCCAGCCCAGCATAGACTGAGCCAGACCCGAATGTCACAAACGTGGCGGTGGGAAACTGACCGTCCTCACGCTGTCTGTATTTAAAGGGGACCCTGAAGGAAGAGGGGCTTTCCAGGTGGTAAAGGATCTGCCTACCTCTGGAGGACACACAAAAGACGCAGGTTCAATCCCTGGGTTGGGAAGATTCCCCTGGCAGAGGAAATGGCAACCCACTCCAGTATTCTTACCTGGATAATCCCATGAACAGAGGAGCCTGGTGGGCTACATTCCATGGGGTCACAAAGTTGGACACGACTAATCATGCACACACGCACGCTGAAGGAAGGGGCATCTTGCTACTCTGTTCCAGGAGATGAGGTTCCTTTTGCATTGCCCAGAGGGAATCCTCAACCTGGCTGTGCCCCAGATTGCTCATCTGTAAAATGGGAGTGATGATAATAGTACCCATTTGAAAAGAGTGTGGTGCAAAGTAATGTATTTAACAAGTGCCAGCTCTTACTGGTATGAGGCCAGGGTAGGCACCCAGCAAAGAGGTGTCTACTGAGTGCCCCACTCCCAGAGCCCAGCATCCTCCTGAAGCTCCTCTAGCAGGGTCCCATCCTGGACCCGACCCTGGTGCTGCTATCCTGCGCCAGGCCTTATGAATGACGACGGCCGGCGGCCCGGCGACCTATGACCCGCGGCGCCTGCCGCGCCCCTCCCCCGCTTGGCAGGTGGACAGCGGCTGCGCCGGGGTTGGGGTTGAGGGGGGGCCGAGGCGCCAACCTTGGCTGGCCCGCAG
>NW_011494937.1:1222897-1223224 GCF_000754665.1 Bison bison bison
CCGGGCCCGGTCGGAAGCCTCCACCAATCAGACGTGTTGGCCCGCCCGGTTAGGGTCTCGCAAGCGCTCGAGTGGCCAAGCGTCCTAGGAGCGCGTCATGAGGCCGAGAGCCGATGGCAGCGCGGGAGGGTCGCGAAGGGCCAATGAATGGCAGCGTAGCGCCGTCAATCAGGGCGGCCTAGGCCAATGAGCTGCGAGCTGCGGGGGCGTCACGGACAGCAGCAGCGGACTTGGGCTGAGGTTCCCGGGCGGGAGGGCGCGGAGAGACGCGGGAAGCAGGGGCTGGGCGGGGGTCGCGGCGCCTCAACCAGCGCAGCCAACCCGAGG
>NW_011494937.1:1223667-1230864 GCF_000754665.1 Bison bison bison
CCGCAGAAAACCTCGTAGGAACCCCGTTGCCAAAGACCTCCCCTCCACTGCAAAGACTGTGCTCCCCCCTCAGCTGTCACTGCCACCCCATGGCACGTATGACCGCTGGGCCCCCACATGGGGCCCTATCACCACCCAACTCCCTACTTTCCTGGTCCCTCTCCGCAGATTCTAATCCCCCACTTCCTCACTCACCTCTTCCACAGATGAGACCCACTGCCGAACCCCGACCCAGGCTTCTGCCGGCCTGGGAGTGCTCTGGGGTCTGCCTCCACCCGACAGGGACCTTGGCCACTTGGTGACCACACCCCTCCCCCCTCCAGCCCCCGCCATGTTTCTCCTGCCCTTCCCCTCTTCACCTTATCACAGCCCCCCTTCAAACCCACCCTTGAGCATTTCCCAGAGCCACCTCCAGCATTGTTTTTCCCTTCTGTGTCACTTGGCATGGGGGACAGGATCTTTCTGGGTCCCTCTGCCCCTCTCTCATCCTGTCAGTCACTGCTTCTCTGCTTGTGCTTCCTTCTCCAAGCAAGCGTCTGTCCCCGGCTGGGGTCTCACACTGTGAACCTAGAGAACTGCTTCTGTGCTTGCAAAGCCAGGTTTGAGCCAATCGTGCTGGAATTCCATGCGTCCTCTTCCTTGGCTTTGGGGGTGAGGGGTTTCAGCAGAGAGCCCCTTCCCATCTCCTGCTGTGCAGTGAGCTCTAGGCTCTTTGGCGGGCCCCTCAATAAATGGTTGTGTCACAACTGAGGCTTGATCATTCACCCAGTCCCTCAGGCTTCTTTACCTGCTTGGGATGAAAAGTGGGGGATTAAGAGTGAGTTTACCAGGGCTCATTCAGCTAGAGCTGGGATGGTGAGAAAGAGGACTCAAGGGATGACAGTTGGGAAGAGTAGTGGGTGACATCTAATGACTTGCTTTGCCAAGAGACAGATTGTGATCATCCCCAGGGTTCACCCAGAGGGGGCCCTGTTTCCACCCTCAGCCCCCAAATCATATTGGCCTTTTCCAGCCAGCCAGGGAAAGAGATTCTGTATCTGGAAATGCCTTCAGAAATGGTCTTGAGTTCCTTCCTCAAGTCATCTGGCTCTCAAATTGTCATCACTCCAGCCCTAAAGTTGGGCCTCAACTAGGATCCCCTTCCAGTTACCCAGAAATAGAGTTGAAAAGGAATGGCCACATCCAAATATGCCTTTCCCAGTTATTTGTCTCAGATCCCAGTGTCTGAGTTCCCTGAATGCTCCCTCCCAGAAAGACCCAAGCATGGAAGCCAGGGAACTTTATTTCCACCCAGATTCAAATAGCAGAACTTATAGCTGCTGAGCAGCCATGGAGAAGCCTGACATGTCACCGATGGGCGGGGGACAGGGAGGCAAGTGCCTGTAGCTGAGCGCTTGATGACAGAGGAGCAGGTGGGTAGTGACCAAAAATGGTCTGGGCATGAGCTTGGAGGGGACTAGACAGAGGGGGAGGGGCCGGGCCCCCAGCAGGTGAGGCCGGCCCGGAGGTGGAAGGTAGAGGCAGGCAGTTGTATATTTCAGTGACTCAGTTGAAAGTTGGGGAGATGACATAGTCCTGGAAAACTTTCAAGGCGTATCAAACACATGCAGTGGAGAGAGGTGGGGTGGCAAAGCCACACAGGGAAAAGGATTCCCAAGAAAAAGATCAGAAGCTCTGGAAGGAACCGGTAATTCAGAGTACAGGCTGGACACCCAGGAAGGGACTATCAGGATAAAATAGAGCCACTATTTACTGGGCAGCTAGGATGTGCCAGGCTAAATGGTCTCCATAGATCTATCTGCTCGAGTGATTTTTCATAACAGGCTGTTACCTGAATTTTACAAATGAGCTCTCTGAGTTTGACATAGATGATGCCACAGAAGCAGGATTCACATCCATTTCCATCTACCAGCCAAATTCCTGGACCCCAGAATTTCCCAACTCAAACATTTCCAAGCTGCCCCCTGATTTTTCACTATATTCACTTCTATTTTGTTAACTGAAATAAAAATTTTGACTCACTTTTGTTCAGATGTAAGTTTCGATCCGTCCTGAGAAATATAAATGAAATCATGGGATTGCTATACCAGTTATATTCTCTCTGGTACACCTTAAAATACAATGTAACTAGAAAGGCAAAATATCCTTAACATCAGTTCGTCCCCAGCCAGTGGGACCTGGTCACACTTTGGGAAACACCCTAAGCTGTACTTCCTTCCAGCGATTTGCAGGGGCTCTTGGAGAAGAAGAGGATGAGGAAAGAAGCCCCTCTTTGCTTCAAAGCTCTGATTCTGAGAGGTTGGAGTTAGACAAAATTTGCCCTCTCCCACAACTAGGATGGGGTGGGAGTGGGGATAAGTAGCCAGGCCAGCCTTCAGGGGGCACCTGACTTTTATCTGCCAGACATCAGCTCAACTAGAGTAAGGAACGCGCCAAACCTTAGTAGGCACCATTTGGCATCCTGCAGCCCCCTGTGCTGCTGTCTCCATGCTGGGGCAGGACAGCCTTGGCCTCCTCTCAAGAAAGCAGGGATTCAGAACCAGCCCGGGAATGGGGTGGGGGAAAGTGTTAGTCACTCATGTCAGACTCTTTGCCACCCCATGGACTGTAGCCCGCCAGGTTCCTCTGTCCATGGGATTCTCCAGGCAAGAATACCGGAGTGGGTAGCCATTCCCTTCTCCAGGGGATCTTCCCGACCCAGGGATCAAACCCGGGTCTCCTGCATTGCAGGCAGATTCTTTATCGTCTGCGCCACCAAGGAAGGGGGAAATCTGTACCCAAAGATGCCAAAGCCACTGGTGGTAGCCTGGGTAAGATGCTAAGAGGGCAGAGGAAAAACAAGATCAAGCTCAGGGCTCTGAACAAGCTAGAGGAATTGAGAGAGGGCAGTAGTCCCAAGAGGCCCTGGGGACGGGTGCCAACTGGGGCTCCAGCCTTGGCTGCCCTGCCCAAAAAGGTACCCCTAAGAGCTAGTCCATGGAAGAAGGTACAGGACTGGTAAAAGGAAGCCCTCCAGACCTCCCCCAACCCCTACCCCAGCTCCCAGAGACCAGAAGATTCACGTGCTGAGAATGAGAATTGCCCCCAAGAGGTCCATAGATGGGAAGACTTGTGGCCCTCGTAACATACTACAGAAGCCTGAGAGGGCCAAACACCGTTTGTGTGTTGGCAGTTGTACAGGTGCCCAAGAGGGTCCTGCCAAGACACGTTTCCTTTACGTCCACCTGGGCTTAAAGAAGCTTGAGGGTCCTCTCTGCCCCTCCCCTGCACCCGCTGGCTCCCAGGTTGGGTTTCTCTTCCTGCCACCACCCCACTACTCCCTGGCTCCCCCTATAGGCAGGGTTCTGGTGATGAGCAGCTAAGCTGGTGCAGCAGGTCTCATGAGCCTTCCCAGCCACCGTAGTCCCGGTGCTTTGAGAGGAAGACTGAGTGATGGCTTCCAACCCTAACGATGGTGAGGCTGAGCCCTGTTGCTATAGCAACTTCCCAGGCACTCTCTGACCCTCAAATCAAGGAGGGATTACAGTAGAGTTTAGGGAGCAAGTGGAGAGGAAAAGGCTGTGGACCCCTGACTGGCCCTGGAAACCCTTCCAAACAACCCTGAGTGGAGATGGGTGGTTTAGTTCAGACAAGGGGTGGGGGGTGGGGTGGATGATCCACCCAGAGTGGGGATCTGACCCAGACCAGGCCGTGGGTTAGACCAGCTCAGTGATGGGGTTCAGCTCAGAGTAGGGGTTGGTCCAGCTCAGTGATGGAGTCCAGGTGGTACTAGGCAGTGGTCCAGTCCAGTGTTGAGGTCCAACTCAGACAAGGGGGTGGCCTAGCCTATGGCTTGGCTTTCCTGCCGCAGACTTTCCAGGACGAGCAGGTTTCAAGGAACAGAGGGTCCTGAGATTTTTTTTTGGAGGGGGGAGGAGATCTGAGGCTGGGATCCTGTCTCCTGCTGGGGCCCTGGCTTTTTGAGGGCTGTTTTCCCTGTGAGCCCAAATGGAATCCAGACCAGGGTGGAAGCTGGTACCCCTCCTGTGGGAAACAGGAGCAGGCCAGGCCTACAGTCTCCAAAGACAGCAGCTAGCTGGGTTTCCCTTCTCTGGCACTTCCTGTTGTCAGCAGGGGCCGAGGTTGCCGGGCACTCCCGGGAATAAGTAGCTGCCACTGACCCTGCACTTCTTTTGGGGATCTGGAAAGAAGGAGGAAGATAGTCAAAGCTGCCTCCCCCTCCCCCACCCCTGGGTTTAGCGTTTCGTTTCCGGTTTGGACTTTCTGGGCTGAGAGCAGAGCCAAGCACAGGGCAAGGTTTGACAGAGGCCAAGGACATCCCGGGATGCCATGCCCCTCTCCGCCCCTGCACAGGAGCAGGGCTGAGTTAGTGTTACCCATTTCTCTCTCAAAGTAGCCAAATTTGAGGGCTCTAGCTTCAAAGAGCACTTGCGGGAGGAGATAGGGTGTTTGTAACTGCCCCCCCCCCCACCTCCGCCTTTCTCTCCAGCTGCTCTTTCAGCTAATTAATGGAGTTCTGGGGCCTCCTTGACCCCCAGGGAGGCCCCGGCTGCTGCCTGGGCCTGAGCCTTAACTCCTTCCGCTCCCCAGTGGGCACTGCCCTGGGCACATTGGATGCCATCCTCTGGGCAGTCTAGCACCCACTGAGAAAGGCAAGGCCTGGCAGCAGGGAGCAGTGAAGTCCTTGGAACAGGAAGTTAGCTTTAGCACCCCGCCCCCAGGGCAGGCAGGCTAGCCAGGAGGGACACCCTCAGGAGACTCTTCCCACCACCTGCTGCCAAGGAGGGCCTTTACCAACCTTGGCCAGCTGGGAGCAGGTACCTTTAAACGCTTCCCTAGCAACCAGCTCCTCCTCCCCTGTCCACCCCCACCCCCAGGCCCTCCCAAGGAACTCAGCTCAGAGACTCTGCTGTATTCCTGGTTTCCCTGTTCCTGGGAGAGTCAGGGCGGCCTGGGATGGATCCGGGGTCAGGCAGAGGCTGGGATGGGGACTCAGAGACCACCTTCCAGCTGTGGCTGCAGCTGCTTCTCTGGGGCCATCTGATTGTCCGCCTCCTGGGCTACCTGCGCCATACCCTCTGGGCACCTAAGCCGCAACCAGCACCTTGAGCCTCCCTGGCCAGGGGCAGACGGGCCCCAGATCACCCCATCCCACTCCACTCCCCGCCCTTGTACCCTCTGCTGGAAGAGGCAGGAAGCAGAGGTGAGTATGGGGACTCCTGGCTGGGTTTTCCCCCCATCATTATTCCTCTTTATCTGCCCTCTCTTCCTGCCACTGCCACACCCTGTCCCTCACCCCCAAATCTGGCAAGCTGACGAGAGCGCACATAGCCTGGTCCCTCCCGCACTTTGGAAAGGTCGGAGCAAGGCTGTGTCAGGATCAAGGTGTCCTTGTGGAGCCTCTTAGTGGGGTACCAACAGACAGAGACGCTGACCCACCACGTTGGGAAAAAACAGGATGTGGCATTTCTCAGGGACAACTGAGAGGAAAAGAAGAAGCAGGACCTGCTTTTCTCCTGGAGTCCTCTCAAATGCACTCCTCTCTGCCTTCTTGGGTGGATGACGGTAGAGTCCCAAGAGGGTACTTCACCCCCCTGCCCCCCTGCCCACCTTCATCCAGCATTCAGCGTGTACGTTTGGAGGTTTCCAAGGAAGGTGTCGTATGTCAAGAAAGATTCCGCTAGTGAAACCCTTGCAAGCCGTGCAGCCCCCAGGCTCGGAGAGTTCTCAGACAAGTTGGTGGCTCAGCCAGGCATACCAAGCGAGGACCCTCGGCCATTCCTGACTGCCCCCTCTCTGCCCAGTCATTCTTCATAGGGCTTTCCTAGCCAACTATCTGTCCTCCATCTGCCACTCTTGTGGCCCCCCACAGAAGGCTCTTCTCTTGGAACACTGAGGGAGAGTCTTAGGATTGATGGGGGGAGGGGTGTGGCTACCCACAAGGCTGTGGGCATTCCTGGCACTGCCTACGGGTGAGATAGGCAAATAACAGGCAAAGCCAAAGTACAAGTGTGCAGGACCCTCTCAGGGTGGCAACCGTCCCAGGGACATCAGGGTTGAGGATAGCTCTGTCTGTGGGCCACCCTGGTGCCCTGGGACCCGTCAGAAACAAAGCACTTAATCTCGTGGGTGTGAGGGACTGTCTGGAAAGTGGTCAGAGGCCAGTCTTCTCATCTGTCCAATAAGAGTAATGGCAGCTCTGAGCCATCAGTGTAGGAGTTAAGCGTGGAAAGCATTGAGTGTGTCACAGAGCTGACACACAGAGAGGGTCCCGAACAGCAGCACGGCTGGCCCCAGGTGGGCCGTTGCAAGGACAGGTCCATACTGCTAGAGTCCATCAGGCCATGCATTCAAGATCTGAGCATTCAGTGCTCTACCTGTATTTTATACCTGTATTTTAAAATACACTTGAACCTCCCTGAAGACTCCACGCTTCCACTGCAGGTAGGGGGCGCGGGTCCCATCCTTCATCAGGGAAGTTCTGCCTGCCATGCCATGAGGCCCCAAAAACTTAAAAAATACTTCACAGCAAGATTAATAGCTGACATTTACATAGCACTTACACCCTGTGCCAGCCACCATCCAAACCCCCTTTGCCAAGATTAACTCCTTTAGTCCCTACAACTACCCTACTGGGTCATTACGATTATTATCCCCAGTTTACGGATAAGGAAAACTGAGGCCCAGAGGTCAGTCACACAGCTCCTTAGGGACCAGGTCAGGCGCTGAACTTGATCTTATCCCAGAGTCCTGGCCCCTACCTACTTTGCCGGGGTGCTGCTCCACACTGGTGGGAATGCCTGTTTTCAGGCTTCAGTTCAGGGGGGTGGTGAATGGGAAGAACCCATAAAAGGAATGTGGGGGGCAAGTGAACCAAAGGAGAGAGTGGACACAAAGTAGCAAGCCCAGGGTCCACAGGGAAATCTTCAATGCTAGCTGGATGGTAACGTTCACCTGGGGCTGCTGAGGGGCCTGTAGGGGGCAGGCATCAGGCGAGGCTTTCTCTGAAGCGGCTCAGGAGCCAGGGGCCCTCCATTGGCAAAGGCGGGAATGGAGCCAGCTGGGGGCCAAGGCAACAGCTGAACCCCCCAAGGGCGCCTGCTACCCGAGCCCCAGAGGCCTCCACCCGGGCCGGCCTCCCCAGAGAAGGGACCAGAGGAGCCGCCAAATCCAGAGGCTATAAATACCTCGGCTGGC
>NW_011494937.1:1230986-1231349 GCF_000754665.1 Bison bison bison
AACCCCCCAAGTCGCCCTGTCCCCCATTGTAGACAGAGTTGAGACTGAACCCCAGCTGTCTGTAGTAAAGAGGCCCCATACCCCAGCCCAGATCAGGCCCCGCCACCCACCCAGGATTACCCTCAGACTCAGCCAGGACACCCAAAGGCACAGGGAGAAGGTCAGGCTCTAGGTTAAGGCGACTGCACCCCACTTAGCACAAATCAGCATCTCCCCAGGAATAGCCTGGGCCCATGCCAGCAACATGGGGTCTTCACCTCACTGTCTTCCTCTCTTTGTTTCAGTGAAAGAGTTCTTAGCCAAAGCCAAAGAAGATTTTCTTAAAAAATGGGAAAATCCTGCTCAGGTAAGCCCCCTGGGTAC
>NW_011494937.1:1231449-1235995 GCF_000754665.1 Bison bison bison
CCCCTGGGTACAGAGTCCCGGGAGGTGTGACTGACGGCCCCCACACCCCCAACCACATCCAGGTGACATGGCTAGGATTTTGGGGCCCTGTAGAGGCACCTCACCTGCCCTCATTAACCCCATCGATGCTCATGGGGGCACCGGATCACACGTTGCCAGGCTCCTCCACCCCACCACCCCCTTCCAACGGGCGGCCCCTGCCCCCCCAGGCAGCTGCCAGCAGCTCCTGGGCCCCTGGCCAGGGCTGGATCCGGACCCTGCCACCAGCCTTAAGGAATGCGCCCTCTGCCATCTTGTTTTTCCGCCCCGTCCTTACCGGCTTTGCTCCACCTGGTGCCCATGGCCCCCTCTGCTGGTGGCAGAGGGGACGCTCCAAACTTGGGCCACGCAAGCTGCAGGGCTTGGGGTGGTCCCTGACCCTCCAGAGCCCTCTGCCTGCAGAACACAGCCCACTTGGATCAGTTTGAACGAATCAAGACCCTGGGTACGGGCTCCTTCGGGCGGGTGATGCTGGTGAAGCACATGGAGACCGGGAACCACTACGCCATGAAGATCCTCGACAAACAGAAGGTGAGTCTGGCCCTGCGACACGGCCCGGGTCCCGGCTACCAGGGCTCTGCCTGGACAGTGGTCATTGCCTGGAGCACCTCCATAACGTGCCAGACCTGGGGGCAGGAAGGGTACCATGCTGCCTTCAGAAAGCTTCCCCTCCCGGGGAGCCACCAGTGTCAATCCCAGCATGGATGCGGCATCAGACACCTAGCCTGTCTCGAGAAAGCCAAGCATTTTCCAGCATGAGGGGAGTGATGTCTACACAGACCTCCTTTCTGTAAATATTTTTGCCAGACAAAATGCTCTACAGCAGCACTGTCCAGGAAATATATCACAAATGGTTGTACATTTTCTAGACTCCTCGTTTTATTTTTATTTATTTGCCCAAGTGGCTTGTGGGATTTTAGTTCCCTGACCAGGGATCGAACCCAGACCCTCAGCCATAAGAGCATGGAGTCTTAACCACTGGACCACTAGGGAATTCCCTAGAACCCTCATTTTAAGAGCTTTAAAAAAATACAAGTGGAATTCATTTTAACAATGTGTTGTAATTAAGTCAGTATATCTCCAATATTATCATTTCAACATATGTATCCAGTGTATAAATATCATTAATGAGACACTTTACATTCTTTTTTTCCATACTAAGTCTTAGAAATCCAGAGTGTACTTTACACTTAGAACACATCTTCGTTTGGAGGTTCATTTTCACTAGAAAGAAAAGAAAAAGACAAGTTGAAAAGGCAGGTTCACATAGCCCAAGTTGTTCCAAGCAGGCTTGAAAGTTGCCCAGTAACTGCACTGAGTATCAGTTTTTAAATTTTCATTTTAAATACTTTGACTTTTATTGTTTAAAACATCTTTTTTGGGCTCTGCTGAGTCTCTGTGGCTGCTCAGGCTTTTCTCTGGTTGTCGCAAGCGGGGCCTACTCCAGTTGTGGTGCACAGGCTTCTCATTGCGGGGGCTTCTCTCGTTGTGGAGCACAGGCTCAGTAGTTGTGGCACGTGAGCTTAGTTGCTCTGAGGCAGGTGAGATCTTCCCGGATCAGGGATCAAACCTACATCTCCGACATTGGCAGGCATATTCTTTACCACTGAGCCACCAGGGAAGCCCCAAGATACTTTGCATTTTAAACTCCATCTGTCAGTCAACCAGCCAGGTTTCAAGTACTCAGCAGTCATACGTGGCTAGTGTGGACTGTC
The DNA here is from genome assembly GCF_000754665.1 of Bison bison bison. Taxonomy (NCBI): domain Eukaryota; kingdom Metazoa; phylum Chordata; class Mammalia; order Artiodactyla; family Bovidae; genus Bison; species Bison bison. The sequence continues at coordinate 1,233,204 of NW_011494937.1, forward strand.
CTGGACAGTGCAGGTATAGACCCAGAGGATGTCGTGAACAAAGCAGAAGAAGCCCCATTGCAGTGGGGCTCAGAGCTGACCGAGGGGCCAGATTGCGTGCGTGTGACAAGCTGGTCTGAGGTTGACTAGCTGCATGTGACCTTGGGCACCACACTTCCCTTCTCTGCATCTGGACTTCCAGACATGCATGTTCCCAGTGCATCCTCCTCAGGATTCCTGTCAGTGTGTGAGGCGGCTGCTGGGGATGGCTGAGGGCGGAGGAGGAATTAGCCCTGGGTTCAGGTGGATTGTGGGGAGGGGTGCGCTCTAGTTGCAAGGAAGGTATTTCTAAACCCCCCACCCCTTGGGTGCCCCTTCTGCTTGTATGTTCTGTTTCAGCTCAGCTGCCCCTTCCTCCAAGAAGCCTTCTCTGACTCCTCAGACTTCACCGGGTGCCTTATCTGGGCATCCACAGGCCCCCAGCTTCCCCCACCACGGCTCTGACCCCTGTGGCCTGGTGACTCATGTGTTCTTGCCCTGAATTGCATGACTGCATGCCATGTGGGGACAGGCACCTGGCCCAGGGCTTGACAGTCCCCAGGCACTAAAACAGCGTGTGTGTGTGTGTGTGTGTGTGTGTGTGTGTGTGTGTGTGTTTTAGGTCAAAGCTTATTTATTTATTTATGACTGCACTGGGTCTTTGTTGTGCAGTGCACACAGGCTTTCTCCAGTTGCGGCGAGTGGGAGTTCTCTCTAGTTGCTATGTGGTGTACGGGTTTCTCATTGCCATGGCTTCTCTTGTTGCGGAGCATGGGCTCTAGGGCATGTGAGCTTCAGTAGTTGGGACTCACAGGCTCACTTGTTGTGATGCATGGGTTTAGCTGCCCCATGGCATGTGGCATTGTCCCAGACCAGGGATCAAACCCGTGTCCCCTGCATTGGCAGGCGGATTCTTCACCACTTGAGCACCAGGGAAGTCCCCACTCATACAATTCTAGATGAAGGACCTGGCCTGGCCCTGGCACCTCTCCTTTTTTTTTGGGTGGTCAGGAGGGAAAGGACTCACTCACACCCCGTCTTCTCCACTCTCCCCTCCCACTCCTGCAGGTGGTGAAGCTGAAACAGATTGAGCACACCCTGAATGAGAAGCGCATCCTGCAGGCGGTCAACTTTCCGTTCCTTGTCAAACTCGAGTTCTCCTTCAAGGTGGGGTTCCAGTGGCGGCAGACCGGGGCCGCTGCCAGGCAGTGCAGCCTCTGGGTTCCCAGAGCCGGAGCCAGGCTGATCACCACCAGTGGCTGTCCTCTGATGGGGCGGGGGCGTGAAAATCAGCCTGGGGCTCTGATAGCCCCAAGTTCAACTGGGCCTGCCAGCCTCTAGCTTGATAACCTGGGGCTAGTCCCTCAGTCTGGATAACGTCCCTCAAAATCATCACTCCGTTTATAGCAAGAACCTGACACATGGCCACAAGCCATGCCACTCAGCCTGGGTTCCAGTGCCAGCCCTGTTCTTCCTGGCCGTGTGACCCTGGCCAGGGACTTTACTCCCCTGAGCCTTGGTTTCTTCATCTGTATAATGGGTATCGTGGCAGTCCCCACCTGGGGCTGCCATAACAATTCAAAGCACAGCATGAGCGCCCTGTGTGAGCTGTTTTGGGCATCATCCTAAGCCTTGACTGCGAGAGCTGGGAAAGGCCACTCAGGGTCTGTGACCCCTGCAGTCACAAGGGCCCTGCACTTAGTTGAAGCCTCTGCTGCCACCTTCTTGAAATTTGTAATCATGTTTTTTAACAAGGGGCCTCACACTTTTATTTGGGGGGCCCCACAAATTCTGTAGCCCATCCTGGTCCCAGTTGAAAGATGATAAAACCGTGGCCCCAAGAGCCTTGCTCAGGACAGTCACAGACATGAGCCACCATGGAGTTCTGACTGCAGCCCCGACGCCGGCCAGTTCCCTCATGTACCCCTAACCGGCCCTCACTTTGGGCCCCCGTGAGCAGGATGACGGCTGCCCCTAGTTTCTCTCAGGCAGAAGGAAATGAGACAGGTAACTGGTGAGCACAGCGCCTGGCACGTGGGACGCGCTCCGCTTGGGAGCCAGGATGGTGGTTGTCACTTTCTGAACACCTGCCAGGCCAGGGCACTAGGCCTGCAGATGGGGCCCGGAGCTTGGGGAGCAGAGCCCTGATCACTTGCTGCTTCCCGCAGGACAACTCAAATTTATACATGGTCATGGAGTACGTGCCCGGTGGGGAGATGTTCTCACACCTGCGACGGATCGGGAGGTTCAGGTGAGCCCGATGCCCCACCCCACCACCTTGGGGCTGTCCATGGGCATCATCCTTGGAAGTGGTCTCTCGGGGTTCCGGTGGGTTCTCGTTCCCCCTGAGCTGAGGAATCTGAATCTACAGTATCTCAACTACCATGAAACAAAACAAACACAGTGACTTAGGTGTCACCCCGTGAGTGGGTGATGTTATGTCCTTTAAATTTATGCTCTCGTTTTATTTTACTTATTTATTTAGCAATACATTTTATGTACAATAAAATGCACAGGTTTTCAAAACCCGGTTCCATGAGTTTTGACAGCTGCACATATGTGTGTAGCCATCATCCTGGAAAATTCCCTCGAATTCCTTTCTAGGCAAATCACCGGCCCAACAAAGGCAAACGTCGTTTCTGGCTTTCAAACACCATAAGTGCGTTTGGTCTGGGTCTGGACTTGATATAAATGGACTCACACCGTTCATATTCTTTTGTCCCTTTCTTCTCTTGCTTCACATAATCATTTTGAGACCCAGCCACATTGTTGGG
>NW_011494937.1:1236095-1236795 GCF_000754665.1 Bison bison bison
ACAGATTCGTACAATGGGATCGGACCCAGCCACATTGTTGGGTATATTCCTCATTTGTCCTGGTGGTGGTGTTGGGTCCGATCCCATTGTACGAATCTGTTGCAACCTGTGATTCCATTCCTCTGCTGATGGACACATGGGCTGTCTCCAGTCTGGGGCTGTAGATGAAGAAGGTTGCTCTGTGGGTGCTTTTTTTTTTTTAATCACAAAATAAGGCTTTTCATTATTTAGCTTCTTAGAGTACTCACACAAGAGAGACTGACAAATCCACCTCCTTGTTGTTTAGTCACTTCGGTCATGTCTGACTCTTTGCAACCCCATGGACTGTAGCCCTGCCAGGCTCCTCTGTCCATGGGATTTCCCAGGCAAGAATATTGGAGTGTGTTGTCATTCCCCTTCTCCATCTGCTGATGCATCATGATCACCTAGGCTGGAGGCAGCTCCACAGGCCCACCTGCTGGACTGCTCTAGGGTGGGCAGGTGCCGCGGGTATGGCCACTCCCACTCACCCATCCCCTCCTCTGTTATCTCCATCAGTGAGCCCCACGCACGCTTCTACGCCGCCCAGATTGTCCTGACCTTTGAGTACCTGCACTCGCTTGATCTCATCTACCGGGACCTGAAGCCAGAGAACCTCCTCATCGACCAGCAGGGCTACATTCAGGTGCCCACTGGGCCGGGCGAGGGGGCAGCCCCAGAC
>NW_011494937.1:1237139-1240212 GCF_000754665.1 Bison bison bison
TAACCCTCCTCCTCACACCTGCACCTCACCCTTCTCCCTCCAGGGCTACAACAAAGCTGTGGACTGGTGGGCCCTGGGGGTCCTCATCTACGAAATGGCCGCAGGCTACCCGCCCTTCTTTGCCGACCAGCCCATCCAGATCTACGAGAAGATTGTCTCTGGGAAGGTGAGGCCCGGATGTAGGGGGCTCAGCCCTAAGACCATCCTGCCCACTGTGGAGCCCTGCTCATCACTGTCAGAACAATCTTGGGAATTCCTTGATGGCCCAGCGGTTAGGACTCCGCGCTTGCTTCCACTGCAGGGGGCTTGGGTTTGATCCCTGGGTTGGGGAACTAAGTCCCGCATACCTCAAGGGGCAACCAAAGAAAAACCAAAAAAACAATCTAGAAGTTGATGAAGTCAGGCCAGGTGGTGATACCAGACACACCCACCACACTGAGGCCACCACTTCACACAGCCTCACTCATCTCTGGACCTTCAGTGCCGAAACTCCACGGGTTTCCAAAACCCCAGGCTTCACTCAAACTCCTGCCCTGCCTGACATGAGGCTCATCTCACCTCTGTGTGACCCTCTTAGCCTGAGTTTCCATAAGTTTGACATCAGAAAAGCAAGGGTGTTTAGTTCCCAAGCACTACCCTAGAGCCCTACAGGGAGTCACCCAGGACATATAGCCCCACCTCGTTTCCCAAATGCAGACTTTCTAGGTTGGAGGATGTGGGTAAGGGGTGGCTGAACTGTTAGAGCCCTAGAGTGCATTAAGTACCTACTGCCCCGTGCACCCCCTGGGTCGTACAGCACTATGAGGGAGAAGGAAGCTGAGGCCCAGAGATTGGACATGTCTGGTTCAGGATTACACAGCACCGTTGTCCCGAAAGAGGCTGGGAACCCCAAGTCTGCCTTCGGTTCACCCACCTCCCCTGGAGGACCAGCCATCCCTCCACCTGGCTCAGAAAGTGGTGGAAGTGGCTCCCAGCTCAGCCTCGGTGGGCAGACCTGGTTCTAAGTCCCAGCTCTGCCATCCATCAACTTTGAAACCTCAAGCCAATATCTGTGCTTCTCTGAGTCTCATCCATCTCAGAACTGGGGAATCAAGCCACTTGGCTCTCAGGGAGGTTTAAGAGAGTCACCAACTACAAAGTGGAGTCGTTAAAAAAGGGAAAGATGAGGTGTCTGCCACAAGGCAGAATAGAGGTTGCCAAGAAAATGGCCCAGAGTGGGGAGAAAAAAAGTCATAGAAGTTTCTGAGGGGGAGAGGAGAAGATGAGCTTGACTCCCTTCTTTGTAGCATTTTACAGTTCCCACGCACCCGCAGTGGGATTATCTCCCTCATGCAGCCTTGGGATATCTGCCCCGTGCCAGAGAGGCAGGCACAGGCCCAGAGAGGTTAAGGTGGTGGCCAAGGTCACACAGCATGTAAGAAGCAGAGCGGTGCTGAAGTCAGTTCTTGCAGCTGTAAATCCACTGACTACTTATATACAAGGCTGTAGCCTCAAAGCATTTGGGGGAAGTTTCTGGAAGAGTTACACTGAGCCTTAAAGAATGGAAGAGCCTTAGCTATGCAGAGAGAGAGAAATAGAAAAACAATTATTTCTCTCTGAAACATGAATATTTCTGAAGTACCCCAACCCCAGCAGAGCTGCCTTAAGAAGCTGTGGCTAAGGATGCACATTTTGGAGTCCATCAGACCCCGCATATGGAACCAACCTGTCCTGCTCCTCAGTGTGACCTTAGGGAAGCTGTTTAACCCTGCCAAGCCTCAGTTTCCTCTTCTGTAAAATGGGAACCTCGGGAATTCCCTAGCAGTCCAGTAGGTAGTCTCTGCTTTCACTGCCAAGGATCCAGGTTCAGTCCCTGTTCAGGGAACTAAGATCCCACAAGCCTCACAGTGAGGCCAGAAAAATAAAAAATCAAATGGGAACATCATAGCTCTTACCTTGCTGCAGCAGTTCTCAAAGTGGTCCCCTTTCCAGCAGCATCAGCATAGCCCAGGCACTGGCTAGAAATATAAGCTCTCAGGCCCTACCCAGATCTCCTGAATCAGAAACTCCAGTGGGCCCAACAAGCTGTTTTAAATGGGATTCCAACACACAATCCAGTTTGGGGTCTTCCACCCAATAAGACTGTTGGGTGAGGAAGGCAGTGTGCTGGGCTCCCCAAACTCCAGAGGATTTTCTCAGTCTTTCTGTGTTATCCACTCTCCAGGTGCGGTTTCCGTCCCACTTCAGCTCTGACTTGAAGGATCTGCTGCGCAACCTCCTACAAGTGGACCTCACCAAGCGCTTTGGGAACCTCAAGAATGGGGTCAATGATATCAAGAACCACAAGTGGTTTGCCACAACTGACTGGATTGCCATCTACCAGAGGAAGGTAGGGCACCCCCTTCCTTCCTCAGGTGCTCTGGGGGGTTGGGGAGAAGGGAGGAGTATTACCAATGGAGAGATGAACAGGGAAGGGGAATCTAAAAATAGCCTTCAGGCTCTGGGTGAATCTAGATATGGCAACTTAGAGCAGTTGGGGTCTAGAAACAGAGTTGCAGAGTCATTTGGCCACTCTGTGACCTTGGGCAGGAGACTACTCTCTCTGGAAAGTATTAATAATTTGCCCATCAATGTGTTGGCTATAAAATTATTTTTTTTTAATTTATTCATCTGCACTGGGCCTTTAGTTGCAGCATGTGAACTGTTAGTTGCAGCATGTGGGCTCTAGTTCCTCGACTAGGGATCAAACCTGGACCCCTTGCCTTGGGAGCACAGAGTTGTAGCCACGGGACCACTAGGGAAGTCTCTATAAGATTTTTAAGATGAGTCCACACTAATGCTAAGCTCAGGCCTGGGTCAAAGTAAGTTATGTTATGAATGTTAACCCATTCACATTTATTGTTGTAATGATGATTATGTTGACTGCTGAGGTCTGAGTGGTTCTTGACCCCTCTCCAGGTGGAAGCTCCCTTCATACCAAAGTTTAAAGGCCCTGGGGACACAAGTAACTTTGACGACTATGAGGAGGAAGAGATCCGAGTCTCTATCAATGAGAAGTGTGGCAAGGAGTTTTCTGAGTTCTAGGGGTGTGCCT
>NW_011494937.1:1240312-1241865 GCF_000754665.1 Bison bison bison
CCCAGCCCACTTCTGCCTGTTTTAAATGAGTTTCTCAGTTCTTCCCTTCTTCAGGTCAGACCAGGTCTCCCTGGTTTCAGGGACAGGGTGTGGCAAGAGGGGCCCAAACTTAACTACAGCCACCCCTCCCCCTCCCCCCCAAAAAACCCGACAGGCACCACTCTGTAATGGCGAATGAATGAAAAGCCAACCTTGCCTTCAGAATAATCCTGCCAGGGAAGGAGAGATTTTAGTGACATGTTCAGTGGGCCACTTGGTATAATTTTTTTTAAAAATACAATTTACAATCTTATTTAAGTTCCACCAATGCCGCCCTCCGTCCTTCCTCTCCCACCCTTTCCCATGCCCCTCCTCTTCAAATCTTTTTTTTTTTTTTTAACAAAAACTGGGAAGCAGACTGACTGTAAAGGAAGGAGCTGGGGTTCGAACCTCTCCCCCAAGCTGCTAATCTCTCCTGCCTCCTCCCCCCATCCCTTCCCCAGGATCCCCTGCCAAGCCTGGAAGGGTCTCAGCCCCTTTAGGAAGCCCCTACTCTGTTCTGCTCCCAACAGACCTGTCTTCACTCTTGGGCTTCGGGACCCAGACAAAGCAGCTGCCCCTCTCCCTGCCAAAGAGGAGTCGTCCCCTGAAAAGACAAGAGGGGAAGCCCCGAGCCGAGGGTCGTCCCTCCCAGTAACACTCTCCCCAAACTCCTTGATTTTATTCTCAGCTAGATTTTAATGTCCAGCTTCCTGTCAATTGGGAAGGCAATCACCGCAGAAGGAGGTAGAGCGCCCCCTCCCCCGGGTTCAAGGCCAGGGTTCCTGCGAGGGACTGCTTATTTTATTCACCCAGCAGCCTCCGCCCTCCACCCCCCATCTTGGGCGCTCCTCCTCTGCTTAGCTGTCAGCTGTCAATCACCGGTTCTCCCCCCCCACCACCACCACTGCCACCACCCATTTGTGGTTTTTTCTCTCTGAATAGAAAAGTCGGGAGTCACCCCATTCATCCCCACATTTGTTCCACTCATCATTTCTCCCCATCCTAGGAGGAGCTCTCAGGCCTGGGGTGGGACCCCGGGTGGGCGCGGGGGTGATTCAACCTGTGTGCTGCGAAGGACGCAACTTCCTCTTGAACAGTGTGCTGTTGTAAACATATTTGAAAACTATTATCAATAAAGTTTTGTTTAAAAAAAAGTGTCGCTAGTGTTCCTGACTTCGGTCACCCACCCACGCACCCCCAGGGGGTTGGAAAGAGAATTTCGGACCCCAGCGTCCAAGCTGATCAGCACCTGGCCTGGAGTCCTTGTAAAGCTGGGTTTAGCTGGAATTCCGCCACTCCCCTCCGCCCTGCTGGAGAAGGGGGCGCCAAACTGCCCTCTGACCCAAGATTAGGGGTCCCCACATTCTGAGGCGCACCCCCTCTGCGTCCAACGAGAGGCCGAAAGGGCGGGAGCTCTAGGGAGACGCTGGGGCCGGCGCGCCGGGAAGCCGAGCGGCGGCGGGGGCGGCCCTGGCAGGGGGGGTATGGGGTGGTGGAGACCGTGCGCGCCCCCCTCCCCGCGCAGGGCCAAG
>NW_011494937.1:1243837-1251512 GCF_000754665.1 Bison bison bison
GGCGCCGTGCGATGGGCAGGTGCTGGCGAAGTTGGTGGCGGGGCGAGAGTCCCAGGAGGAAGCGGGCCGCGGGCGGCCGGGGCTTTGCGCTTCTTCCCTGCGGGCTCGGCGGGTGGTGACCTTGGCAAGTGACTTGATCTTCGCCAGCCTCAGTTTCCTCCGCTGTAAAACGCGACTTAATAACAGTAGCGACCTCTTGGGGTTGTTGAGCGAGTTTAGTGAGATTTGGCTACTGAGAGCTTTATTAACACAGAGCCTGGCACGGAGTGGATGTGTAAAAGTTAGTCCGTGTTGGTATTAAAGGTGGTGGTGAGGCAGTCCGCTTGGTCCTGGATCCCCGGGTCGGGCCCAGGGCTAGAACAGCTACTGCCCTTACGGGCCTCCTTCTCTTGCACCAGAGGGGTGGAGAAGAGCGAGTGCTTGAGAAGGAAGAGGAGGATGAAGATGACGAAGATGAAGATGATGAAGATGAAGTGTCTGAGGGCTCCGAGGTGCCCGAGGGAGACCGTCCTGCAGGTCCCCAACACCACCAGCTTAATGGCGAGCGCGGCCCTCAGAGTGCCAAGGAGAGGGTCAAGGAGTGGACGCCCTGTGGACCCCACCAGGGCCAGGATGAAGGACGCGGGCCAGCGCCAGGCAGTGGCACCCGTCAAGTGTTCTCCATGGCCGCCATGAATAAGGAAGGGGGATCAGGTAAGGACCTCTCTGGGGGTGGGGAGTGGCTGGTGGGAACGAACCGAGCCCCAAGACAAAACCACAGGCATCTGTTTTTTATTTCCCAGCCTCTGCTGCCACTGGGCCAGACTCCCCATCCCCCGTGCCTTTGCCCCCAGGAAAACCAGCCCTGCCTGGGGCTGATGGGACCCCCTTTGGCTGTCCGTAAGTTACAATGTTTGAGACGCGGGGTGGGGGGTGGGGGTGCTGCCCAGGTATGTGTGACAGAGCCACAGGAGCGTCAATACTCAACTGGTTTCCTCTGTTCCAACGCAGTTCCGGGCGCAAGGAGAAGCCGGCTGATCCTGTGGAGTGGACGGTGACAGATGTGGTAGAGTACTTCACCGAGGCTGGCTTCCCAGAGCAGGCCACAGCTTTCCAAGAACAGGTGGGTTTCGCCCCCTCAACTTAGCCCCAGGGTTTCAGGGTCTCAGTGGGGGTGTATTCTGACCCTGCTCTCTCTCTACCTTTCTCCTCTGTCCCACCCAGGAAATCGATGGCAAGTCTTTGCTGCTCATGCAACGCACAGACGTGCTGACAGGCCTGTCCATCCGCCTCGGCCCAGCCCTGAAAATCTACGAGCACCACATCAAGGTGCTGCAGCAAGGCCACTTTGAGGAGGACGATCCCGACGGCTTTCTAGGCTGAGCGCCCAGCCTCACACCCCTGCCCCGACCCACTCCAGTCTCCATCTCACCCAAGACCCCCAAGAGTCTGGGAGCTGGACCAGGAACGCCCTCAGGCCTCGTAACAGATTCTAATGAGGGGGCATTCCTACTCACCTTTCCCCCAATATACATGCCTCTGGCCCCCGGGCACATCCTGTACTCCCTGACAAAGGAGTATGGGGTGGAACAGGGCTTATTCCTTTCACCCCAGGAGGCCAACCCCTCCCTGCCCCGGCCAACCCAGTCTAGGACATTTTGGGGGAAGAAAATGGGGGCTTCCCATCTTCCCTAGATCCTCTTCAGTTCAGCCAGATATTTCCTATATCAGTGTTTTATTCTGCCTGTTCATTTTGGTGGGTGGCCTTTCCTCTCTCCCCCACCACCCAGGCCCCTCCACAGTCTGGCCCTGGCCTCCAGCCCCTGGTAGCAGCTGGGAAAGGGGTCCCTGGATCTTCCCTATCCGTCCTCCCCTTTTCTTTCTGTTCATTGTCGCTCCAGCTGGCCGTATTGCTTTTTAATATTGCACCGAAGGTTTTTTAAATAAAATTTTAAAAAAAGAGAGAAGAAGAAAATGGCATGGAGTCCATTTCATGAAAGTAGTCTGGGGAGGAGAAGAGCCACCCCGGCCCCCTAGGAGTCTTCGGTTTAGGACAAAGGTGTATGAGGAGGGAGACTAGGTAGTGAGTGGTGCTGCCTCAGAGCTGGCTGTAATTTTGACAGTAACAGTTCCAGGAGAACAGGATTATTTGTTTCTTCTGCCATCTTTCCTTTCCCAGAATAGTCCCTGGGCACACAGTAGGTGCTCAAATATTTGTTAAGTGACTAGCAGTTAACTCTAGGTTTTATGAGCATTCTCTTGGTTCTCACCCGAGCCCCATGAGACAAAGCTTATTAAAAAAAAAAAAAAACCACTTTATAGACCTGGCAACTGGCTCATCACTGCAAAGATGCTGGCTCAGTGTCACACAGGGTGGGGTCGGACACCTGTCATTCTTTACCCAGCGTCTTTAAGTATAATTAATGTATTTGGCTTCAGACCTCTGTATCTGATAACCTTTGCATGTTAACAAAGAATCCAGCCTACAACTTGCGGGGCAGAAGCCTGTTCTGGGCCCATGGTAGGGTCTCCAGTCCTCAAGGTCTTTTTCATAAAAGGGACAGGAGGGACTGGGCCATCAGATGAGATCATGAGATGGGAAAATCTTTTCCAAGTGAGGATTTTTATTGTTAGTAATAGTGACAACTCCTACATCACAAGAGCCTAGTAAATTTTAATGCAGTTTCTCAATTCCATGAGGTTTTGTTGTTAATACAGATTCCAGGGCCTGGGGGTCAGAGTCAGCGAGCGGGGCGGGGCCTTCCTTGATTTCTATACTTGCAACCCCGGGGGTTTGACGCGTGGTGAAGATCCCTCCTCCCTAGGAAACCACCTCCGAGAGTGAAATGCGCTGGCCCCAGGCCGCGCCCCCAGGATACCGCCGCGCCAGCAGCAGCCCAGGTCACCTCCCCCGGAGGCGCACCCCACGGTCAGGTTCCGGGAGCGCGCGTGTGCGCGGGGCGCCGCTGCCGCGCAGCGCGGGCAAGAGCGGCGCGCCCCTCCGGCGTGTTGAAATTCAAATGAGGCGAACTCCTTCCACGCGGCGCCGGCAGGGAGGTCGAGGCTGGGCTGAACTGGAGGAGGGACGCGCTCCCAGGCCAGGCAGGTCTGAGGTACCCTGGGCGGGGTCGAACCCGCGGCCAATGTGAGCAGCGGAGGCTTAAAGAGCTCCGGTGGTCCCCGCCTCTTGCCGCACGATGGCAACAGAACAGTGGTTCGTGGGGCCGCTCCCCGCGGGCTCTGGGGAAACGCCGCCCCTGGACGACTTGGAATCTGGGGCACAGCCCTGCGAAGACCCCTCGTGGTCGCCTCCCCCTGGCGGACCTGGGAACCCACCCGAGGCGGAGCCCGAGAACGGTGTTCAGGGACAGCTGCCCGAGGTCTCCACCTCTACGCCTTCACCGGAGCGTCTGGCCCCAGGCCCCCGGCCCACCCCTCCTCGCCTGCCGTTGGACACCATGTTCAGCCCCATCACCGAACAGCTCTGCTACCTGCTTAAGAAGGCAGATGATTTCCAGAGCTACTTGCTCTACAGGTGATGCTCGACGGAATCCTAGATTCTACCATGGATGAGAAAGAGGAGGGTTTAACAAAATGGGCGAAATACACTAGGTTTGCATTGGGAGCTAAACGAAGTAAATGACACTAGCTGATTAGCAACCGAAGTTCAGAGTTATGAGAACTGTGTAGAAATTTGGGGTTAGGGAGGGCGGACTATTATGTGGGCTCTTGAGGTTGCCAAACTGCTAGAACTTTTCTCCCATTTTTTAACTGTTGGCTTAAGTTTCGAACCTTGGGCAGGCTAAACAAAACCTATCTGGGCCAGATTTGGCCTGCTGGCTACCAGTTTGAGACCTCAGAGGATAATATGATTCCCAGACCAAGGGAAGGGGGACTGTGATGCTCACAGATCAATGTCCATTGGAATCCCCTGGGAGGATGTTTAAATCCTAGATTTCTGAGCTTCACCCAGGGAACAGGAGTAGGTCAAAGTCAGACGTGGGACTCAGGTGTCTGCATTTTAACAAGTGTTTCACATGTCTTTGATGATGGTGGTCCTGAAAGGTCCTCTGAGAAAGGCCTGACACTGCAGGAGTTTGTTCGTAGTGGGAATCCAGGCCAGGGATACAGGTGGGAGGGGTGAGTAGAATAGGAGAAATTGGTGGGGGAGCCAAGGACTCAGGCAAAGGCCCGCTTCTCCCTTCAGCAGGGACCGAGTGCAGAAGGAACAGTTGGCAAAGGCCATGCCCACCTTCTTGCAGATGTGTGAGCCCTACTTCCTGTACCTGGAGGCAGCTGCTCGGAGCGTGCCCCCCGTCTATGGAGCCCTGCAGGAGCTGATCCGAAAGGGGGTGTGTGTGGAGCAGGTTTCCCAGACCCTGATGCCCCTTTCACATCCCTCAGGCCTGGGGGATGGGGAGGATGCTCCTGGAAGGCCAACTAATCTCATTATGCCCCCTCTTCCATACAGCTGCTGGAGATCTCCCAACAACTCACTCTTCGCCTGGAACAGCTGGTCCTAATGTATGCCTCATTTGGGTTCGTGAACTTGGAGGAGACTGACCCCCTAAGGTAAAAGCATAAGAGATTTGGCTTGGGGTCAGGGGTGGAGGAGCCCAGAGCATAGCCTCATTCCCTACTCTTGAATCTCCTGCCAGCATCTCTTGTTTCTTCTGCGGGAGGTTCACCATCAGTCCTTCCCACGAGGTGTCCATCTTCAGATACTGTGCCCCTGCCGCCTACACCGCCAGCCGCTTCCCCCGATACCTCTATAAGAAGATGCGCTGGAACCTGGAAACCACCCCAGAGCCCAGCAGCCGGGAGCAAGATTCCCACGTGGATTAGTGAGTCCCCTTATCAGAATCCAAGTCCTCCCCCTCACTATGGGAGAATGCCAGTTTGGGCCACTGAACCACCACCAAAGTGGAAAGCCAAGCAGGAATTCAAGAATCTTTGCAAGGTCATCCTCACCTTAAATATACATACATATATAGATGCCCCCATCAAAATAGAAGTACTTATCTTAAAAAAGTAGGCTGACAGGGAGAAAAGGCCTCAGTATTGTCACATGCCTACCTGAGAACCTGAAGGCACCTTTTAATGAGTTTCCACTTTACCTCTAAAATTAAAGCCCTCAAACAGAAGAACAAGAAACTACTCACTGCTCACTTTTCATTGCTGCCCCTTCCCCTCCCAGCTACTTCCTATGCTATAGAGATACATGGGAAGACACAGGCAAGAGTCCCGCCAATTCCTGCCCCCAGATTCAGAAGCTGTGGTCCATCGGCCGATGGATGCCCCTAGGACCAGCCGAGGATGACCTTTATTCATGGTAGGAGCGAGGGCAATGGTAAGGTGGGTGGGATCTGGAGGGAGGGACAGAAACCAACCAGAGACCATCTGCCTTCCTCAACACTGTTACCATTGATAATAATTAATTTTATTGTGCCCTGAAAAGCGTTTATGCAGACTCATGTAACAACCCACTGAGGTCTATACTACTAGCCTCATTTTACAAAGGAAACAGGTGTTCAGAGAGGTTAAGTTACCTGCCGAAGGACACACAGCTCGTTGAGCAGTCAGCCAGGTCAGGGATAAAATTGCTCAGCCTCCCAGAGCCTTACCCTCTAGGTTTCTCATCAACAAGGAAACCACTTTCCCACCCCCAGCTGAAACAAAGCCTCTTTCAGCCACAGCCTTTCGCTCAAGGGGAGGGGCTCCCGAGTGGCAGGGGACGCTCACGTCCTGGCCTGTCTGTCCCTGGCCCCCAGGATTTTGTGCCCGCAGCCGCCCGGGGACTACCAGCAGCTGCTGACCATCGGCTTCGAGGAGCCGTCGCACATGCTGGCCACCGACCTGCTGGTGCAGATCCTCACGGGCCAGGCGGGCGTGTCTCGGCCCCCGAGCGCCTCCGGGCCCGCGGCGTGGGCCGCGCAGGAGTCTTGAACCTGGAGAGAGGGTGGGAGCTGGAGCTTGACAGTTCCAAACTCCAGAAGAGGGGGTAGGGGAGGGGCTCACTCGTTCTTCTAGTGCGGCTCGGCCTGCCTTCCAAGGGGCCAGGCCGAGCTGGCCCGTCCGCACTGGATCCGGCCCGGCCGCGGAGCCCTGCTTATGAACACACCAGTTTTGTGTTAAATAAAAGAAAGAAAGAGGTCACAGGCTCAGCGTCCGCTCGGTGCGCCGCTCCCCTCCCTCCCGGGGAGAGGAGGCCCCGCCCACTCGCTGTGGCCTTCTGGGTAATGTAGTCTTATGGAAACAAAACTGTGGTCCGCCGACTGGCCAACAGGAGCTCAGAGCATGCGTAGGGGGCTGGTACGAAGCAAAAAGGGAAGTAGCGGCTCCTGTCAACAACCGGAACCCAGATAACCGCAAGTTTTGGGTAGCGAGGAAATTCAACGCCCACTGTGAGAAGGAACGCAGGGCTACGCCCACTCGCATGTTTTGACCCGGAAATTATTTCCCTGTACCAAAAAAGACTATATTTCCCGACGTGCCCCAGGAAAGGGCCAGCGATCAGTTTCCTAAGCGCCGAGGTTATATCTTTCTCTTCCAGCTTTTGGGTCACGGCTTGGGCAGGTCGCTGTACCCTCCTGAGGTGTCCGGGGCGCGGGCTGGTGGGAGAGCTGTGAGGCACTCCAACTTGGGAACTCTAAGCTTCACCTTAGCCTTGGACTGAAAAGGAAAACGGGTTGAGAGGTGAACCCGCCTACCTAGAGCTTCAGAGACCAAGTGGTGGAACCTGGACCTGATAGCAACTGGTCACTGGCCAGGGGAGGAGTGTATTTCTTTCGGCTGTCACTCAGCTGCGAGTTACCCACCCCTCTCCCCTTAAGCTAACGGACACCTTTTGATTCCCTCTAGCATTTTCAGAGTTGGAGAACAGACTTGGAGCCCTGCTTACCTAATAGTCCCTGACACATAGTATTATCATGTGTTATGATTATCCCAGTTTACAAATTATAAAAATAGAAACGTGAAGTGAATCATGATTAACCAAAACCCTTGTCTTTTTGGAGTGGGAGTAGAGGCTTCTGGTGACAATTTCTGACTGCACCAAGGATTTTTTAGTCCACAACCCAGGAGTTTGAATGAGCTCAAACGGGTTCTGAAGTTCCCTAATACTGAGTCAAGGCCCTTCTGAGTTCACCACCACCACTGTTTAGACTCCGTTCAGTTCAGTCACTCAGTCATGTCCAACTCTTTGCGACCCCATGAATTGCAGCACGCCAGGCCTCCCTGTTGGAGAAGGCAATGGCACCCCACTCCAGTACTGTTGCCCGGAAAATCCTATGGACGGAGGAGCCTGGTAGGCTGCAGTCCATGGGGTCGCTAAGAGTCAGACACGACTGTGCGACCTCACTTTCACCTTCCACTTTCATGCATTGGAGAAGGAAATGGCAACCCACTCCAGTGTTCTTGCCTGGAGAGTCCCATGGACAGGGGAGCCTGGTGGGCTGCAGTCCGTGGGGTCACACAGAGTCGGACACGACTGAAGCGACGCAGCAGCAGCAGCAGGCCTCCCTGTCCATCACCAACTCATGTAGCCTACCCAAACTCATGTCCATTGAGTCGGTGATGCCATCCAACCATCTCATCCTCTGTCATCCCCTTCTCCTGCCCTCAATCTTTCCCAGGATCAGGGTCTTTTCAAATGAGTCAGCTCTTCACATCAGGTGGCCAAAGTATTGGAGTTTCA
>NW_011494937.1:1251675-1256394 GCF_000754665.1 Bison bison bison
AGGGACTCTCAAGAGTCTTCTCCAACACCACAGTTCAAAAGCATCAATTCTTCGGCGCTCAGCTTTCTTTATAGTCCAACTCTCACATCCATACGTGACTACTGGAAAACTGTTTAGACTAGTCCAGTCCAATAGAAATTTGAGCCACAGATGCGAGTCACCTATGTAATTGCAAATTTTTAAGAGCTATATTAAAAGAATAAAGAGGTCAGACTTTTAGTGATATTTTTATTTAACCCCAGATATCCAAAATATTTTTGCAATATCAATGTAAGAAATTGAGGTATCCCCCTTTTTTTGCACTAGGTTTTTGAAATCTGTATATTTTGCACTTACAACACATCTCAATTTGGACTAGCCACATGCAGCTTTAATTTGTCTTCCCTTAAGACAAATCCACAGGCCACTTAAAACTAGATTTCTGGTGGGTGGTGGCAGTCCTGGGAGAAGGAAACAGGTTTGATTTCCTGGGTCCTATTGGTGAGGAGGGAAGCCCTGGTGGCTCGGTGATAAAGAACCTGCCTGCCAGTGCAGGAAATGGGGGGGTGGGGTTTCCATCCCTGAGTGGGTTAGATCTTCTGGAAAAGGAAATGGCAACCCACTCCAGTAGTCTTGCCTGAGAAAATCCCATGGACAGATGAGCCTGGTGGGATGTATAGTCCATAGGGTTGTAAAAAAGTCGGGCACAACTTAGCGACTAAGCAACCAGTAGTTGCTCAGGAACTGTCTACACCCATGATTCTCTAACTTTAGAATCACTGGAGGGTTTGATCACTAAGTCTGGGATGGAACTTTTTTCTTAAAGATCCCAAGTGATGCTGATGTTGCTTGTCCAGACACCATACTTTGAGCCTGTTTCAACCTATATCGAGCCTACATTGACCTGGTGGCTCTCAAACCTGGCTCCATGTTAGAAACACCTGAGGAGCTTTATTGATGCCAAAGCCTCTATCAGAATCTGATTTACTTGACATAAGCATGCCTCAGGTAACTTTAATATGCAAAAAAGTTCATCAACCCAGGTCTGTACTTAAGTTCTGTCAACTCGACATACTTAGCTCTTAGCTCCTCTGCAGGGGATTAAGAACAGGTTCTTGGTGTTTCCATTTTCCACCTTGGCAGTGCTGGCTCTGAACTGTGGTGTGGAAGGCTTGAGAGTTCCTCGAACTGCAAGGAGATCAAACCAGTCAATCCTAAAGGAAATCAATCCTGAATATTCATTGGAAGGACTGATGCTCCAATCCTTAGCCCCCTGATGCAAAGAGCTGGCTCATTAGAAAAGATTCCGATGCTGGGAAAGATTGAAGGCAGGAGAAGGGGACAAGAGAGGACGAGATGATTGGATGGCATCACCAACTCAATGGACATGAGTTTGAGCAAGCTCAAGGAGATGGTGAAGGACAGGGAAGCCTGGTGTGCTGCAGTCCATGGGGTTGCAAAGAGTCAGAGATGATTGAGCAACTGAACAATAAATGCTGGCTCCTTCTTGCCTTTCTCTCCATTCCTCCCAGAGTCATGGTCAAGCATGTGGTCAGTGTGCTGATGATGGGGTCGGGGTGGGTCTTTGGGCTGAGCTACTGTTGGGGTGCAATGCTGTGTGAGCTAGACCCAGGCATAAATCCAGGAGTTTAAACAATGATTCTAAAACAGTCTTTTCTGGATTTCAGCACACCTCTAAGAATTTGATACATTAAAACTGCAGAATATACTGCACTGATGCAGCTTTACAGCTTATCTTGAACCCAATCGGGGGGGCCTTGGACCCCTTGTCTTAGGACCAAGGGAAGTTAAGGAGGGCTTGCCAACTGAGCCACACATCCTATTGCAACAGGTATTGTTTGCTGTCTGCTCCTGCTGCTGCTGCTAAGTCGCTTCAGTCATGTCCGACTCTGTGCGACCCCATAGACGGCAGCCCACCAGGCTCCCCCACCCCTGGGATTCTCCAGGCAAGAACACTGGAGTGGGTTGCCATTGCCTTCTCCAATGCATGAAAGTGAAAAGTGAAAGTGAAGTCGCTCAGTCGTGTCCGACTCCTAGAGACCCCATGGACTGCAGCCTACCAGGCTCCTCCATCCATGGGATTTTCCAGGCAAGAGTACTGGAGTGGGGTGCCATTGCCTTCTCTGTGTCTGCTCCTACCTCCCACCAATTAAAGTTTTCTAAATAGTCACAATTATTTAAAGTTCAGTAGATTTCTCTTTTAAAGATGATTTCCAGTTACTTTGGGGCTTTTTGGGTTTTTTTGTTTTGTTTTGTTTTGTTTTAGATTTTTTGGCTGCACCACAGGGGTTGTGGGATCTTAGTTCCCAAACCTGGGATTGAATGAGGGCCTTCCTTCTGCAGTGAAATCATGAAGTCCTAACCACTGGACTGCCAGGGAATTCCCTCCAGTTGCTTTTGGAAACCAGAGACTTGACACCACTCACACTTTGAGCTCACTCACTCAAAGCACTGGTGATACAGAGGAACCCCTACCTCCTTCCTGTTGAAACAAGGTCTTTGTTTTACAGCACACCTTCTCTCTTTTAATATCTGTCTGGGGTCTGTAAGGGCTTCCCTGGTGGCTAAGACAGTAAAGAATCTGCGTGCAATTTTGGAGACCTGGGTTCCGTCCCTGGGTTGGGAGGCAACTGACTCAGTATTCTTGCCTGGAGAATTCCATGGACTGAGGAGCCTGGCGAGCTACAGTTCATGGGATCTCAAAGAGTCAGAAACGACTGAGCAGCTAACACACACACGCTGGGGTCTGTAAGCGTGTGAGGTTTACAATTGCTAGGCAGATTATAAATGGCCTTACATGCCCTGCTAAGGAGCTTGAACTACCAACACCACTTTTTTTTTTTTTGATAGCTATTGTTTATATTCCCAGGACGGGAACAACCTCTTATCACTTCTGTCTAGCCAGCACCATGCGCGGGGCACGTCGTTTGGCACCAATAAAAGTTGACGAAATCTAGAAAGGGAGGGCATGAGTTCGTTTGTCCCAAAGCCGCAGTTCGCACCCGCATCGCTAGGGGGCACTAGGACCCCGGCAGGGCCAGGGGAGACCAGAGGCCACGGAACCCGGCGACAAGGGGACATTCTGCATTCCGGCTGGCGTCTCCCGTGTGTCTCAGGCCTTCCTCGTCTCGCCGCGCTCCTGCCCCACCCCAGGAGAAGAGAACCCAGAAGAAAACAGCCTGCACTGTCCAGAAAGAAAGGGCTTTATTGGGGAGTAGGCCCAGCCGAGGATCCCTGTCCTCTAAAACAGACAAGGCCAGAAGGAGAGGCTAAGTGGCGTTTGCAGTTAGGCGCAGAAGGGCTGGGCAGTTTTACTAGCAGGGTGGTGGCGGCGGTGTTTCCCAATGGGGACTAACAGTTTTATAGAAGATTCTGGTCAGTTTCACAAAGTCATGTTTAAGGATGCTGATCGATTGCGTCTTCCCCGGCACAGACCTGTGGCCCTTCTCCAGGCCTTCCGCGGATCCGGAGGGCACTCCTGGGC
The DNA here is from genome assembly GCF_000754665.1 of Bison bison bison. Lineage (NCBI taxonomy): Eukaryota > Metazoa > Chordata > Mammalia > Artiodactyla > Bovidae > Bison > Bison bison. The sequence goes on from NW_011494937.1 coordinate 1,255,160, forward strand.
GCCCGGGCCTGAGGGTCTGCCGGGCATGTTACTTTCCTCTGGGGACCCCAAAGGGCCGGAACCTCAAGGCTCCTCCTGCCAGGGGGAAGGGCCAGACCAAAGGCAAATCTTAGCGGCGCACGCACCGCAAATGGGGACACCCAGGCGCCGGATGGGGCAGTATGGGCCCCACGACCACCGCCTCCTTCTCACCCGCGGGCCACGCCCGGGACTTTGGGTCCTAGCCCGATGACTTCCCCGGGAGCCCTTTCGCTAGCCCAGTTTTCTCCCATGCAGAGGGCTGGGGTAAGGGCAGGAGGGGAAAGGGGTTCCCACCTGTTCCAGACCATTCTCCGAAGCCTTTCTGCGAGGAGGCCAGATCACCGCCAGCTTTCCGTCGCCCCTGCTCACTGCGGAAGAAGGGGCGCTCAGCTGGGATTGCCCCCCCTCCACTCCTTAGCAGCAGGAGGCAGCCAGGACGAAGGAGAGCGGCCGCGCCCCTTAAACACACACAGGCGTTCACTCCCCTCCTCCCCACGGAGGCCTCCGTCCCGAGGGAGGAGGGAGGAACCCCAGGGATGGGGAAGGCGAACAAACTCAGAGTGAGGAGGGAGGAATCAGAAAATTCAGAGGGGGAGATCCAGGTGTGCCAGAACGCAGGGAGGGTCCCTGGGAACCCGACAAAGACATCTAAGATCCTCCTCCCTTCCCCCACCACAAGCCTAGGTGGGGTGTGTCTGGGACTCCGACGAGGGTGGGGGTGGAGCATAGGGGAAGGTCAGTCCAGAAAGGGTGGGCAGAGAGAGGAGAGTCGAGAGGGGTGTCCGGGGAGTTTGGGAGCCAGGAAGGGGGACCCTGAGGATTAGAGGACCATTGGAGTTGGGGAGTCGGTGAAAGTGGCTGGAGCCCTGGGAATCCCCAGCGCTGGGACGCCGGTGGCTTACCCGTTAGGCTGGGCGCGGGCTCCTTGAACTCGGCGGTGCCGTAGAGGCTCAGCCGCTGGCGCTGCAGCTCCCGCTCGCGCTCATTCACCTCGCGCACCTCCTGCTCCAGCAGCGACTGTGCGATGGGCGGCGGGGCGCGAGGCAGCACCGGACACCGGCCCTGTACGACTGAATGCGGCCGGCCTCCGGGCTCGGGCAGCCGCTGCGTGTCTGCGCTGCCCTCCGCCGCGGGTGAGGAGGAGCACCCGCCAGCAGCCTCGAAGAAGCGCTTGAGCTCGCCCAGCGGCTGCGGCGGCGGCCGGGTTCTCTGCT
>NW_011494937.1:1256778-1257659 GCF_000754665.1 Bison bison bison
GAGAGACACTGCTCCAGGAGCCCCGTGCCTGGCGCTTCAGACGGTTCAGGGTAGTCGCTTCCTTGCCCAGGACTCTCAAAGCCCCCAGCTGCGGTCCGGCCCAGGACGTTCTGCAACCTGCCTCGCTGATGGTCCGAGGACTTCCCTCTCTTGCTCGGGGGTCTCCGCTCCCTGGTCTGGGGAGGGCACGGGGACGTCGGTATTCAGCTCTGCGGCGGGCTTGGGAATTTCGCTATCTAAGCCGGGGGGTTCAGGCCCACGCGCTTCGGACGACCCCAGGGCTCCGTTCTGCCGCCCAGGGGCCTAGGTGTCCAGGGTTGGGAGCAGCTCGGGAGCCTTAGCTCCCAGCGCTGGAGTTTTGATGCCCAGAGCTGGGACACCCTGCCCTGCGCAGCACCTGTGGTTGCAATTGCCGTCCGCGGGTTCCAAGGCGTCGCCCGCACGGGCCACTTCTCTGACCCGCCCCTGGCCTCCAAGAACTGCCCTCGGGGGCAGGGCCGGGCCCCGCCCCCTGCACCTGCCGGCCGGACACGGGGCCCCGCCCTAGCCCCGCCCCCGAGAGGGGGGCGCCTCAGCTGGGCACTGGGTTTGGTCCACTGACGCGCCTGTCAGCTCGGGGCATTGGATGTTTTAGAAGAGAGCTTCCCTAGACCTAGCCTGCTACCTGGGGGCGCCAGTCTAGATGCAGTGTTCACTCAGTGGGCGCCACCTTGGCACCTTTTCGGGCTCACGTCCCCGGCATTACCAGGGGGCTTGGTTCCCACCCAGCTGCACGCCTGGCTGAACCTCTGAACCACTGTCTTCTGGTGAGGTGTCCTCCGAAACCATCTTTCCGGGGCCTGGCCTGGCCCGCCAATCCTGTGTCAGCCGGCTGGCAGCCA
>NW_011494937.1:1257772-1271107 GCF_000754665.1 Bison bison bison
CACCCGGAAAAGTTCGCGAGCCGGCCGCTGCCAAGCGCACTCCCAGACCGAGGGACGAGGCAGGCAGGCACACACAGCGCGTCCAGGACCCAGAAGTGCGGCTGAGGTTGGAAAGGCGGTCACCTTGGGACCAGGCGACTGGGAGACCCAGAGAAGTATCCAGGCTTGTGGGGGAAGTAGCTCCCTCCAGCTGGGGCAAGATTGTGGTGTTCTTGGCCAGGATTGATGCCAGGAACAGGCGACCTACTCCCAGGGACATCATTTTCCACTCTCTTCCACTGGCTTTCGCCAAAACCTGCCTCCACCCCTCCCCCTCCATTTTGGGATGACCAGTGCAAAAGATAGTTACCTGAAGAAAGGAGGGGGCGGCTACACAGTCTCAGGAGTGCCAATAATCCCCCAACTCTCTGCCTACTCTGGTGACTCCCTTTTCCATCCACCCTCTCACTCCACTCTCTCCTGGATCCCAATCTCAAGCAGCTACCCTCCTCCCTCTGACTCTATTGGCCCAATTAGAATTGGGCCCACCTGGGTTCCATCCCACTGAGAACCTGAGCTAAGTGTCAGCCTTCTCCAAGACTCAGTTCCTTTATCTGTAAAATGGGGATGGCAGTACTTACCCCTTTGGGAGGTGATGATGATGAAAACTCTACTTCTGGAATGAGTTGTCTCTACAGTGGACTCTCCACTCATCACCTCCTGTTCCTCTTCTTCCCTGATGGCTCAGTGGTAAAGAATCCGCCTGCAATGCAGGAGACACGGGTTCAACCCTTGGGTCAGGCAGATCTCCTGGAGGAGCAAATAGCAACCCACTCCAGTATTCTTGCCTGAAAAATACCCATGGACATAGGAGCCTGGCGGGATAGCATCCAAAGAGTCACAGAGTCAAAAACGACTTCACATGAGTATGTGCATCTCTCTCCTAGCCATGCATACTGTGCTCTTGGTTCCACCACACCACTGACCCTTCTGTGTCCAAGGACCTCCTTGACCTCCATTTACCAGACCTGGTCACTGGCTTTTCCCTGAGTTCCTTACCACTAGCTCCTTAGTCTTGGAGAATGGTACCCACTTATGGTTTATCCTCTAACCTCTCAGGTGCCTCTTTTCAGACTTCTGGTTCACCTGCATCAGTGGGGTTCTTTCCCCTCTGGCTTCCATTGGGTTTGGCTGATGGGAGAGAGGAGAATGAGAGATCAGGATGTTTATCCCATATGTTCTTCCTCCAAGCTTTGTTGGCTATGTCCCTCCACTGCCGGCAGCAGCTCCAAACAGCTCTCTCTCCAGGGCTATGGGGTGGTAAGAGCTCCCAGCTGATGCCAACCCAGCAAGTGCACTATGCCTTGTTTATTTCCTTCTATTGAGTTCTGATCAATTACTCAGTTTAAGTATACAATCTCTTTCCTGCCAACACTCAGACCTTGACAAACTCCAATTTCACACTTTAAACACCATCTCTATGCAGATGTCTCCCAAATTTATATCTCTAGCTCTAATTTCTCCTCTGAGTTTTAACTCATATCCAACTGTCCCCAGTCTAATATATAGGTCAAACTGAACACTTTCAAAACTGAATTCTTGGTCTCCCCACCAACTCTACTTCTCTTTACTACATACAGCAACTCACACATTCTGTTTTTTATGTCCCAAAATGTAGAACTCAGCCTCAATTTCTTTTTTTTCCCTACCCACCCCCAGTTCATTCATATATTGGATTGCTGTTTGCTCTGCCTCCAACACATATTCTGAAGTCATCCACTTCTCTCCACCCTGTTCCCAGCCATTCATTGCCCTCCGATATCTCTCCACCAAACTTAGGAGAAAAATCCAAATTTCCTACCCTGGCTCAAAACCCCTTCCCACTTCTCAGATCTCATCTCCTGACACCCTCTCCCTTGATCCCTCCTCCGTTTGAACCTTTATGCTTTCCTCAAACTCTGCGATTGCATTCCCACCCCAGGGCCTTTGTACTGGCCTTTCTGTCTGCTTGGAATGACTCAGCATATGGGTGGGTTCTGCTATTCAGATGTCACTTGATTCAGATGTCACTGCTTCAGAGAAGTGGTCTCTGATCACCCAGCCTACCTCAAACACAGCTCTTCTCTGTAACTCTATCCCTGCCTTTTTTATTTTTTGTAATTCACCCAGTACTACAGTTGGGCTTCCCTTGTGGCTCAGACGGTAGAGAATCTGCCTACAATGCAGGAGAACCAGGTTTGATCCATGAGTTGGGAAGATTCGCGGGAAAAGGGAATGGCTACCTACTCCAGTATTCTTGCCTGGAGAATGCCATGGACAAAGGAACCTGGTGTGCTACAGTCCATGGGATCACAAAGAGTTGGACACGACTGAGCGACTAACACTTTCACAATACTCTAGTTATCATCAATTACCTTTGTTTCTTTATTTGTATATTATCTATCTCTGCCTGCCCCCGACCTCAGCTGGAGAGTGAGTGGTATTAACAGCATTTTCTGTCTGTCGTGTTTACCCAGCTCTCTCACGCCTAGAACAGTGCCTAACACATAACACTTACCAAAGAATGTTCCCAAAATTGGGAACAAAGAAACAGACTTGGAAGTTGCCATTGAGTTTAGGAGACAGACACAATTATAAACAGAACAATCTTGCCTCAAGGTGGAACCCAGGACAAGAGTATAAAGAGAAGCCTATATAAGTGTTGATCTAAATAGCTAACCGGAGAAGGCAATGGCACCCCACTCCAGTACTCTTGCCTGGAAAATCCCATGGACGGAGGAGCCTGGTAGGCTGCAGTCCATGGGGTCGCTGAGGGTCAGACACGACTGAGCGACTTCACTTTCACTTTTCACTTTCATGCATTGGAGAAGGCAATGGCAACCCACTCCAGTGTTCTTACCTGGAGAATCCCAGGGACCGGGGAGCCTGGTGGGCTCCTGTCTATGGGGTCTCACAGAGTCGGACACGACTGAAGCGACTTAGTAGTAGTAGTAGTAAATAGCTAACAGTTATAAAATCAAGCTACAAGCAATGAAGTAAAATACAAACTCTCCTCCAAAAGGTGCTGCTGCTGCTGCTAAGTCGCTTCAGTCGTGTCCGACTCTGTGGGACCCCATAGACGGCAGCCCACTAGGCTCCTCTGTCCCTGGGATTCTCCAGGCAAGAATAGTGGAGTGGGTTGCCATTTCCTTCTGGGAACAACCCAAATGTCCATCAACAAATGAATAGATAAGCAAAATGTGATCCATTCATACAATGGAATATTATTCAGCCATGAAAAAGGAATGAAGCACTGATTCAGGCTAACATATGGATGAACCTTGAAAACGTTATGGAGGAGGGAATGGCAACCCACCCAGTATTCTTGCCTGGGAAACCCCATGTACAGAGGAGCCTAGTGGGCTACAGTACATAGGGTCACGAAGAGTCAGACCCTACTCAGCAACTCACACTTTCTCTTTTGAAAAAATTATGCTCAGTGAAAGAAGCCAGACAGAACAGGCCACATATTGTATTATTTATTGTATTATTTCACTGATTTAAAAAAATGTCCAGAATAGGTAAATCTATAGAGACAGATGCAGATCAGTGGTTGCCAGGGTCTTAGGGAAGGCGTGTCTGTTTAATGGGTACAGAATTTCCTCTTGGGGTAATGAAAAGGTTCTGGACCTAGACAGTGGCCAGTTGTACAACATTGTGAATGTACTAAATGCTACCAATGGTAAATTTTGTTTTGTGTATTTTACTACAACTAAAAGCTAATTTTTAAAAATGTGTTCTCTAATGTCTATTATGGCAAATAAGCTTTTATTAAAAAAAAAAAATTTGGCTGACTTGGGTCTTAGTTGTGGCACAAGAGATCTTCGTGCCTCACGTGGGATCTTTCGTTGTGGCGTGTGGGCTTAGTTGCCCCACAGCATGTGAAATCTTAGTTTCCAGGCCAGGAATCAAACTCATGTCCCCGTCATGGCAATGCAGGGGGTTCTTAACCACTGAACCACCATGGAAGTCCCCCAGATATGCTTTTAGGAGGATCTATTGGGTTCGCCAAAAAGTTCACTTGGGTTTTGCCATACCATCTTCGGGTTGTTGTTATGAAAAAATAAAGTCTCAAAGGAACATTTTGACCAGCCCAATAGAAGACCAGGTTCAACTGAAAATATTTGAATCCCTAGGAGCTTTGTACTTGGCATAGGAAAACCCCAGGCCTCAGTCTGGCCCCGTTTGTTTCCCACCCCAAGTCTGTCCTACACAACAAGGGGCCCTGTACATGTACCTAGGGACCCTGTCCCATGTACCCAAGCTCTTTCCTCGCTCCTCGGCCACTTTTTGGCCATCCTGAGTAGGATCTAGAGCAGGGAGGAAGGATTTAGTTGGGCACATTCCCTTTGTTCCATGGGGAACAGACCCTCTGAAGCAAGGAAGGGGCCTAGGGGACTTCCCTGGCGGTCCAGTGGTTAAGGCTGCAGGGGCCATGGGTGCGATCCCAGGTCGGGTGGGGTGAACTAAGACCCTGCATGCTGTACAGCTTGACCACAAGAGTGCTGGGGGCTGCAGCAGACCAGCCTGGAGAGTAGGAGATGATTTCCCCACGAGGATGGTTGGATAAAACACATGATCAGCTGAGAAAAAGGGCGCTGCTCCTTTAAGAAAGGGATGGTGGGAGGATTGAATAGGGACCTTCAAGACTTGGGTAAGAAGTTCTCTAGACATTTCTCATCACCACACTCCCCCAATAATTATCACATCTAAGGGGCGTCCAGTGTCCTGGAGGCTATTTGATCGAAATCTCTCATTTTCGGAAAGGGGAAACTGAGGTCCAGAAAGGGAAGTTGCCCTGAGTTGTCCAGAGCTCAAGCCTTCTGGTTCTCATGAGGCACAGGCTCTGGTCTCCAGAATCTTCTGGTGGAATCAGCCCTTCCTCCTCACCCCAGAGATCAGGGTCCAAGAAGGGAGGGCAGTAGTATGTAAAAGCAGCAGTATTCGAAGGCAGGTTACCCTTGGTGGGCAGCCGGACTTGAAATGTCTAGGGTGCCAAGTAAAGGTGCCCTTGTCTGAGGGGGTTAGGGAGTCCCAGCCCTAGTCCACAGGCTTGACCAGGCATGTGAAAGTGCGTTTGCCGGGAGGCAGCCGAGTGCAGCAAGGAGGCCAGTGGCTGGTAAATAATTGATCAGGACAGCTGATAGTACCTCCCCAGAACTGCCCGCCAGCCCCCAGCCCCCCTCAGCCCGGCCCAGGCTTCTCCCGCCTCCTGGCCCAAACCAGCTGGACCAGCTCTCCCAGTGCCCGCTTGCTGCCCCCCACCCCCAACTCCCGACAGCCAAGTCACAGCCTCCGGGGCACCTTTCGGCAAGCACCCGGGGTGGTAGGTCTGGAATTTGGAAATCAGAACGTGGGCTTCTGGGCAGAGATGGCCCTGCCGAGCCATGTGTGGTCTCTGGCCACACCCATGTAAGTGTCGGGGGTCAGGGGGGCCAGTGGGCAGGGCCTGGGAGGGACTCATGGAAGACGCTGGCCTTCCTATGGGGGGACGGCGGGGTGGGGGTTGTCGCTGGTTAGAGCTCCAGCTAGCCTCTCCTAAGGGGGCCAGGAAGAGTGAAGGGCAGCTGGCAGCCAACCCTGCAGCCTCTTCAACGCCCCCCTCCCTAGAAAGTCAGGTGGGAGATGTGAATTCTCACCGCCTTGTTTTTTTGGGATTTTCCACTGGCAGGCTTCAAGCCCAAAGTCCAGCCAGAGGCGGGGTGGGGCTATGACTTGAATGGGGGATGGGGAATGTCAGGGTCTCTCACTCTCATATTTTGCCTCTAAATTCATCCTTTGGTGTCTGTGGTGGGAAGAAATGCTTGAGATCCAAAAGGAAAAAAGGTTAACAGTTCCCAAACTGGAAAAGAGGATTTCAACAGGGAAATGATTACCTGCTTAATGAAATGACCACCAACTGTCCCTGGCAGGGCAAAAAGCTGAAGATTTAGAAACAAGCAACATTGAACAAAGTATGCAGATTGTTTAATATTTGAGATGTGAAGGCCTTTGAAAGTCAGAGGATGGAGGGGGTTCCAGAGGTTTGTAGAGACTTCTGGAAAAGGGGCTCCCTCCAGGGACCCCAGTTGGGTCCCTCACTCTTTTGGGTTCCCCGTTGCATTATTCACCAACTACAAACCTGGTTGCCTAGCAATGGGAATCTGATCTCCCCCCACCCCCCCAGCAAGGAAGAGGCAGGGTGATTACATCTTGGGCCTGGGAGAACTGAGGGGGTACTTTAGCCTCCCCCAGGGCAAACCTATTAGCAGGGGGTCTGAGCTTCCTTTGGGACACCCTGTAAAGCATGAACTTCAGCATCCTGCCCTAATTGGAACTAAGACCCACCTCCCCAGGCTGATCTCTGGTCCCCTGGCTGTCAAGATGAAGATGCCTGAACTTCCATTTCTCCACAGTGTTCCCAGTATTTGGGCTCTAAGAGCCTTGAGTTCCAATCCTGACTCAATCACCTTAGACAAGTCTTCTGCCACTTCTCAGAGCCTCAGTTTCTTTTTCTGTAAAATGGGGACAGTAGTACTACTTACCTTTTAGGATGGTCGAGAGGGTTAAATGTTACTAAAGTTTTTTGAAAGTGAAAGGTGCTCAGTCATGTCTGACTCTTTGCGACCCTATGGACTATAGCCTGCCAGGCTCCTCTCTCCATGGAATTTTCCAGGCAAGAATCCTGGAGTGGGTAACTGTTGCCTTCTCCAGCGGATCTTCCCAACCCAGGTATCGAACCCAGATCTCCCGCACTGCAGGTGGATTCTTTACCATCTGAGCCATCAGGGAAGCCCCAAATGAGTTACTAGGAGTAAAGCATTTAACAGTGCCCAGCACATGGTGTGCACTGGCTAATGGTTGGCTGATTTTCTTCTCAGTTGGAATGTCAACTCAGCAAAAAGTTGACTACAGTGTCTCAAGATTAGGGCAGGGAGGAGGAGGCGAAGATGGCTGCGGGAGCCTAGCGGAAGCCCCGAAGAGCACTTAGAGAGCTATATATAGTAAGTGCTAAATGCGAGCTCACTATTATGCCTTCATGGTGAAGCCAGAGAAGATCCGAGAGGCCCCACCAGAGTCTGGGCAATGAGGTTTAAGCTCATCTGATAGGATAGTGCTCAAATTAATAAATGTTTGAGGGCTTGCTCTGTGCCCACCCTGGGCTACGTATCAGGGCCAACAGGCAGATAGATATATCCTTTTAGATATTGGAAGCACCTCCATGTAGCTGGCACTCAGTGCATCTCTGTGATGGTAAGTTGTTGTGACGATGACTGTCCCCGACGTGCACTGCAGTACCAACCAGTCTCCAGCTTCCAGGGAGAGCCCAAATAGACTAGGGGTGCCCTGGAGGCTGAGCATTGGGAATCCTAGGGTGCTTTGAGGAGGACAACGATGGGAGAATTGCAGGTTAAACCTTAAACGGCAAGTCCCCCTCCCCCCATTTCGGAGTCCAGCACTAGGCAGTGTGACCTGGTGATCCTTGCCCCCTGGGAGGGTGGTTTGCAAGTGGAAGAGGCAGCTCTGGAGTTACCATGGCAATGGCATGTGTCCACAGCGAGATGGACACTTCTCTCCCAGACTCTCACCCCCTCTCTCAACCCGTACATAAGGGATGCTGGGTAACAGCCAAGGTCCAGAGAGGGTGTGGGTTTGGGAAAAAATACAGAGCATGTTCTGGCCTGGTGGGATCTGAGCTTCTGGGAATGGTTATTATAATTAATTTAAAACATTATTAGTCATGGGAATTATTTAAATTATCATTATTTTTCTTTTTGACTTGTGAGATCTTAGTTTCCCGATCAGGGATAGAATCTCTGCCCTCAGCAGTAAAAGCCCAGTCCTAACCACTGGACCATCAGGGAATTCCCTAAAATTATTATTAATATAAACCATGCTACTGTTTGGGGGGCACGATGTCCTAAGGTTTTTCCTGCATGGATAGATATTTCCCTGCAAGGGAATCTCTCTCTGCAAGGTGAGGAAGGGTCAAGCTATTCTGGTCCATTTTACAGATGGGGAAACTGAGGCTCAGAGGGGTGATGTCAAGCCTCAGAAAGGATTTAGCTCAGCCTGTCATAGCCTGGGCTCTCTCCCCCTCACAGGACCCCTGTCCTCTGCCCCGACTCCTCCCAGGTGCAAAGGAGAAATAGAGGAAAGTACTGGGTTTGGTTGATTTCCAAGCAGTTCAGGGATCTTGGCTCAAAGATGGGTGTTCAAGAGATGGGTCTGCTGAGGGTTGGGCCCCCGGGAGGCTCCTTTCGCAGCCCAAGCCGGCCGCCCCTCAACCCCGCTCCCCCTCAACCCCCGCCGTCTTCCTGCAGGCCCATGGCGGAGAGCTCCCTCTATCGGCAGCGACTAGAGGTCATCGCGGTAAGTGACGCCCTACCAGTGCGCTGCGCCCTGAGCCCTGGGCACCCCTCGCCATACCCAGGCCTCTTCCTCACCTCTTTCCTATCACAGGGAGCAGGCCTAGCGCTCTGAACGTGGGGGGAGCACCCTCAGCTCCAGCCGTGCCTGGAGCGCCCCACCAAAATCCTCAGGCCCCTCTGCTCCTCAGTTCTTCTGTATGATCATCAACATCCCCAGAATGGAGCTCTGCGGACTCCGCACTCTCAAATCGGTTCCATTCTTGAACCCTGTCTCCCAAACACACCATGTCTGAAACCCCCTCTCTCAGACCCCCATATCTGGACCTCATCTCTCTGAACCTCCGTCTCTGAATCCCCATCTCACTAATCCTCATCTCTCTGGACCATCTCTACATCCTAGTCTCGCTGGATCCTCACGACTGCACCTCCATTTCCGACTCCCCACCTCACTAGCCCCCTCCATTGGATCCTCATATCTGGACCCCCATCTCTCTGAATCGCATCCCTCTTAATCACTTATCTCAGACCCCTCCCCCTCTGGATTCCCATTCCCGGGGCCCTCCCCATCCACAGACCCCGCCCCCCTTCCGCCGGGGCGAGACCTCCGCAGCATCTGGGGCGCGGCCGGCCCCGCCCCTACCCGCTGCTGACTCAGCGCCTCCGCCCCCCAACCTTTTTCCCGCCTGGGGCCCCGACGTGTGTTCCGCTACACGGTGCGACTTGCAGCCCCGGGAGTCCCGGGAGCCCCCGGGAGCCCCGGCTAACCCGGCGGAGGAGGGAGGGTGGAAGGGGAGGCGGCGGCCCCGCCCGGCCCCACCCGGCCAGCGGGCAGCTCAGGGTCCTCTGTGCGCAGGAGAAGCGGCGGCTACAAGAGGAGATACGCGCGGCGCGCCGCGAGCTGGAGGAAGAGAAACTCCGCGTGGAGCGGCTCAAGGTTGGGGGCGGGCGGGGGCGCCTGCTTAGCCCGGGCAATGAAGTGGGGGTGTCTATGAGAGTCAGTTCTGGGAACCAAAGGAGCCTCTCTTTAGACATGGGGTTGGGGGAGTTGGTTCCAGCTTCGGGGATGGGCGTCTTCCCCAGCTTGGGAAGAGTGGTTGGTGGTGATGAGGGACGTTTGTTCCACCTTTGGGAAGATCTTGGGAACGTGTTTGTTCCGCTTTGGGGTAGAGAGGGGCTAAGAGGGACGTTTATTTCCCCTTTGGGGGTGTCTATCCCATTCTGGAAAAGTTGGGGAGATTGATGGGTGTTTCTTCCAGCGTGGGAAAGCTGTCGGCTGGGAACGGGGTGGCTTCCCACCTGGCATTATTAGGGCACGTATCCCAGCCTGAGGCAGAAATGTCTGTCCATCCACATGCCCCTTCTCATGGCCAGAGGAAGTCTCTCCGGGAACGCTGGCTAATGGACGGGGCAGCTGAGGAGCCAGAGCGGCCCCAGGATCCCACCTCACAGGACCCCCAGTCGCCTGAAGACCAAGCTCAGGCCCGCATCCGGAACCTGGAAGACAGCTTGTTCACGTGAGTAGGGCCCCCTGCCTGGTGGCTTTGCCTCTCTGACTAGGCCAGGCTCCTCTGCCTACTTCGCTGAGACTTCCGGTTGGGGGTAGCCCATTGAGCCTGGGGTCCAGGCTCCCAGCAGCCCCTTCTCTTCCCCAGACTCCAATCCCAGCTGCAGCTGCTGCAGAGTGCGTCCACAGGTGCCCAGCACAAGCCCTCAGGCAGGCCCACCTGGCGACGACAGGTGAGGAACTAGGGGATGTGACCAGCAGAGCTCAAAGCAGTACCTCTCCAAGCACAGTTGTTGTGTTTTTTTGTGACCCTGCCATGTGGCTGTCTTAATTCCCTGACCAGGGATCAAACCTGTGCTTCCTGCAGTGGAAATGCAGGTACTTAACCACTGGACCACCAGAGAAGTACCCAAGCACAGTTTAGATCCTGGGTCCTCTTGTGGTCTTGGGCAAATTGCTTTCCATGCCTAAGCCTCAGTTTCCCCATCTCTAAAATGGGGATATATAACAATAGCACACCGCTGGAAGAGGCGTGAGAGAAGGTCAATGAGATCATAGCTTGGTACCGGAAGCAGGCACAATGGAATGTTTTGATATGTTGTCGTGTTGTGTTAATCGCTCAGTCGTGTTCGACTCTTTGCGACCCCATGGACTGTAGCCTGCCAAGCTCCTCTGTTCATGGAATTCTCCAGGCAAGAATACTAGAGTTGCTATTTCCTTCTCCAGGGGATCTTCCTGATCCAGGGATTGAACTGGGGTCTCCTGCATTGCAGGCAGATTTTTTATCACCTGAGCACTAGGGAAGCCCTATTTTGATATTTGATTGCCAATGTGACCTAAATGAGGAAAGTAGTCAGAAAATGTTGTGGGGCAGGGTTGGGGCTGGGGGGCTGGGGCTGGGAGTTCCCTGGCGGTTAGGACTTGGTGCTTTCACTATAGTGGTCTGGGTTCAATCCCTGGTTGGGATTACTAAAATGATCCCACAAGCCGCACAGTGTGGCCAAAAAAAAAGATAAGAAAATGTGGGGATGTGTTCTCAGAATTCAGCCCCAAAAATGGGAAAAGGATCCCCATGAGATGGTCTAATAATTTGAGGCATCTCCATGATTTGAGGGGTTTGGGATTTTGTTTTGGTAATGCCTCTATTAAGATATAATCCACATGCCGTACAACATATGGGTCTTTGAAAACTAAGATGATTTTACTTAAAATCTGGCTCTCTGGGTTGTCCTTGAAGTCCATACCATAGATCCAGGAACATTATCCAGTATCCATAGATCCAGTAACTGATGCACCTGGCCACAGTAAGCTGTGGGTTTTCCACAGCCCCCATCTCTCCTTGATGCCTTACTTTGGCTCCCAGGTGCCTGTCTCAGGACAGAAGGGGAGAGGAGACCTTTGGACAGAGGAGGGTAGGATTGAGACCTATGAGATCTGTGGGGTTTGGTTAAGGTGGTTGCATGGCCAGGTCCCCAGCTCCCCTCCCTGAGCTCATCTTTCCCTCCATCCCTTCCTCACTCCACTCCAGCCACCCTTGACCCTTTTGTATCCCTTGAACTTGCCTAATTCATTTTAGCCTCAGGGCTTTGCACTTGCCTTTCCCCTCTTCCTGGAATGCCCTTTCCCACCTCTTGACTCAAGGCTGGCTCTTCTCACCTTTCAGGCCTTTTGGGTTCAGTGTCACCACCTCCAAGAGGCCCTTCTGCATCAATTTTTTTTTTTTTTAATACTTATTTGGCTGCATCAGATCTTAGTTGCAGCATGTGGGATCTAGTTCCCTGACCAGGGGTCGAACCGGTGCCCCTGCGTTGGGAGCATGGAGTCTTAGCCCCTGGACCACCAGGGAAGTCCCCCTCCTGCATTTTATACCTACAGGAGGCACCCCATCACCTCCCAGGCATTTCTTAGCCTTTTCCCCCTGCTATTACAGCCCTTCTCACTTCCTGAATTACAGATTTGTATTTTATGTTTATTACCTGCTTCCTTCCACTGGAATTTAAGTTCTAATAGCAAAAGTCTTAAGTATCCCTTAAGTGGGATTTCCTAGGTGACTCAGTTGTAAAGAATCCGCCTGCTGGTGCAGGAGATGTGTTTGATCCCTGGGTTGGGAAGATCCCCTGGAGTAGGAAATGGCAACCCGATCTCATATTCTTGCCTGGAAAATTCCATGGGCAGAGGAGCCTGGCAGGCTACAGTTCACGGGGTCGCAAAGAGTCAGACATGACTGAGCACGCATGCATGTCCCTTAAGTAACCTCAGTAGCTAGCAGAGTAGATCCCCAATAGAGGGAGTGGCTGCATGGACACAGGATTGACTGGGTACATACGATGTGCAAGGCAGTGCAGCAGAGGGAGATAAGACAGGTGAGGAAGACTCATGGTTTGGTCCGGAAGTAATGGGGAGCCATCAGGGGAGTTTGAGCAGAGTAGGGGTGCTGGCATGCTGGAGGCTGGAAGTGAGATGTGGGCTGCCCTGACCTTGTTTCTGCCATCCCTGCAGGGTCACCGTCCTCTCTCCCAGCCCAACGTGGAGTCAGGTCCTGCAGGTAGGTGTTTTGAGGTCTGGGGATTGCAAGAGGAAGGGCCTGAATCTTACTCTGTTGCCCCATCTCTCCTCTTCCCTGACTCCCCCAGGCCAGACCGATCTAAACAAGAGAGCCTCCTTACCAGCCGGACCGGTGGGCGCATACCCGGAGTCCCCCTCCGAGCCCAGAACTGAGGCTGCCGGGGTTCCAGCAGCCCCGAGGCGGGTCCCTGGGGCAGCAGGGACCTCCTCAGAAGCCAATGGCCCCTGCCCTGTATCCAGCCCCCCTCTGGAGCAGGAGCCGAGTCAGGGGGTGCTAACACCTGAGGGGGCAGTGAATGAGGCCAAAGGAGGAGGCATGGTGAAGGTGGTGTGGGAGGGGCTGAGGCCCACAGAGGACTGTGCCATCGGGGCCACAGGCCTGGAGCTGGAGGCTAAGGTGGAGGAGATGGTGCTGGAGGCCATCGGGGACAGACAGGAAGCCAGCCGTCCAGAGCTCCCCTCATGGGTCAAGGAGGACAGGGCCATCACGGAGGTGGTCTGGGAGGGGATGGGGGGCACAGAGGGCAGTGACTTGGAGGCCATGGCGGAGGCAGGCAGGGGCCCAGAGGCCGTGCAGACCAGCTCCCTGGGGCTCCGGGAGGGATCAGGGGGAACAGCTCCTGGACAAGGTGCCCCCAGGAGCAGCCCTGATGGTGATGGGCAGGGGGTCTTTGGAGAGGAGGGGTCCTTCATCTGGGTGGAAAGAGTGACCCTCAGTGAGGAATGGGAGGAGCTGGAGGTGGAGGGGTTGGAAGGGCCAAAGGCACTGGGAAGGGAGGAAGAGGATGAGAGTCCATTGGGGGCGGAGGGCAGAGGCGAGGAGGAAACGTGGGAGGCGGAGAGGAGGCGGGTGGAGGGACCTGAAGGTGCAGAGAAGAGAGGCAGTGAGGGGAAGGC
>NW_011494937.1:1271207-1271858 GCF_000754665.1 Bison bison bison
AGGAAAGGAAGCCCAGACTCCATGGAGCCAGAGAGAAGAGGTGAGGAACGCGTGGAAACAGAGATGGCAGGAGGTAACGAACCATTGTCAGCCGAAAGAAAAGAAGTTGAGGGACCTCTAGGGGCAGAGAGGGGAAGAGATGAAAAGCCATTGGGAGCAGAGCAGAAAGGAGGTGAGGAAAAGCTAGAGGCAATCCAAGAACCATTGGCAGCAGAGAGAGAAGGGGAGGAGTCACTGGCGGCAGAGAGAATAGGAAGTGAGAAGCCATTGGAGGAAAAGGAAAAAGGAGATGAGAAATCACAGAGGGTAGAGACAATGGGAGATGAGGAGCCCTTGGAGGCAGAGAAAACAGGAGACGAGAAACCACAGAAGGTAGAGGGAACAGGAGGTGAAGAGCTACTGGAGGCAGAGAAGACAAGAGATGAGAAACCACAGAAGGTAGAGAGAACCGGAGGTGAGGAGCCATCAGAGGTAGAGAAAAATGAAGACGAGGACTCACTGAAGGTAGAGAGAATGGGAGGTGAAGAGCCATTGCAGACAGAGAAGACTCGCAGGGTCGAGGAAGAGCAGAGAGAGTCAGAAGAAGAAAAGGAATGTCAGGCAGAGGACGTGAGTGAGGCAGGGGGTCCCCCAGCAGCCAAGGAGGCGCCA
>NW_011494937.1:1272004-1273673 GCF_000754665.1 Bison bison bison
CCCCGCTGAGTGCCAGCCACTGCTGCAGATGGAGGGGCCCAGGGCCAACCCCAGTGCCCGCCCCATGCCCACCTATGTGCCTGCCCGGCAGCCAGAGCCATCTGCCCCTCCAGAAGGTGAAGAGGCAAGCGGCCCTAAGCAGAAGACGTGCCAGTGTTGTGCGGTTATGTGAGCCCGTGCCCTCCACCCAACTCCCAGCTCCTCTCACAGCTACCTCGGCCTCTTGGCATCCAGCAGGCAGTCCCAGGCGCAGACGGGGCACCAAGGGACTGACCATGGCACCTGGGAGCCAGTTGGTCTACACGTCCACCTCCACCTGGGCTTCTGGACCCCTCACCCGCTGCCTGTGACCCTGGCCCTCTTCTGTGACAAAGCCTTTTATACTTGAAAATAAAAGTTAAGCATTCGGACAGTGTGAATGTGTGTGTTGCCGGCCCACAACCACCTCACTGTCTGCTGGTGGGAAGTGGAGGGCTTGACTCTGCTAGAAGCAGATTGAGTCAGTGAGAGTTAAATAGATGTGGCTGCTGTAACAAAAAGATCTCAAGCTAGAGTAGCTATCAAAAGAAATAATTTTATTTCTTTGGACACTTCTATGGCATCACTTGGAAACTCTTGTGTTCTTTCTGTTTCTTGCGCTGCCTTCACCTTGGGTGTGGTCAAAGCTGCATCACAGGGCATACCAATGCTCCAGCTCATGGGAAAGGGAAGGGAATGTGGAAGAGCCCCCACCCAGGCCCAGCGTTGGCACATGTCACCTCTGCTTATGTTTCACCAGTGAGAACTCAGTCCATGGTTACACCTAGCTGCAAGGGAGGCTGGGAGTGCATCCGACTACAGTTCTATTATAGCAGCAGGACAGATATGGGGAGTAGCTGCCACTCTGGATATCACGTATTTTTCCTTTGCTCCCTCATCCATCCACATTTTCCCTGCAGGGCCAGGCCCTTCTCTGTAGGGGTCCTTTAGTCTCAGCTCTTCCTTGGCTGGGTGTCCTCAGGCAAGTGACTCAGCTCTGAGCCTCTATGTCTTCATCTGTCAAAGGAGCTCCCTTCTCCCCTCCTGAGGTCAGTTCAGGCCGTAGCCTGGAGCCTGCAGTGGGGCTCAGAAGGCCCAGCTCCTCAGGCGTGGGCAGGAAGTGTTTCTCATACCCAGAGTCCAGTGGTGCCAAGGGCTGGGGGGGCTCCTTAACTGGAACCTGCTCTATTTCCTCCACTTCCAGGATGGGTGAGTCACCAGGGGGCTGGGCCTGGGGCACCTCCTGGGGAGAGAAGAGACCGAGATTGTTCCCCTTGTACCTGTGTGCGTGCTAAGTTGCTTCAGTCGTGTCCGACTCTGCAACCCTATGGACCGCCAGGCTCCTCTGTCCATGGGATTCTCCAGGCAAGAATACTGGAGTGGGTTGCCATGCCCTCCTCCAGGGATCTTCCCAACCCAGGGATCAAACCCACGTCTCCTGCATTGGCAGATGGATTCTTTACCACTAAATCCTGGGAAGCCCCTTCCCCTCATACCCCCCACCCTAATTCTCAACTATCCCCCACCGTCCAGCTTTCCCCAACCCCCTAGAGGGCCCCAAGAAGCCAGGCTTTTCACTCACCTTCATGTGTGGCAGGCTGAAGTTGCTATTGGCAGGGGCAGGGAACTTTTCCCCCGCCCCCGGGGGCGG
>NW_011494937.1:1273773-1275244 GCF_000754665.1 Bison bison bison
CCCAGACCCAGTGGGGCAGTACCTTGTGCTGCAGGTGGACACACCTGGCAAGCAGGTTAAGAGTCAGGGCAGGGAAGCCAGGTGGCGAGATATCCATGCCCAGATGGCAAGGTCCAGGATGTCACAGAGCTCTGAAGCATCATCCCCTTATCCCCAAAGCCCCTGCCCCCCTGCCAAGCCAAGCTCAGCGATGCCCAGCTGCCCTCCCCACCTGGGCAGAGACCTGTGTGTCTGACAGCCTCACCTTCCGCAGGTGGCCAGGCTCACACCACAGCCGGTCAGGAGCAAACCCCACAGCAGAAAGACAACCGACAGAACTTTCCAATTCAGGGTGTTATCTGGAGGGCAAGGGGGAGGGGCAGAAGAGCATTTGGACACCAAGAAGGCCGGGAGGGCTCAGGGAAGGCTCATGGGTGGGGCAGGGCACAGGTAAGGAAGCCGATAAATGGGCAGGGCTCATGAATGGGTGAGGGCTTCTCAAGTGGCCCAGTAGTAAAGAATCTGCCTGCCAATGCAGGAGATGCAGAAGACTCGGTTTCAATCCCTGGATTGAGAAGATCCCCTGGAGAAGGAAATGACAACCCACTCCAGTATTCTTGTTGGAGAATCCCACGGACAGAGGAGCCTGGTGGGCTACAGTCCATGGGGTCACGAAGAGTCAGACATGACTCAGCGACTGAGCATGCACACATGAATCGGTAGGGGGAGTCTCAGAGTGGGAGTGGGACTTGTGAGAAGGTCAAGGTCAGGGATGGGTGAAAGGGTCAAAGACACGCATTGCCTGTTAATCCACAGCAGTATTTAGCAGCATCAAAATGCATCATCGACATCCCCAAGTCAAAAGGTTGTCTACCCAATGAAGTTCAGTAAGGATTATGTAACCCCTTCCAGTGGAACAGGGCCCCTTCACATAGCAGTCCCACCCCAGACCTCTACCTGGTAGGTGAAACTGGAGGCTTGGACCAGGTGGGCCCTGTCCTGCGATGGTGGAGGCAGTCATCCACAGCTTGCAGGGACCCCAGTGAAGGTCAGGCAGGGTGATGGTTCGGGTGCTGCCAGTCACTGAAGGACATACCCAGAGAGGTGAGGGAGGCAGTCAAGTCCTGCCTCAGGACCTTTGCACATGCCATGCTGTCTGCAACACTCCCAGATATCCACATGGTTCCCTCCTCCCCTCCTTCAGCTCTTTGCTCACAGGTCACGTATTCAGTGAGAACTGTCCTGACTGCCCCCCAACCCCAACCAATTAAAACAGCACTGGCTTCTCCATTCATCTTCCTTGCTTTATTCCTCTACCCAGCACTTACCATCATCTGACACACTGCATAGATAGTATTTACTTTATCTATGCCTGCATGTCCCCCATGAGAAGTTAGGGCCACGAGGGCCATATTCCTAGAGTCGTGTCCAACTTTAGTCAGCACCTGGCACGTAGAAAGCACTAAAAAATTATATACAGTTGACCTTTGAA
>NW_011494937.1:1275344-1277955 GCF_000754665.1 Bison bison bison
CAAGGCAAGGGTTAGGGGTGTTGACTCTTAACTCTGTTAAAAATCCAAGTACAGTATAATTTATAGTCTGCCCTCCTTATCTGTGCTACTGCTGCTGCTGAGTCAAGTCTGAATCTTTGTGACCCCATGGACTATAGCCCACCTGGTTCCTCTGTCCATGGAATTCTCCAGGCAAGAATACTGGAGTGGGTAGCCATTTCCTCCTCCAGGGGATCTTCCCGACCCACAGATTGAACTCGAACCTGCTGCATCCCTTGCACTGACAGGCAGGTTCTTTACCACTGAGTCACCAGGGATGCCCTCCTTATCTGTGGTTCCTCAATAGGGGCTTCCCTGGTGGCTCAGATGGTAAAGAATCTGCTTGCAATGCAGGAGACCTGGATTTGGTCTCTGGGTGGGGAAGATCCCCTAGAGAAGGGAATAGCTACCCACTCCAGTATTCTTCCCTGGAGAATTCCATGGACAGAGAAGCCTGGTGGGCTACAGTCCAGGGTCGCAAAGAGTCAGACGCAACTGAGCAGCTAACACACACACTGTAATTCCTAGTTCCACATCAGCAGATTCAACCAACCACAGATAGTACTGTTAAAATTTACTATGGAAAAAAGTCATGTATAACTAGACCTGCACAGTTCAAAACTATGTTGTTCAAGGGTCAAGTGTGTATTGGAACAAATAAAAGAATGCATGAATATCATATCCCTCAGGATGCACAGGATCCAGTGAAGGGAAATCTGCTTCAGACCAGGGGAAGACATCTGCACCTCCCAGAACTGTTTTTGTTTACTTCTTTGACCGTGCCTTACAGTTGTGGGATTTTCGTTCCCCTACCAGGGATTGAACCCAGACCTTCAGCTGTAAGAGTCCTAACCACCTGTCCATCAACTATTATCAGTTATTGATAAAGGGCTGCATCTGAAGGGCCTTGATTCCCCAGCACTTCTAGCTGTTGAGGCAGGCAAAATGTTTCAGACCAGAAAAAGCCGTCAGGCTAGGAATGCAGGTGCCAGAGACTGGGAAATAAATTCTGGGCTCTGAGTGGGGCCCTGATGCCACCTATCACAGAAAATAAGGCTCCTGAAATCCTTTCTCAAAATCTGTGGTGCCATATAGCCTTCCCCAACTGTGAATTTTCCAGAATTGGGGCTCCTCTTCTTTTGTCTATATGTACTTATGGTCTTGGGACTCCATCCTTAATCTCTCACTCGATGCCCTTCTCAGGCTGTCTCAAGCTCTTTACACCAAGACAGACTGCAGTGTTAAATCTCACCCTGGAATTTATTGCTAGATCTGAAACTTGAGTACCTGACCATCTCATGGACAATCCCACTTGGATGAGCATGTCACATGCAACAAATCCAAATGGGTCCCCCAAATTCTTCTCTAAAGTCCCTTCCACTGGACCACCAGGGAATTCCCTGGCGGTGTGTGTTTTTAACTGAATATGCCACATAAAGCTATCTAAGCTAAAACATCGAGTAGAAAAGAGAGCTGCAAAACATCAGTCATAAGCTTTAGGGGCCTATAACATGGTTCTCTTTTAATAATAATAATAGGTACATGTACTCATAAAAGGAGAAAGGGGAGCAGAGGATGAGACGGTTAGATGGCATCACCCACTCAACAGACATGAATCTGCGCAAACTCCGGGAAATATGAAGGACAGGGGAGCCTGGCATGCTGCAGTCCATGGGGTCGCAAAGAATCAGACATAATTTAGCAACTGCTGCTGCTGCTAAGTTGCTTCAGTCGTGTCCGACTCTTAGCGACCCCATAGACGGCAGCCCACCAGGCTTCCCCGTCCCTGGGATTCTCCAGGCAAGAACACTGGAGTGGGTTGCCATTTCCTTCTCCAATGCATGAAAGTGAAAAGTGAAAGGGAAGTTGCTCAGTCGTGTCTGACTCCCAGAGACTCCATGGACTGCAGCCCACCAGGCTCCTCCGTCCATGGGATTTTCCAGGCAAGAGTACTGGAGTGGGGTGCCATTGCCTTCTCCATTTAGTAACTTAACAACACATAAATATATATGATTTTTAACCCAATGATATCTATGTACTCATGCAAAGTGCAGTTATGGCAAAGTAACTATGTTTAAAAAAAAATAGGCTTTATCAGTTAGAGACAAAGGCAGAAATACCAAATTATTTAAGGGTGAAATGACACCAAAGACACACTAGGTAAAAAGCATGGGGGATACACTGAACAAGAATGATTAAATGCAGTTAACTATTGAAACCGGATGGTGGATACACAAGGGTTTGCTACAGTTTTTCCTACTTTCACTTGAAATTGTCTATAGTAAAAATGTTTAAAATTTTCAAACACCACAACTCAAAAACAACACAAAAAAACACAACTCCCATCTTTGTGTTAATGTACACAGGGCAAAATATGGAAGCTGCATGATCAGTATCACTGAAGTGATGAGAACGCTGATATATTACCAGTCCATTCTGAAGGAGACCAGCCCTGGGATTTCTTTGGAAGGAATGATGCTAAAGCTGAAACTCCAGTACTTTGGCCACCTCATGCAAAGAGTTGACTCATTGGAAAAGAGTCTGATGCTGGGAGGGATTGGGGGCAGGAGGAGAAGGGGGACGACGAGGAGGA
>NW_011494937.1:1278055-1296658 GCF_000754665.1 Bison bison bison
GATGAGATGGCTGGATGGCATCACTGACTCAATGGACGTGAGTCTGAGTGAACTCCGGGAGTTGGTGATGGACAGGGAGGCCTGGTGTGCTGCGGTTCACGGGGTCGCAAAGAGTCGGACGTGACTGAGCGACTGAACTGAACTGAACTTTAATGTGTCGGTTTTTAAAATACTTTCATTTTTTTATTTTTGGCTGTGCTGGGTCTTTGTTGCTGAGCGGGTTTTCTCTAGTTGTGGCGAGCAGGGGCTACTCTCTAGTTATGGGGCACAGACTTCTCATTGTGGTGGCTTCTCTTGTGGAGGTAATCGGGCTTCAGTAGTTGCAGTACGTGGGCTCAGTAGCTGAGGTTCTCTGGTTCTAGAGGACAGGCTCATAGTTGTGGCACGCAGACTGCGATGCCCCGAGGCATGTGGGATCTTCCCGGATCAGGGACCAAACCCTTGCCTCCTGCACTGGCAGGTGGATTCTTCACCACTGAGCCACTAGGGAAGCCCCAGTGTGTCAGTTTTTAAAACAAGAACAGATAACTTTTGTAATCAGAAGAAAAGAATATTTTGAATTTTTATTACTTTTTAAACTTTTTATGGTATGTATCGGAGAAGGCAATGGCACCCCACTCCAGTACTCTTGCCTGGAAAATCCCATGGACGGAGGAGCCTGGTAGGCTGCAGTCCATAGGGTCGCTAAGAGTCGGACACGACTGAGCAACTTCACTTTCACTTTTCACTTTCATGCACTAGAGAAGGAAATGGCAAGCCACTCCAGTGTTCTTGCCTGGAGAATCCCAGGGAGGGGGAGCCTGGTGGGCTGCCCTCTATGGGGTCACACAGAGTCAGACACGACTGAAGTGACTTAGCAGCAGCAGCGTGGTATGTATGTGAGATGATGGATGTTAACGAAATTTATATGGGGAATTATTTCACAATATTTGTAAGTCAAACCATTACAATGTACACCTTAAACATACACAGTGTGCTTGTCAATTATATTTCAACGTGACTGTGGGGGAAAGGGTAATAAAGACAATTTAGGGACTTCCCTGGTGGTCCAGTGGTTAAGAATCTGTCTGCCAAAGCAGGGGACACAGGTTTGATCCCTGGTCCAGGAAGATGCCACATGCTGCAGAGTGACTAAGTCCATGCACCACAACAACTGAAGCCTGAGCACCTTACAGCCCGTGCTTCACAACAAAAGGAGCCACTGTGATGAGAAGCCCGTGAACTGCCGCAACTAGAGAAAGCTAGCAAGCAGCGACGGAGACCCAGCGTAGCCAAAAATAAGAAAGGTACTTTTAAAAGGAATTTGTGCTCAGAGTAAAAATTTAGTCTATATCCAAAGGTATAAAAAAAGAAATAAAAATCATATGTAATTCTAAAATCCCTATTGATGCTGTGGAGGAATTTCTTTTCATAGTTGTGTCTCTGCTTTGCTCAGTGCTGGGTTTATTGTATAAAAGTGGAACCATCCCGCAAAGTTTTATAATCCTTTTATCTTTTTTCACTTAATAAAATATGACAGGCATCTTTCAATGTCAATAAATATAGATCGGACTCTTCATTTTAAATGGCCACATGACAGACTATTACACTGATAGCCACCAGGGTTATTACCCACTAGGGAACCCAGGATATCAGGTTTTCTCGTAGGGGCTGAGAGGGAGCCAAAAGGTTCCTTGGGGCCAAGGGGAGGGGTGGACTGATAGGGGCTGGGGCAGAGGCAGTGGAGCTCACCGTTCTTGCAGACAGAAGGCCTGGTTCCACTCTGTGTACACAGGGTGTAGTGGGTGAGATGGCCCCGGAGTTGCTGCCTTGGGACCTCTCCCCATGCTACAGCAGGGGTCCCTGAGGGGGCATCCTGGATTCGCCAAACCACTGGCCCCGATAACGGTACTGGCGAGAGAAAGTCAGCGGGTCAAGTTCTGCCACAGTTTCAGAACCCTCCATCCTCCAAGCCCACCACTTACCTAGCTCCTCTCTGAACTTCCAGACGGAGGGGGCCGGGGCCAAGCCCCACGGAGAGATCGCGGTCACCGTGATTCGGTAGGGGACCCCTTCCTTGAAATCCACTGAGTAGGGCAGGAACAAAGACCAGTTAGAGCTGGCTCCCCTCCCCAACGCGTTTCTTATTTTGTAAGGAATCTTCATTTGTGTCTCCCGAGGGACACTCTGCTACAAGGGTTTTGAGGGAAAGTAATTTATCTGGGAGGTAACCATAGAAAACACCAACAGGGCAGTGGGGAAATGAAGCGGGGAAGGAAAGAAACCCAGGCAACTGTGCGTTAGAGAACAAGTTCCCAATATGACCAACCAAGGCTTAGTCCCACCGGTGCCCTCTGGGTGGCAGAAGAGCTGACAATCCTGAACTCCATCCCACCCAAGGAGGGAGGGAGTTGGGGTATTTATCCATCGACCATTATCAGTCATTGGTGAAGGGCTGCATCTGAGGGGCCTTGATTCCCAGGCACTTCGGCTGTCTAGGCAGGCAAGATGCTTCAGGCCAGAGAAAGCCCTCAGGCCAGGAATGCAGGTGCCAGAGACTGGGAGATAAACTCTGGGCTCTGAGTGGGGCCCTGACATCATCCATCATAGTAAATAAAGCTCCTGAAATCCCTTCTCAAAACCTGTGGTGCCATATAGCCTTCCTCAACCGGGAACTTCCTAAAACTGGGGCTCCTCTTCTTCTGTCCATATATACTTATGGTGTTGGGACTTTATCCTAAATCTCTCACTTGACACCTTCTCAGGCTATCCCAAATTCTTTATACCAAGGACAGACTCCCCAGCGTTAAATCTCAGCCTAGAACGTATTGCTAGATTTGAGACTTGAGTATCTGACAGTCCCATGGACAATCCCACTTGGAGGAGCATGTCAGGTACAACAAATCCAAATAGGTCCCCCAAATTCTGCTGTAAGACTCCCCAACAAGAACCTGCTTGCTTCTCTCCCTTCCTTTGTTCCCTCCCAGAAGGAGCAAACACAGTCCTTTCTGAGAGAGAAAGTGTTACTCCCTCAGTCGTGTCCGACTCTTTGCAACCCCATGGACTGTAACCCACCAGGCTTCTCTGTCCATGGACTTCTCCAGGGTAGAATACTGGAGTGGGTCGGCATTCCCTTCTCCAGGGAATCTTCCAGACCCAGAGACTAAAGCCAGGTCTCCTGCACTGCAGGCAGATTCTTCACTGTCTAAGCCACCAGGGAAGCCCACAGTCCTGGGTTTCTCAATTTCAGCCCTCACCCTCCCAGTCTGTTCCTCCCACTGCAGACAGGGGGCACCTGTGAGCAACTGAGTCAGGACACACCCTTCCTCTGCTTAGAACCCTGGGTGGCTCCCGCCTCACCGGCAGAAAAAATCAAAGTCTTCTCCATGAGCCACGAGGCTTTGCACATTCTGCCCCGTCCTCTCCCTGCCCTCACCTCCTCCCACTTTCCCCTTTGCTCATTCTATTCCAGCCACAAGGGCCTCCCCGCTGTCACTCTAACACATAAGGCACATTTCTGCCTCAGAGCCTTTGCACTGGTTGTCTCATCTTGTTTTTCCCTTAGACCATGGATCCTTCAGGTCTTAGTTTAAATGCCACTTTCCCAGAGAGACTTTTTCTTTTTTTTCCCTAAAATAAATATCTTCCCTCCTCCCCCTTTACTTTGCCCCAATTACATTACAGGGGTTTCCCTGGTGGCTCAGCGATAAAGAACCCTCCTGCAATGCAGGAGACGCAAGTTTGATCCCTGCGTCAGGAAGATCCCCTAGAGAAGGAAATGGCACCCACGCCAGTATTCTGGCCTGGAAAATCCTGTCGACAGAGGAGCCTGGCAGAGTCGGACACAACTTAGCAACTAAACAATAAATTGC
Source organism: Bison bison bison (assembly GCF_000754665.1). Taxonomy (NCBI): domain Eukaryota; kingdom Metazoa; phylum Chordata; class Mammalia; order Artiodactyla; family Bovidae; genus Bison; species Bison bison. The sequence continues at coordinate 1,281,907 of NW_011494937.1, forward strand.
ATCACAGAGGTATTTGGTTTTTGTTCCACTGGTTGCTGGCCCTACAAGATGAGGATGGAGATGTTGGTGGGGATGAGGGTAGGGATGCTGTTGAGAGGAGAGTAGTGATAGTTCAGGGTTTGGCTTTAGGAACTTGACTGCTGCTGCTGCTGCTGCTGCTGCTGCTAAGTCGCTTCAGTTGTGTCCGACTCTGTGCGACCCCATAGACGGCAGCCCACAAGGCTCCCCCGGCCATGGGATTCTCCAGGCAAGAACACTGGAGTGGGTTGCCATTTCCTTCTCCAAGGAACCTGACTAAGTGGTTCAAATCTTGGTTCCACCACATACTTGCTGTATGGCCTCAGGGGAGTTGCTTAACCTCTCTGAGCCTTTTTCTTTATCTTCATGATAATAGCAGAAACCTGCTTTATAAGGAAGATTGAATGGTTTCACGCTGATGGAAAGGCCAGTACACATTAGCTGCCATCACCGTGTTTGTTGTTTAGTTGCTAAGTCGTGTCCAACTCTTGTGACCCCACAGACTGTAGCTCTCCAGGCTCCTCTGTCCAGGGGATTTCCCAGGCAAGAATATTGGAGTGGGTAGCCATTGCACTGCATTGCACTGCCTCTCCTGCACTGCAGGCGGATTCTTTACTGCTGAGCCACCGGGGAAGCCCATCATTGTGTACCAGTCTCTAGAACAGGGCTTGGCACACAGTGGGTAGTCAACGAATATTTCTTGCATGAATTAATAATACTTGACCACTCCTCTGCAAATCCAGCCTCTCCTCTGTTCTCCAACAGCTGAAATGGGAACCCTGGTGCCCTTCGGCCTCACCTGGCAACACTGCACTGAGGTTCCCAGGAGGAAGTCGGACCCAGTTGAGGTCCTCCACGGGGTCGCCGTCTCGAATCCAGTCCACCACATGCTCCTGCAGCTCCCCAGGCTCCTGTTGCCAAGTCACCAGCAGCTCTGTGTTTCCAGAGATGCTCCTGACCACCACGCCATGGGGGGCAAAGTCTGGACCTAGAGGATGGGGAGGAGAAATCTCAGCTGTAAACTTGGGAAGTCTCCACTTGCGCCTCCAAGGAATCTCACAAAGGAAGGTCACAGCTTCTTACCCAAGCAGGTCAAAGAGAGGTTGGTAGGAAGCTCCCAGCTTGTGGCATTCACAGCAGACACCCCCACCCACTCTGCTTGGGTGGGGATGGAGAAGTTGCAGTAGGGGGTCTCCTCCTGGATCACCTCCTGATCCTTAACCTGGATCCAGACTCTGTAGGTCACCTGCATACAGAGCCCTGAAGCCTAAAGGATGAGGGGAAGGAGGGGTGAATCTCTCTCCTTATCAGGCACATACTGTGCATCTCAGTGAGGTCACTGGATAAACGAATCAGTGAAACATTTTTGTTGGTTTCACTGTTGTTTAGTCCCGAAGTCGTGTCCAATTCTTTTGTGACCCCATGGAGCGTAGCCCGCCAGGTTCCTCTGTCCATGGGATTTTTCCAGGCAAGAATACTGGAGTGGGTTGCCATTTGCTTCTCCAGGCCAATCCTCCTGACCCAGGGATCAAACGTGCATCTCCTGCGCTGGCAGGTGGATTCTTTACTGCTAAGTCACCAGGGAAGCCCTGGTTTCACAGTACAGGTGAGGAAACCAAGCCTCAGAGGGGCTCAACAGCAGAAGTGAGATTAGAATACAGCTAGTGAGCCAGAACTAGGGTGTAAAGCAAGAAAGCATACCCAAAATCCAATCAAGATAAATTATATTTTACTGCAATATTTTTAAAATTTATTTTTACTGAAGTATAGTTGATTTATGAAGCTGTGTTAATTGCTGCTGTAAGCAAAGTGACCCCCCATACATACATATACATACATATATATATATATACATATACACACATTCTTTTTCATACTCTTTTTCATAATGGTTTATCACGGGATATTGAATATAGTTCTCTGTTCTACAGTAGGACCTTGTTGTAATATAGTATTTTAATCAATCAAAACTAATGCAAAAAAAAAAAAAAAAAACCATGACAAACAAATTATCAAGATTTTAAGGGACTTCCCTGGTGGTGGAGTGAATGAGAATCCGCCTGCCAATAGGGGGAACATGGATTCGATTCCTAGTCTGGGATAATTCCACATGCTGCGAAGCAACTAAACCCATGGGCCAAAACTACTGAAGCCTGCTCACCCTAGAGCCAGCAAGCTGCCAGCTGCTGAGCTCACGAGCTGCAGCTACTCAAGCTGTCTACAGCCTGTGCACCACCAGAAGAGAAGCCACTGCAGTGAGATGCTCATGCACCGCAACTAGAGGGCAGCCCTTGCTCTCTGCATCTAGACAAAGCCCACATGCAGCAACGAAGACCCAGTGCAGCCAAAAATAAATTTTTAAAAAACAAGAGGAAATAAAGTGATTTCTAAAAAAATATTTTAAGTAAAGACAAAATCTGGCCACGCACTTATATAACCCTGCTTCACTCAGCTTACCCCATTCTGTCCTGTGTGGTTCTTAGGGACTGCAAAACTCCCACTGTTGTACAGAGGAGTGGTTATGTGTAGCAAAGAGGATGGTACCTTCCAGAGTTCTTTGGGGAAACTTGTGAGAATATCTGGTTGCCTCAATGATTGGTATTTGATGCTCAAGAGCCAGGGACACTACCCTCTCCTAGAAACAAAAAGTTGTCCCACCTCCGTTGTGACTTTAGACTGTCATCCCAACTGGAAACTTCTGTAGATAAAAAAAACCTAGCAATTTTAGCTGATCCTAAGACCAAACACCATTTGCTGTATAAATACAAAACCTTTGGGGACCTGGTTTTAATATTCACTGAATGTTAAAATATTCTGAACATATAGGGACTTTCCAGGCAGTTGTGATCATCGATTTCCAGCACGATCTGTGTTCTGATCAGAGAATTTCTCAACATGTCTTGCATTGTCTCATCCCTTTGAAGTCCTGGGAAACTGGCTCAATAGCCTGGCATGTGGACGACTCTGGTAAATGTCCTGTTTGGTATGGAAAGAATGCATGTTCAGATGTTTCCTATGTGAGTCCACTTGGGTGTCTGCTACTCACATGTTCAGATCTTCTAGATCTTGACTTGTTTTCCATCTGCTTGTTATGGAATTACTTAGAGGAGCATGTTAAAAATCTCCCACAATGGTTATGAATTCATAGAGTTCTCCTTGTAGTTCTGCCAACTTTTACTTTATGTATTTTAAAGCTATGTTATGAGGTACATGGAGCTTCCCTGGTGGCTCAGACGGTAAAGAATCTGCCTGCAATGCAGGAGACCCAGATTCTATCCTTGGGTGAGAAGATTCCCCAGAGGAGGGCATGGCAACCCGTTTCAGTATTCTTGCCTGGAGAATACCATGGACAGAGAAGCCTGGTGGGCTACAGTCCATGGGCCCACCAAGAGTCGGATACCACTAAGAGACTAACACAACCCTGTCAGGGAGGTACAGATTTAGTACTCATGTCACACTGGTGAACTGAATACCTTGCCGTTATGCAGTAGCCTTATTTCCCATTTATTTTCTGTTGAATGTTACAATATACTGTACACTGTATGTTACAACACAATACACTGTATTTATACGTTTTAAAATATATATATATATGGCTTATAAGAACTATATTTCTTTTTTATAATTTTACTTATGTATTATCTATTTGGGGCTGTAATGGAGCTTCATTGCTTCACGGGCTTTTCTCTAGTCGCAGAGAGTGGGGGCTACCAGTTGTGGTACTTGGGCTTCTCACTGCGGTGGCTTCTCTTGTGGAGCACAGGCTCTAGACACACGGGCTTCAGTACTTGCGGCACATGGGCTCAGTTGTGGCTCCCGAGCTCTGGAGTACAGGCTAAACGGTTGTGGCCCACAGGCTTAATTGCTCAGTTGCATGTGGGATCTTCCCGGATGGGAGACTGAATCCCTTTCTCCTGCACTGGCAGGCAGATTCTTTACCACTGAGCCACCAGGGAAGCCCTGAGCTATGTACTTCATTTCAGTATAGTAAAGGGGCATTACAAGGTATGTGTCATCAAACAGAGGCACTGAGGGACTTCGCTGGTGGTCCAGTGATTGACTCCATGTTTCCAATGCAAGGAAGCACAGGGTTGATCCTTGGTCAGGGAACTAAGACCCCACAGGCCCTGGAGCATGGCCAAAAAAAGTGAAAAAAAAAATTTAAATAAATAAAGGTAGCGAAACTGTGAATTATGTTTTGAAAGCCAATAAACATCAGCTCTGCCGTGTACCAGTTGTGTGGTTTGGGGCAACCTCTCTGCGTCTCATTTTCTCATCTGTAAAGTTTGTCAATATAAATAAGTGTGTAGGCGAGGACCGGGCACACAGTGAGAACTCTAGAAATATTACGCATGGTTAAAGTCAGTGATGTTATTAGATCGTGTGGCCCAAGAAAGTGAGAGCCCTGTTATTTGGTTTCTCGCCATGTTTACTGTCAGTCAGGGCCTTGCAATGCATGGAACCGACTAGGTGCTTAACAGACTTGGGTCAGTGAGAACTGTTTCATTCTTGTCTGTCATCTCACAAGCCCTGTTTTTGTTTTTGTTTTTTGTTTTTTTTTAAATATTTATTTATTTATTTGGCTGCACCAGGTCTTAGTTGAGGCACACGGAATCTTCAATTTTCATTGCAGTAAGTGGCGTCTTTTAGCATACAGAATCTAGTTCCCTGACCAAGGATCGAACCCAGGTGCCTTGCATTGGGAGCTCAGAGTCTTAGCCACTGGACCACCAGGAAATCCCTACAATGCCCCCTCCCCCGACCTTTTAAAATTATTTATTTATTTATTTTATTCTTGGCTGTTCCGGATCTTTGTTCCTGGACTCTGGCTTTTTCTAGTTGCTGCGAGTGGGGACTACTCTAGTTGTGGTGCTCGGGTTCCTCACTGTGGTGGCTTCTCTTATTGCAGAGAATGGGATCAAGGGCATGAGGGCTTCAGTAGTTGTGACACCTGGGCTTAGCTGCCCCAGGGTATGTGGGACCTTCCCAGCCCAGGGACTGAACTCGTGTCCCCTGCATTGACAGATTCTTAGCCACTGGATCATGAGAGAAGTCCCAAAACAATGCCCTTTTGATACTAACATCAAAGCCCTTAGCATACCTGGCTATACTTTGTGGAGCTGAGCCTTGTATTGCTTCTAAATCTTTGCACCCAACGTCCCCCCCACTGCCTGGAACACTCGTACCCATCTTCAAGTCTCAGCTCAGATCCCTACTTGCAGTCAACACTGGTGGAGTCTTGCTCTGAGCCCAGCGCCATGCCAGGATCTCCCTGATGATCCCCCTCCTTGAAACCCTGAAGCAGCCTCAAGAGGGCAGCAGAGTAGCCTCTGTTTTGTTTACGTCACTTTGGTTTGGGGGTGTTTTTGATTTTGCAGCAGTGGGCAGCTTGTAGGCTCTTAGTTCCCTGACCAGGGATTGAACCCACGACCTTGGGAGTGAAAGCTCGGAGTCCTAACCGCTGGACCACCAAGTAAGTCCCTGCATCATTGTTATCCAGGGTTTCCTGACATGGGCAGAGAAATGGGTTTTCACAACTCACCTTCCACAGAAGCAGGGGATCCTGTCCACCTGGTGCCCCACAGATGTTCCCCATGATCCACACATCTTTTGGAGCTGGTGAGGATGGAAAAAGAAGAGACAAATGGGAATGGCATGATGGCCTGACTTCCAGGAGAGGAAAAGATGGGAAGCCCAGAGATCCTCACCAGAGGGTGGTGTCTGGAAGGGCAGAATAGGGCTCCACTCGCCCCACAGATCCTCCTCTTTGTCCACTTGGCAGCGGCCGAACATCTCGTAGCCAGTGGCCAGTTCCAGGTCCTGGATCTCAATGGGCATCAGAGGTATAGACTTCACTTCCGGTTCCAGCTGGGGGAGTGACATGTGAGTGATGAAGCTGAAGGCTGAATTGAAAGTTGACCTTTTATATGTCGATGTGTGTGCTCAGTCACTTTAGTCCAGTCCAACTCTTTGGGATCCCCTGGACTGTAGCCCACCAGGTTCCTCTGTCCATGTGATTTTTCTGGCAAGAATACTGGAGTGGATTGCCATGCCCTTCTCCAGGGAATCTTCCTGACCTAGGGATAGAACCCATGTCTCTTGCATCTCCTGCATTACATGCACATTCTTTACCACTGAGCCAGCTGGGAAGCCCTTAGCTGCCAACAGGATGACCAGTACTGTCTTGCTTTGCCTGGGAGACAGAGTGGGTTCTCAAGACACAGGGCTTTCAGTTTTAAAATTGGGACAATCCCTGGCAAAAAGAGACAATTTGATTATCCTCTGTGCCAGGTATAGCAGTAGGTGGGAAATTCTATTATTGTTCTCATTTTACAGATGAGGAAAACTAAGGTCATGTGAGGGAAAGTGACATACCCAAGGTCACAGAGCTGGTGAGTACTACAGCTGAGATTCATTCCCAGGCAGTAGGATTTCAACGTCTGTATCTTAGCACTGTTCTGAACTGCATGAATATTCCCAGTGAAAACAAGTCTACCCTACCTTGTGGTGCTTGGCACCCCAAGCTGTGACTGAGATCATTGGTTATCTCCAATACCCATTCTCGGCTGCTTCTTTTGGAAACCCTGAGTATCTGTCAGGACCATGTGCATCAAGAACAAAGACCACATTTCCCAGTCTCCCTTGCAATCAGGTGAGACCATGTGACTACATTTTGACCAATGAGATATGAGATGAAAGATACATGCAACTTTGGGGCTGTGCTCTTAAAGTGTTTGGGCAGGCTCCCCAACTCCTGGGGTCCCATTGCTCTGGAGCTTTCGTCCTTTTTTTTCGCTGTGTGTGAGCTTGGGAAAGTTGCTTAACCTCTCTGAGATTCAGTTTCCCCAACTACGAAACAGAGATCATAAAATAACCTATATTAGGGAAGTCAGGAGTACAGTCCTCATTGAGATCATCCATGCAGATTGCTTAGCTTGGTACCTGATGCATGGCTGGTGCTTGGAAATATGAGCTTCTTTTATTATTAACACTTTTAAGTGTTTATTGAAAACCAGGCTCTGTTCCTCATCTGTAAAATGGGTAGGCACAAAACACATCTACCTCAAAGAGTTCTTGTAAGGATTTGATAAAGAGCCTCCAACAGTGTGTGGCACACAGCAGGCGCTAAGTAGTATCTGCTATAAACCTTTTTTTTTTTCTTTAGTGTTCATTTATTTATTTGGCTGCACTGTGTCTTAGTTGCAACATCTAATTCCCTGCCCAGAGATTGAACACTGCATCAGGAGCATGGAATCTTAGCCATTGGACTGCCAGGGAAGTCCCCTGCTGTTAACCTCTTCCTTTAAGGTTCATGTAAGTTATTTGAGGAGACAGCAAGGAGATCAAACCAGTCAATCCTCAAGGAAATCAACCCTTAATACCCACTGGAAGGACTGATGCTGAAGCTGAAGCTCCAGTACTTGGGCCACCTGATGTGAAGAGCCAACTCATTGGAAAAGACCCTGATGCTGGGAAAGATTGAAGGCAGGAGGAGAAGGGAATGACAGAGGATGAGATTGTTGGTTGGCATCATCAAGTCAATGGATATGAGTTTGAGCAAACTCTGGGAGATAGTGAAGGACAGGGAAACCTGGGGCGCTGCAGTCCATGGAGTCGAAAAGCGTTGGATACAACTCAGTGATTGAACAACAACAATTCATTAAATGAAAGTGTTTGAGGAAGTTTACTGAATTTCTCAAGAATTCCAAGTAAAGGGAATTAATTCCCCAGCTGTCCAATGGTTAGGACTCCATGCCTTCACTGCTGACGGCCGGGGTTCAATCCCTGTTCAGGGAACTAAGATCCTGCAACGTGCATGGCATGGCCAAACAAGAAAAAAAAAATTCCAAGTGGGACTGTATGGAATTTATAGATTATCTTGGTGGGGGTACATTTTTTAGCGGAACAAAATGCACATACAGACCTTTCGTGAGGGATGTGGACAGACTCCAGGGGCAGGTGAGGAACGAGTTCTGGGCTAGGTTGCTGATTTGGGAATGATGTCTCAGGCCCCACCAGAGTAGGGTGGGGGGAAAGGTTCCCTGACACTCACCATCACCCAGGGCATCCGGCACCTTCGATAGTAAAACCGGCAGACCAAGACCTTATGGGGTGGCCACGTAGGAGGGGCCCACTGGACAACGGCCTCCAGGGGGTGGTCATCTGAGAAGTCCACGTCAGGGTATAGGTGGGGGGCATCTGGCTTCACTGAAGAAGTAGAAATGCATTGAGCAGGGGCCTCCAGGACCACCCACCCCACACACAGCACATCCCCAACACTCCCGCCCATTACTTCGGGTTTCGAGGTTCACAAGGACTGGGGACCAGAGAAGCTGGCCGGCCTTGGCCGCCCAGACAAGGAGTGCGTCAGACGTGGTGAGCTGTTCCCGTGGGATGGTCACCCAGTTCTGTCCGGTGGGCACCGCCACAGTCCAGGTTTTGTTGGAATGGCTGTGAGGAGAGATGGGGAAATAAGAGGCGATAGACAACAGGCCGGACCCCGAGTCGTAATGATAACATCTGCTCTGCCTGGGTTCAAGTCCTAGTTCTGCTTAAGAGCTGTGTGACCTTGAGCAAGCAACTTCACTTCTCTGTGCCTCAGTTTCTTGACCTACAAAATGAGGGTGATAAAAGCACCTGCGAAAAGGGCTGAATAGTGAGGGGAATCAATGCGATGAGATATGAAATGCATTTAGAACAGCCAGCAGCACTTCCCCGATGGTCCATGCACGCGTGCTCAGTCACTCAGTCCTGTCTGACTCTGCGACCCCGTGGACTGTAGCCTGCCAGGATGCTCTGTCCATGGGATTTTCTGAGCAAGAAGACAGGAGTGGCTTGCCATTTCTTCCTCCAGAGGAACTTCCCGACCCAGGGATCAAACCTCAGTCTCCTGCGTCTTCTGCATTGGCAGGTGAATTCTTTACCACTGAGCCACCTGGGAAGCCCTTCTTTTGGTCCAGTGATTAAAAATCCACCTTGCAATGCAAGGGATGCAGGTTCCATCCCTGGATGGGGAACTAAGATCCCAAGTGCTGTGGAGCAACTCAGCTTGAGTGCAGCAACTACTGAGCTCTCGTGCCACAACTAGAGAGTCCGTGCAACCAAATTAAAACATTAAAGAAAATAATAGCAAGCATCAGGAGCATATACATGATATAAAAGCATTGGTTATTTTATTTATTGAGCACCTATTATATATATCCACATTTACTTCTATATTTTCTTGGGCTCCAAAATCACTGCAGTGACTGCAGCTATGAAATTAAAAGATGCTTGCTTTTCGGAAGGAAAGAATGATAGCTATGATAAACCTAGACAGTGTTTAAAAAGCAGACATCACTTTGCCAACAAAGGTTCCTACAGTCAAAGCTACAGTTTTTCCAGTATTAACATGTGCAGCTGTGAGTGTTGGACCATAAAGATGACGGAGTGCCAAAGAACTGATCCTTTCAAATTGTGGTGGTGAAGAAGACTCTTCAGAGTCCTCTGGACAGCAAGGAGATCAAACCAGTCAATCCTAAAGGAAGTCAACCCTAAATACCCATTGGAAGGACTGGTGCTGAAGCTGAAGCCACAATATTCTGGCCACCTGATGCAAAGAGACAACTCATTGGAAAAGACCCTGGTGCTGGGAAAAACTGAGGGCAAGAGAAGAAGAAGGCAGCAGAGGATGAGATGGTTAGATAGCATCACCTACTCAATAGACACGAATCTGAGCAAACTCCAGGAGGTAGTGGAAGACAGAGGAGCCTGGCGTCCATGGGGTCAACAAGATTCGAACACATCTTAGTGACTGAACAACAATAAAAACAACTATTCGGTCAGCTAATACATATTGTGGGGCAGGCCCTGCTGTAGAAGCTGAGAATAGGACTGTGACCAAAGCAGGCAAGGATCCCCTCTCCAGAGCTGGTATTTCAGTGGAGGAGGCAGATGAAACACATAAATATATAATTGATGGTGGTAAAAGCAATATAAAGAACAATCAAGGGAGTTCCTGGCTGTCCAGCGGTTAGGACTCCATATTTCCATTGCAGGGGGCACGGGGTTCAATCCCTGATAGGGGAACTAAGATCCCACAAGCCTCCCAGTGAGGCCAAAAATACAGAAATAATTATTTTAAAAAAAGATCAAGCAGGATGAGGAAGATGAGGCATGCTGAGATGAAGAGTGACAGTGGTATTTTAGTAAACGTGGTCAGGAAAGCTCTCTGGTGAGACGTGTGAATAACGGCCTGAAGGAGGCGGGTGCACAGTTTGTGAAGGATCTTCTTAAATGAAGAGCACTTTAAGAAGGAACAGCAGCCAAGGCAAGGGTCCCGAGGCCAAACTGTGCCTGGTGCTTTTTCTTTTTTTTCTTTTATCATTTTATTTCTTTATTTTTGGCTCTGCTGGGTCTTTGTTGCTGCACACGGGCTCTTCTCCAATTGCAGCAAGTGGGGGCTGCTCTCGAGTTGCTGTGTGCGGGTTTCTCATTCTCGTGGCTCCTCTTGTGGAGCATGAGCTCTAGGGGCGCCGGCTTCAGTAGCTGTGGTATGTGGGCTCAGTAGTTGCTCCAGAGCACAGGCTCAGTGGGGCTTCCCAGGTGGCGCTAATGGTAAAGAACCTGCCTGCTAATGCAGGAGACATAAGAGATGCAGGTTTGATCCCTGGGTTGAGCAGATCCTCTGGAGAAGGGCATGGCAACCCACTCCAGTATTCTTGCCTGGAGAATCCCAAGGACAGAGGAGCCTGGCGGGCTACCGTCCATGGGGTTGCAAAGAGTCGGACACGACTGAAGCAACTTAGCACACGCGAGCACAGGCTCAATAGTTGTGGCACACAGGCCTAGCAGCTTTGTGGCATGTGGGATCTTCCCAGACCAGGGATTGAACCCGAGTCTCCTGCACTGGCAGGTGGATTCTTTAGCACTGAGCCACCAGGGAAGAGATGGTTAGATAAACATCACCCACTCCTGACTCAATGGACATAAGTTTGAGCAAACTCTGGGAGATAGCGAAGGACAGGGAAGCCTGGCGTGCTGCAGTCCATGGGGTCACAAAGAGCTGGACACGACTTAGCGACTGAACAACGACCCCAGGGAAGCCCCTGTGCCTGGTGTTTTCTGAGAAACAGTGAGGAGGAGGCTTGCACCCTGGAGTAGAGTGAGTAAGGTGGAGGTGGGAGGAGGCGAGGACAGGGAGGCCATAGCAGATTGTTCACATGACAGCAGGAAGGATTCTGGCTTTTACCCTGAGTGAGCAGGGAGCCCTGCAGTGCTATGCACAGGGGAGGGAAGTGCTCTGATGCAGAAGTTCACAGGCGCCCACTGGATGCCATGGTAGAGAAGAGACTGTGGGGCTGAGGATGGAAACCTGAGTCCTGGGAGGAGGTGACTGTGGGGTCCAGGCCAGCGATAATGGGGACAGGATCATGGAGGGGGTGCTCAGGAAGTAAGGAGTGCCAGATTCTAGGTAATGTTGGCAAGGCCTGCTGATGGATCAAATGTGGGTTAGAGAGAGAGGAGTCGAGGATGTCCCAAAGGACTGGATTTCAAAGGTTCAAATCAAGGCCTTCATTAAAACAAAGACAAAAACACATATGCTGGCAAAGATGTGGAGAAACTGGGGCCCTCTTACATTGCTGGTAGGAACATAAAACGGTGCAGCTGTTGCAGAAAACAGTTGGTTCCTCAAAAAGTTAAACAGAATTGCCATATGACCCAGCAGTTTCACTCCTAGGCATATACCCCCAAAGAACTGAAAAGAAGGACTCAATTTTCAGTAGCGCTAGTCACAACCACCCACGGCAATTGCTCAACGGTGGAAACAGATAAGTAGATGAACGCAGTATATCCATTACAGTAGAATACTGTTCAGCTACAAAAAACGGAATGAAGTTCCGGTTCATGCTACAACATAATGAACCTGGAAAACATGCTAAGTGAATGTATATAGATATCGAAGACCACATAAGGTATGATTCCACTTATGAGAAAGGCCCAGGACAGGCAAATCCAAGGGATGGAAAGTAGATCAGTAGTTGTCAGGAGACAGGGATTGACTGCTGTTAGGGATGAAACTTCCTTTTGGGGGTAATGGGCATGTTCTGGAATGAAATAGAGGCACTGGTTGGACAACAGTGTGAAGTACTAACAGCTACTGAACTGTTCACTTGCAAATGGTTAATTTCACCTTATGTGAATTTCACCTCATTAAAAAAAAAAAAAAGCTTTCCGAGGGGCAGGTCCTGGTGCTTGACAGCCAAGGCCATCTCCTGGGCCGCCTGGAGGCCATCGTGGCCAAGCAGGTGCTTCTGGGCCGGAAGGGTGTGGTTGTGCGCTGTGAGGGCATCAACATTTCTGGCAATTTCTACAGAAATAAGTTGAAGTACCTGGCCTTTTTCCGCAAGCGGATGAACACCAACCCCTCCCGTGACCCCTGCCACCTCCGAGCCCCCAGCGGCATCTTCTGGCGGACAGGGTGAGACATGTTGCCCCACAAGACCAAGTGAGGTCAGGCTGCTCTGGAGCACCTCGAGGTGTTTGATGGGATCCCACCAACCTATAACAAGAGAAAGCGAATGGTGGTGCCCGCTGCCCTCAAGGTTGTGCGTTTGAAGCCTACTCGCAAGTTTGCCTACCTAGGGCGCCTGGCTCATGAGACTGGCTGGACGGACCAGGCAGTAACGGCCACCCTGGACGAGAAGAGAAAGGAGAAAGCCCAAATCCACTACTGGAAAAAGCAGCTGCTTATGAGGCTACCAAAGCACGCAGAAAAGAACATCGAGAAGAAAACTGACAAATTCACAGAGGTCCTCAAGACTCATGGATTCCTAGTCTGAGCCCAATAAAATTGACTGTTTATTCTTCAAAAACAAAACAAACAAAAAAAAAGAGACTTTCTTTTATTCCCTCGTGCAAGCATGCATGCTAAGTTGATTTGCAGCCCTCTGTACTGCAGCCCGCCAGGCTCTTCTGTTCCTGGGACCCTCCAGGCAAGAATACAGGAATGAAAGAATACTGGAGTGGGTTGCTATGCCCTCCTCCATGGGATCACCCCAACCCAGGGATGGAACCCATGTCTCTTACATCTCCTGCATTGGCACGTGGGTTCTTTACCATCAGTGCCACCTGGGAAGCCCTCTTACTTTCTCGTTCTCTACAAATTAAAACCCTTCTGGACATGGATGGTGGTGATGGCTGCACAACAGTGTGACTGTACTTAATGCCACTGAACTGGACACTTTAAAAAGATTGAGGGGACTTCCCTGGTGGTCCAGTGGTTAAGAATCTGCCTGTCAGAGCAGGGGATGCGGGATGGATTCCTGGTCAAGGAACTGGGATCCCACATGCCCTAGAGGCAACTAAGCCCATGCACCGTAACTAGTGAGAATCCTTCAAGCCGCAACTAGAGAGTTGGAGCTGTGAAGAAAATCCAGCACAGCCAAAAAAAAAAGATTGAGGAAAAAAGGGGTAAATTTTATGTGTACTTTACCACCATTAAAAAAAAAAAAAAAAACCAACCTTCCATGCCAGTTCCCATCTTCAAATGCTCCTTTTCCTCTCCTCTCACAGCCAAATTTGAAATGAAGTTGAGTTTCCAAGTGTGATTCATCATGAAGCAATATCAGTCACCCCCTCAGACTGTGGGCTCCATGAGGCTTTCTGTGTCTCTTTCACTGTTGCATCCCCAGCACCAGATCAAATGATCTTTTCCTGTTCTCAGAGAGGTTAAGCTACTTGCCTAAGGTCACACAGCAATAAAAAACAACTTCTAATCATTAAGCATTTTCTCTTTCCCAAGTGCCTAAACTCACTGAATTCTCAGAGCCAATGCTGGGAACCAGGTTCCATTATTATCAGCATTTGATAGAGGAAGAAACAGAGGTTCAGAGAGGGAAAGTGACTGGTTCATGGTAACACAGCAAGGAAATGAGGGAATGTGGAACTGAAGGGCCAGAGAGTGGGGTCGGGCTGGGAGGTGAAGGTGGGCAGGGCGAATGGGTCCTCTGAGAAGGCTAGAACCTGAGTGGCTTCAGTGTCCCCAAATTACCCCACTGTACTCACTATTTCTGGCTCTGGACATACAGCATGGAGGGGGCTCCCAGGTCCCCATGAGGCTCCCAGGAGCAGTTCAGGTCCCCCAAGGGTCCAACTCCATAGCACTGCAGTGGCCCAGGGCTGCCTGGAGAGGGAGGCAGGAGGGTTCCAAGGAAGGCGGTCAGTTCCCCCAGCCTCGGGCACACCCCAGAACTTCTGACAACTGTGGAGGGCGATCCAGGGTCCCTTACTGAAGCGAGCAGCAGGAAGGGGGCGCTGGCCACCGCTCCCCAGGCTTTGGGCATAACTCCTCCCCTCCCACCAGCCACATCCTGTTAACTACCCCCCCACTCCCCGACAAAAGCCCTTACCCTACCGCCGCCCCCCCAACCCCGGCCTCAAGTTCCCACCTCGCTACCGCCCATTCCCCAAACCCTCACATCGCCCGGCCCCTGCCACCGGGCCGGGGAGAGCAAAGTGGCTTCTGGACCTCTGCCATTCATTCCGCAAACTTGAGGGTCACCCTGGAGGGTGATGGGCGCCGTCGCGAGCATGAGACACGAGCTCGCCCCAGAACTCACCCTGGGGCCGAGTCCGGCTGAACAGCAACAATAGAAGCAGCAGCAGCAGCAGCATCGGCTTCGGCCGCGGTGGGAAGGGGGCGGCCGGGGTCCCCCGCATGGCACTCCCGCGGCCCCCCAGTCCGGCCCGGCCT
>NW_011494937.1:1296881-1301481 GCF_000754665.1 Bison bison bison
GGGGTGGGGGCTGCGCTGAGGGCGTGCTCTTTCCCTTCCCAGACATCACACACTGCCAAGTCTTTTGCAACTTTTTATTTTGAGGGGCTGGAAAAGGTTCTGATCCGTTCCCACCACACACACACTGAGCTTCCCACCCCAGGATACGAAGAAAACCCAGGAGTCCTTCCACCAACCCTGGGGTCTACAGCTTTAGAACCTCCCCCCACCGCGGGCGGGGTTGGAGGGAGAGGGGCTGATAGGCAGAGGGGCTGGCAGGCAGGAAGGCTGGAATGGGATGGGGGCATAATTTGGGCTGGCGAATGGCCACAGGTGGGACAGGAGAGAGTCACAGTTGGGACAGGGGAGAGTCGCAGCTTGGGCAAGGTCTGAGTGTGGCCAGTTTGGGTAAATAGAGACAGAAGGAGACAGAACAGGCCAGGAAAGGCATCGTATGGGCTGCTGAGACGTCAGGGTCCCCATCTGGCCAGGTTGCGGCATAGCTTGCTCAGGGGTGGGATGGACTGCTCAAAGATCAGGGTTGGGTGGGGGCAGTCTGAGCCCACAGTGCCGGACCTCTGTGACTTGCTGATGAATGAACGCGTGAGGGGCCAGAAACAAGTGCCCAGCCGGACACCGGTCAGGTGGATGGCAGGGCTGGGGTATTGACCCTGGTGCCCCCCCCCACCCCCCGCCGCCCAGTTTCGCTTCTAGCAGAGTCTGCCGATTTCGCTCTTGCTGCAGCCCCGCTTGCAGCAGCTGCTCGACAGGCCAGCCAGGACGTCGCGTCTGCCCCTCAGAGACCCTGGGGTTCCCTGCCAGTCCTGTCGGCCCCCATAGAAGGCCTGAGGGGACTTGGTCAGGGCCAGCCACTCGCTGGAGGCCACTGCCTCATCCAGCTCACTCTCCGAGTCAGTGTCCATCTCTGGGAAGGTATCTTCTGCAAAAGATGAGAAGAGTTAGTGCTCGGGACTGTGTCACACCCAGAGTCCCAGCTCCGGGCTGGCCCAGCTACTTCTCTGTTCTTGAGTGTGAATAAGCCTCGTGAGTATAGACTTTGATTCTGCTCAGACGTGGGTTCCTTCTTTGATGAGCAACTTAACCCCACTGAGCTTGACTTTCCTCTTCTGTCATAGGTTTTGCCCTGCGTGCCAAGTCATTTCAGTTGTGTCCGACTCTTTTCAAACTTATGGACCATAGCCCACCAGGCTCCTCAGTCCATGGAATTCCTCAGGCAAGAATACTGGAGTGGGTTACCATGCCCTCCTCCAGAGGACATTCACGACCCAAGGATGGAACCCAGGGATCAAACCTGCATCTTGTCAGGCAGGTTTGGATACCACTAGCGCCACCTGGGAAGCCCAGCTTTCCCCCTCCTGCGTAGTTATTGAGGACCTGATGGTGAAAAACACATGTCTGGGAGCTGAACTGACTGAGCCCTAGTCCAGGTATCATCCTTGAGCTTCAGCTTCCTTGCCTGCAAAGTGGGGATAATAATAACTCCTGGGAGTTCCCTGGCGGTCCAGTGGTAAGGCGTTGCCTTCCAATGCGGGGAATCCAGGTTTGATCCCTGGTTGGAAAGCTAAGATCCCACATGCTTCTTGAAACAGAAGCAGTATTGTAACAAATTCAATAAAGACTTTAAAAATGGTCCACATCAAAAAATTTTTAAAAGCTTCTACCTTGTAGAGTTTTATACAGAGTAGATGACTTAACTAATATGCATTAAGAAAAAAAAAACAACTTTAAATAGCATCTGATATAGGGTAAGCACTCAGTTTTGTCCTAATCGGTTTAGACTCAATTTTGCCACTTAACAAACGTGCAAGATACAGGAACTGTGCCTCCTATTTGCAGATAAAGCTGATCAGGGAAGAAAAGCAACTTGGTAGGAGACTCACCTATTAGGTGGTAAATCTAGCCTTGTCCTCACCACACTCCTCTTATTCCCTTCCCTGAGGCTTGGAAAACACTTTAGTTTTGGCTTCTGAATGGCACTGACCAGGGTTGGGCAAACAGCAGCCTTGCGTAACACAGGGCTCACACATAGCAAGCGTCCCAGACTTCTAGCTGGTTCAAATGGTTTGCCGCTCACCCCCCCGCCACCCCCATCTCAGCTCTGCAGCTCTGCCAACGGGCTCCCTCAGCCTTGGCACAGCTTCAAGGGCCTGGCCCATCTCCCCAGCTGCATGTGGTGAAGGGAGGACCTTCCTGCCCCAGCCCCTCATCTCACTTCTGTCTCTGGTTTCTGGGACCCACCTCATGCCCATCAATCCTGCGGCCACACACACTACCTCCTCAGCCTTACCCACAGCGTCGTGGGCACGTCTCCACCGGGAGCCCCCACAGGTGAAGATGACCGCTCGGATGAATTCACGGCCGCAGAGTTTCACTCCATAGGCTGTTGCCCGGGCCTCGGTCCTTGGCAAGAGCTCCCCAGTCAGCACCCCCAGGGCCAGCAGCAGCAGGACCAGGTGTCTGACCATGCTGGACGGGGCTGCCTGAGAGGCGAGAATGGGCACGGCAAGGCAGCTTCCTGGTGATTGGTGCCTCTACTGCCTCCTGGCCCCTCATTTATACATCCTAGCTTCCCCCTCCTGTCCTGTAGGAGCTGAGTGACCTCCTTTATCTCCATCAGCAGAGGGGAGGTGGGCATGCCCACCCCCCAACCCTGACCTTTCCCGTTTCCTGGACCAAGTGATAACCTTTCGAAGGAATAGGGTGACGTGGCCCAGCTGTCATCACCAGCTGTCATCTTCAACAGAGAGAGGTGAGAAGGCCTCCGCTCAGCAGAGACCAGTGAGGGAGTCAATTCTTAGGTAGGTTGATAAGAAGTCCGGGGTCCCTAAGGAGGAGAAAGGGGTCTAGGAGTTCTTAAGGGTGAGATAGGGGTCTGGAGTTCTCAAGGAGGAGAAAAAGACAAACTTTTTTTCTTTAAGCCCTGAGCGGCTGTTGCTGCTGCTAAGTCGCTTCAGTTGTGTCCGACTCTGTGCGACCCCATAGAAGGCAGCCAACCAGACTCCTCTGGCCCTGGTATTCTCCAGGCAAGAATACTGGAGTGGGTTGCCATTTCCTTCTCCAATGCATGCATGCATGCTAAGTCGCTTCAGTCATGTTTGACTCTGTGCAACTCCATAGACAGTAGCCCACCAGGCTCCTCTATCCACGGGATTCTCCAGGCAAGAATACTGGAGTGGGTTGCCATTTCCTGAGCTGATGATTACACAGCAAAACAACTCATCTTGCTCAAGGATATGTTTTTCCTTAAATTCTGTACCAACGACTATATAACAACAATGTATCCTGCTTGAGGACATGTTTCTCCTTCCTGAGAACCTTCTGACTAATCCTATCACTTTATAAAATGTATATTGTGGGAGTGGGTCTGATAAGATCTTTACAACCTTGAGACGTTCTTTTGATTTATTGTTAATAACCAACTAAAAAGTATATAGCTCCTTGCTAAGACTAGCAAGTGGGGCACTCTCTGTCCCCCTCCTAATGTCTATGTCAAAAGCTTTCTCTTTTTCACTTTAATAAAACTCTGCTATGCAACAGCTGTTAGTGATCAAGCTGGTACCTGGTCCTGAAGCTAAATCTTCTTCGGAGATCATGAATCCGACACCGTTCACCGTAAGCTATCAGCAGGAACCCAGACCCCCACCAGACTGGGAGGGAGGGCACGACCAGCCCCTCATTACCACCCTACTGCTAGGGTCCTGGGCCTCTTCTGTAATAACAATAGTGAGCGCTTACACTGTGTGGGCTATGGGGCCAGGCACTGCTCTAAATATTTCAGATATTGTTTAATCAATTTAATCCTCTCCATAACCTATGATAATGGTTCTCAAAATCTGAGCCAGCCTCAGAATCTGGAGGGCTTGTTAAAATACAGATCGCTGGGCACCACTTGCAGAGCATCTGAGAATCTGTGTGTGAACGCATGCTCAGTTGTGTCTGACTCTTGTGCGACCCCATGGACTGTAGCCGGCCAGGTTTCTCTGTCCATGGGATTCTCCAGGCAAGAATACTGGAGTGTGTAAGGAAAGGGAGTTAGAGAAGGTGAGGTTCGAGAAAAAAAAAAACAAGACCGCACTTTACAGGAACAGATCACCTTTAATGAGGCGAGAAGGGGCAGCAGTCAGATTAGTGGGCTCCTGGAATAAGTGGGCTCCAAAATCACTGCAGATGGTGATTGCAGCCATGAAATTAAAAGACGATTACTCCTTGGAAGGAAAGTTATGACCAACCTAGATAGCATATTAAAAAGCAGGAACATTACTTTGCCAACAAAGGTCCGTCTAGTCTAGGCTATGGTTTTTCCAGTGGTCATGTATGGATGTGAGAGTTGGACTGTGAAGAAAGCTGAGCACCGAAGAACTGATGCTTTTGAACTGTGGTGTTGGAGAAGACTCTTGAGAGTCCCTTGAACTGCAAGGAGATCCAACCAGTCCATTCTGAAGGAGATCAGTCCTGGGTGTTCTTTGGAAGAACTGATGCTAAAGCTGAAACTCCAGTACTTTGGCCACCTCATGCGAAGAGTTGACTCATTGGAAAAGACTGATGCTGGGAGGGATTGGGGGCAGGAGGAGAAGGGGATGACAGAGGATGACATGGCTGG
>NW_011494937.1:1301581-1302656 GCF_000754665.1 Bison bison bison
TGACAGGAGTTTGAGTGAACTCCAGGAGTTGGTGATGGACAGGGAGGCCTGGCATGCTGCGGTTCATGGGGTCGCAAAGAGTTGGACACGACTGAGCAACTGAACTGAACTGCACTAAGTGGAGAAGAGAATAGATATATATACAGAAAACATATATATAGAAAACATATATATGCGGAGATGCATCATTTTGAGGGGGTCTGTTTTTCCTCATGATTATTTTTGATTAGTTAGCTTTAAAAAACTGGGGAAAGGAATTCCTGAGACAGGCCGGAGACTGGGATCAGCTGGGAGCTGAACGTAATCAATATTAGCGTCTATTCCTTTCTTTGGGGGAGAAAGTTCTTTATTCTGTATAGAATGGTGGGGGGGACCTGGAGGGAAGTTTTAACTCCAGGCTATTTTGAGTCATGTAGCTTTCCTTCAGAGTGGGTTGCCACCTCCTCCTCCAGGGGATCTTCCCAAACCAAGGAATTGAACTCACGTGTCCTGCCTGTCCTGCACTGGCAGATGGGTTATTTACCACTGAGCCACTTGGGAAGCCCCATTGAAAATCTGTATTGGCAACACATTTCTAGGCCATGCAGATGCTGCTGGTCCAGAAAGCACACTATTTTAAAAAGTTTATTTATATGGCTGCCCTGGGTCTTAGCTGCAGCATGAGGGATCTTTTTACTAATACTTGTGGCCTCTGAACTCTTAGTTGTGAATATGGGGTCTAGTTCCCTGACCAGGGATTGAACCTGGGACCCCTGCCTTGTGAGTGTGGAGTTTTATCCCCTGGATCACCAGGGAAGTCTCCAGAAACCACACCTCAGAGAACCACTGGCCTATGAGATCAGGACTAAGACTATGTTACAGATGAGGAAACAACAGTGACATAAGGTGTCCAAGGTTAGCTAGTAGGTGAAAGTGGAGATTGAAGTTTAAACAGAGCCTTTGGCTCCAGAGCCCATGCTTTCCAAAAGGAAAAGAGGGAGAGGGAGAGGGTGGGGAGATTTGGGAGAATGGCATTGAAACATGTAAAATATCATGTATGAAACGAGTCACCAGTCCAGGTTCAATGCACGATACT
>NW_011494937.1:1302756-1303514 GCF_000754665.1 Bison bison bison
TCCAGGCAAGAACACTGGAGTGGGTTGCCATTTCCTTCTCCAATGCATGGAAGTGAAAAGTGAAAGTGAAGTCACTTAGTTGTGTCTGACTCTTCGTGACCCCATTTAAAAAATAATTTTTATATGTTTAACTAATATCATATATGGGCTTCCCTCGGGGCTCAGATGGTAAAGAATCTGCCTGCAACACAGGAGACCCAGATTTGAACCATGGGTCAGGAAGATACCCTGGAGAAGGGAAAGACTACCCACTCCATTCAGAGACGAACTGTCATGTGTGGGGCAATGTTTAGCAGTGGGCTCTCCAGATACAAAGGAACTTATTTACAAAATGGAAATAGACACACAGAAATAGAAGACAAACTTATGGTCATCCAAGGAGTAGGGGAGAGAGAAATTAGGAGGTTGGGATTAATATATACAGCCCGAATGCATGCATGCTAAGTCACTTCAGTCATGTCCGACTCTTTGCGACCCCATGGACTGTGGCCCACCAGGCTCCTCGGTTCATGGGATTCTCTAGGCAGGAATACTGGAGAGGGTTGCCATGCCCTCTTCCAGGGGAACATACATACACTGCTGCTGCTGCTGCTGCTGCTAAGTCGCTTCAGTCGTGTCCAACTCTGTGCGACCCCGTGGACTGCAGCCTACCAGGCTTCTCTATCCATGGGATTCTCCAGGCAAGAACACTGGAGTGGGTTGCCATTTCCTTCTCCAATGCATGGAAGTGAAAAGTGAAAGTGAAGTCACTTAGTTGT
>NW_011494937.1:1303614-1320468 GCF_000754665.1 Bison bison bison
AGAATGGCATTGAAACATGTAAAATATCATGTATGAAACGAGTCACCAGTCCAGGTTCAATGCACGATACTGGATGCTTGGGGCTAGTGCACTGGGACGACCCAGAGGGATGGTATGGGGAGGGAGGAGGGAGGAGGGTTCAGGATGGGGAACACATGTATACCTGTGGTGGATTCATTTTGATATTTGGCAAAACTAATACAATTAAAAAAAAAAGTCTTTCTTGAAAAAAAAAAAAGTCTTTCTTGGAGTGTAGTTGATTTACAATGGTTTGTTAGTTTCAGATGTACAGCAAAGTGACTCGGTTATACACACGTATATATCCACTGCTTTTTTGGGATTCTTTCCTCATATAGGTCACTACAGAGCATTGAGTAGAGTTCCCTGTGCTCTACTAATACAGCAGGTTCTTATTAGTTATCTCTTTTATTTAGGGTAGTGTGTTTATGTCAATCCCAACCTCCTAGTTTATCTCTCCCTCCAAGGAAAATTTTTAAAGAATTTTTAAAAAATAGTGGGGACAGAGTTTCAGTTTCACAGGATGAAGAGTTCTGAAGATGGATGGTGGTGATGCTTACACAGCTATGTGAATGAACTGTTCATTGAACTGGACACTTAAAATGGTTATTATGATACATTTCATGTTATGTGTAGGTTGCTGCTAAGTCACTTCAGTCGTGTCTGACTCTGTGCGACCCCATAGACAGCAGCCCACCAGGCTCCACTGTCCCTGGGATTCTCCAGGCAAGAACACTGGAGTGGGTTGCCATTTCCTTCTCCAATGCACTGTACGTAAAATAGATAACCAACAAGGACCTACTATATATAGGGAATTATGCTCAATATTTTGTAATAACCAAAAAAAAATTTTTGTAATAACCTACAAGGGAAAAGAATCTGAAAAAGAATGTATATATATATGGGCTTCCCTGGTGGCTTAGATGGTAAAGAATCCGCTTCCAATGCTGGCGATCTGGGTTTGATCCCTGGGTCAGGCAGATTCCCTGGAAGAGGGCACGGCAACCCATGACTGAGCGACTAAGAACAGCACACATATGTGTACGCATATGTGTATATATATGTCTGTACCCCTGAAACGAACACAACACTGTACATCAATTATAGTTCAATTTTTAAAATATGAAAAAACAAGGCAAAAAAAAAAAAAAAAAGGAAAAAACAACTCAAGGGACTCTCCAGAAACAAAAAGGTCCTGATTTGTAGCAGTTACAGGTTTCTGGCCAATTTCAAGCTACCAGTATGATATTAGAGTGATATAGCCAATTTCCTGAGAAGTTATTAATCAGTTCTCATGGCAGTATAAACCGGCTCTAGGACACCACCAAAATATGAAAAAAGAAATCTCAATTTGTGCAATTAAAAAAATAATAATGATTCAAAGACTTTCCTGGTGGTCCAGTGGCTAGGACTCCAGGCTCTGGATGCAGAGGGCCTGGGTTCGATCCCCGGTCAGGGAAAGAGATCCCAGCTGTTGCAACTAAGAGGTCGCATGCTGAAA
Source organism: Bison bison bison (assembly GCF_000754665.1). Classification (NCBI taxonomy): domain Eukaryota; kingdom Metazoa; phylum Chordata; class Mammalia; order Artiodactyla; family Bovidae; genus Bison; species Bison bison. The sequence continues at coordinate 1,305,134 of NW_011494937.1, forward strand.
CTGAAAGATTCCACATGCTGTGACTAAGACCTTGCACAACCAAATAAATGAATATATTATTTTAAGTAATAATTTTTTAACACTCATGTTGTCATTACCCAGATCAGGAGAACAGTGCCAGCACCACTGATGTCCCCCCCCACCCCCCATCACAAGTCCTTCTTCCATGCCCAGGTAACCATCATCCTGGCTTCAGCTGTCATCATTTCTCTGCTTTCCATTTGTTTTGTTTTCCCCTGGCTGCTGGCTTCTGGAATTTTCAATCCCCAACCAGGGACTGAACCCAGACCCTTGGCAGTGAGAGTACTAACCACTGGCCTGCCAGGGAATTCCCTGCTTTTCATTAGTTTATTATTTTATTTTTGGCCATGCTGAGTCACCGTTGCTGCTCTTGGGCTTTCTCTAGTTGCAGCAAGTAGGGGCCACTCTCTAGTTGCAGTGCACGGCTTCTCATTGTGGTAGCTTTTCTTGTTGCGGAACAGGGGCTCAGTGGTTGTAGCCCATGGGCTTAGTTGCCCTCAGCATGTAGAATCCTCCAGGACGAGGGATCTAACCTGTGTCCCCTACATTGGCAGGAGGATTTTTAACCTCTGGACCACAGGGAAGTCCTGGTTTTCATTAGTTTTTATACCAATAGGGCATCTCTGAAAAAGATAACTGAATCTCTGAATCAAAACTGAATCTGTTTCTTTTTTTTTCCCTTTTTTCCCCCTCCATTCAAGCAAGTTGCACTTTCTATCAAAGTATGACATGCATACAGAAAAGTGTCCAGACCATCAGTGGATATCGGAAGGATTTTCACAAACAGAACATACTTCTGCATCCATTACTCAGGTCCAGAAACAGAACATTCCCAGTCTTCACCCAGAGTGGGGGAGTTAAGCTCCACTGTCTCGAGGAGGAGTATGGTAGAATTTGTGGACATATGTTAATGGTTAGATAGCATCACTGACTCAATGGACATGAATTCGAGCAAACTTTGGGAGAGGATGGACAGCAGAGCCTGGCGTGCTACAGTCCATGGGGTCACAAGGAGTCGGACATGACTTAGTGACTGAACATCTACAATGTCAAAACCATACTAGCCAATAAATACTTTGAGTGAGACGCTCTGAGGTGATGCAAAGATCCTGTTTCCCATTCCATCCACTGAGTTTAGCCTTCGTTGGTGGATTGTGTGTGCAGAAATTATTACTGTGCTATTTGTTTACTAGTAAGTTTCCATTTACCTCTCTCCTTCTGCATTTGTTATTATTTATTCTTTGGAATTCTTCTGTAAGGAAGAGCTGATTCATCTCCATTTATTTACTTGCGCCATCATTTATTTATACCCATAAGGACTCTCGAAGAGTCTTTTTATTCTTTGGGTGAAAATCAAGTACTATTATTGTTTATTTCTCCACCCAAATTGTTCCAGCTTTGGCCGGGAGCTCTTTCAGTTGGCCCCTGCTCTGAGCATTTTCTCTCCGGCCCTGGTCTTTTGACATGACTCCATATTTCTTTTTGAGTACTTCCTTACTTTCTGGCATCACACGATGTTCCAGGCTCATCTTACATTTTCCCTGCCCCAGTCCCAGAATCAGCCATTTTCCCGAAGATTTGGGAATTCCTTTCCTGAGTTTCCTTTACTGGAGAGTGGTGGCAAGACTGAGAAGTCAAGATCGGGATACTGAGTCTGCTTGTGGCTACTGGGGCTAGAGGTTGACATTGCTGCTTCTGGGTCCTCTCAGCTGATAGCATTACATAAAAAAAAAAAGGAAATATTGGACTTCCTAGGTGGTCTAGTGGTTAAGAATTCACCTGCCAGTCAGGGGCCACAGATTTAATCCTTGGTCCTGGAAGATTGCGCATGCCATGGGACAACTAAATCCGTGTGCCACAAGTACTGAGCCTGTGCTCTAGAGCCCGGGAGCTGTAACTACTGAAGCCCACATGCCCTAGAGCCCGCAATGAGAGAAGCCCACACACAGAAACTAGAAAGTAGCCCCCACTCCTCACAAAGGGACAAAGCCCACACAGCAGTGAGGACCCAGCATAGCCAAAAATAAATAGGCATTGAGGTACAATTCCTATGAAATAAAATGGACCACCTTTCACAAAAAATATTTATTTGGCTGTACTGAGTCTTAGTTGGAGCATTTGAGATCTTTGATCTTTGTCACGGCATCTGGGGTCTTTAGTTGCCACACGTGGTGTCTAGTTCCCTGACCAGGGATTGAACCCAGGCCCCCTGAAGTGGGAGTATGGAGTCTTAGCCACTGGACCACTAAGGAAGGCCCCACATTGACCATTTTAGTGTCACATGTACACACATGTTCAGAGTCTCACTAGTCACAACAGCCAAAGAGTGAAAACAACCCAGATTCCCATCACGAGATGAATGGATAAACAAAATGTGGTCCATCCCAAGCAATGGAATATCACAGAGTCATAACAAGGAATGAAGCAATGACACACACTACGATGTGGCTGAACCTTGAGAACATAATGCTGCGTGAAAGAAGACAGATATCAGAGGTCACATCGCGTATGCTTCCATGGATAGAAAATGTCCAGAAGAGGCACACCCACAGAGGCAGAAGGCAGACTGTGGTTGCCGAAGGTTGGGAGGAGGCAGGAATCGAGAGTAACTGTTACCAGGTATATCCTAGGATGATGAAACCATTTTGGAACTAGACAGAGGTGATGGTTTCACAACATTAGGATTCTACTAAACACCACTGAATTGTTCCCTTTAACACTGTTAATTTTATATTATGGCAGTTTCACCTCAATTTATTTATTTTTAATTTCACCTCTACTTAAAAAAAATCATCCATAGGGGCTCTGGTGATGGGCAGAGCTAAGTTCGAATCCCATCTCTGCCTAGGTCCTGCTGTGTGACCTTTGACAAGTCACTTAACCTCTTTGGGCCTCAGTTTCCTCATCGGCAAAACGAGGAGGATTCAGTGAGTGCGTCAGATTCTTGAAAAAGTCTGTGGCACACAGTAAGTGCTGCTTAATTAAATGTTATTTCTACTTGATACATCCCCTTTGGATTCTAACTTTATTCCTTTGTCCTTTCTTCATGACAAACTCCTGGCCTCAGTTGCCCCCAAAGCCAAGGGCAACACTCCAGAAGGCAGGAGTCAGAGCTGATGGTACTGCTTCCAAAGGCCTGATGAATAATCCTCACCCCTCCTCTGCCTCTTCTTTTCCTGGCTACTCTCCACGGCCACACCCTTCTGCCCTTTTCTCCATATCCTTGATCTTGGCCCAGGGGTTGCTGATGAACAAACACACCAGAAAATATTTGCTCTCTGACTGTTTGCCTTTAATGGACTGTCCCAAGACCAGAAGTCTCTTTCTGTGCCTCACACAGAATCAGAGTTTTGAGCCCAACAGTTCAGTTCAGTTCAGTTGCTCAGTCGTGTCCAGCTCTTTGCGACCCCATGAACCACAGCACGCCAGGCCTCCCTGTCCATCACCAACTCCTGGAGTTCACTCAGACTCACGTCCATCGAGTCAGTGATGCCATCCAGCCATCTCATCCTCTGTCGGCCCCTTCTCCTCCTGCCCCCAATCCCTCCCAGCATCAGAGTCTTTTCCAATGAGTCAACTCTTCGCGTGAGGGGGCCAAAGTATTGGAGTTTCAGCTTTAGCATCATTCCTTCCAAAGAAATCTCAGGACTGATCTCCTTCAGAATGGACTGGTTGGATCTCTTTGCAGACCAAGGGACTCTCAAGAGTCTTCTCCAACACCACAGTTCAAAAGCATCAATTCTTCAGTGCTCAGCTTTCTTCATAGTCCAACTCTCACATCCATACATGACCACAGGAAAAACCATAGCCTTGACTAGACGGACCTTTGTTGGCAAAGTAATGTCTCTGCTTTTCAATATGCTATCTAGGTTGGTCATAACTTTTCTTCCAAGGAGTAAGCGTCTTTTAATTTCATGGCTGCAGTCACCATCTGTAGTGATTTTGGAGCCCCCCAAAATAAAGTCTGACACTGTTTCCACTGTTTCCCCATCTATTTCCCATGAAGTGATGGGACCAGATGCCATGATCTTCGTTTTCTGAATGTTGAGCTTTAAGCCAACTTTTTCACTCTCCACTTTCACTTTCATCAAGAGGCTTTTTAGTTCCTCTTCACTTTCTGCCATAAGGGTGGTGTCATCTGCATATCTGAGGCTATTGATATTTCTCCCGGCAAACTTGATTCCAGCTTGTGCTTCTTCCAGCCCAGTGTTTCTCATGATGTACTCTGCATATAAGTTAAATAAGCAGGGTGACAATATACAGCCTTGACGTACTCCTTTTCCTGGGTTCAAATCCCATATCCCATGAGCAAGGTACGTACGGCGCCTCTCTGAGTTCATTGGGAAGATGGAGATAATAAGCGTATGTTACTTTATGGGGCTGTTTGAGGACTTGGGTGAAGTGATGTAAAATGCTTACCACTGGGCATAGCAACCAGTAAGGGAAGCAGGTTGAATGCTGAACTGCAGAAAGATATATCCATGTCCTAACCCCCAGGACTTGGAACGTGATCTTATCTGGGGAAAAAGGGGTCTTTTAAAAAGTATTATTTATTTGGCTGTACCAGGTTGCAGTACATGCGTGCATGCTAAGTCAGTCGTAGCATGCCAGGCTTCTCTGTCCATAGAATTCTCCAGGCAGGAATACTGGAATGGGCTGCCATGCCCTCCTCCAGGGGATCTTCCTGACCCAGGGGATCGAACCCTCGCCTCTTTGTTGTTGTTGTTCAATCAGTCAGTTGTGTCTAACTCTGTGACACCACAAACTGCAGCACACCAGGCTTCCCAGTCCTTCACTGTCTCCCAGAATTTGCTCAAACTCCTGCCCATTGAGTCGGTGATGCCATCCAACCAACTCATCCTTTGCTGCCCCTTCTCTTCTTGCCTTCGATCTTTCTGAGCATCAGGGTCTTTACCCATGAGTCAGCTCCTTCCATCAGGTGGCCAAAGTATTGGAGCTTCAGTTTTAGCACCAGTCCTCCAATGAATATTCAGGACTGATTTCCTTTAGGATTGACTGGTTTGATCTCCTCTTCAACACCACAGTTTGAAAGCATCAATTCTTCGGCGCTCAGCCTTCTTTATGGTCCAACTCTCACATCCATACATGACTACTGGAAAAACCATAGCTTTGACTACACCGACCTTTGTTGGCAAAGTGATGTCTCTGCTTTTTAACACACTGTCTAGGTTTCTCACAGTTTTATGTCTCCTGAATTGGCAGGCGGGTTCTTTACCACTATCGCAACCTGGGAAGCTCAGTTGCGTTACACAAGACCTTCAGTCGTCTTGCAGCTCAGGATCTTCAGTTGCAGCATTTGTACTATTAGCTGTGGCTTGTGGAATCTGGTTCCCTGATCAGGGATGGAATCGGTGCTCCCTGCACTGGGAGCTCAGAGTCTTAGCCACTGGGGGATGTCCCAGGAAAAAAAGGGTCTTTACAGATGTAAAGGACTTTGAAATGACATCATCCTGAATTATCTGCGTGGGCCCTAAATCTGATGCCAAGTGTTAAAGACACAGACAGAAGAGATTAGGCCAAGTGGAGCTAGAGGCAGAGATTGGAATGATGTAGTCAAAAGAGGCCCAAGTCATGCCAGGAGCCACAGAAGCTGGAAGAGACAAGGAAAGGTCCTCCCTAGGCCCTTTGGGCTTCCCTGGTGGCTTATCGGTAAAGAACTCACCTACCAGTGCAGGAAACCCAGGGTCGACCTGTGAGTCGGGAAGATCCCCTGGAGAAGGACATGGCAACCCACTCCAGTATTCTTGCCTTCGAAATCCCGGAAAGAGTCAGACACAACTCAGTGACTAAAACGGCAAACGAAAGAGGCTTTGGAGGGAGCCACGGCTCTGCTGACACCTTGCTGATGTTGGACTTCTGGCCTCCAGAGCTGTGAGGGAATAAATCTGCATCATTGGAGGCATCCGATTATGATGAACAGTTACAGCAGCCATAGGAAACTATAGAAGAATTTCAAAAGGTAATCTGCTAGCAATCTCACTGTGGGCTTCCCTGGTGGCTCAACAGTAAAGAATCTGCCTGCGATGTGGGAGACCCAGGAGATGTGGGTTTGATCCCTGGGTTGGGAAGATCCCCTGGAGTAGGAAAGGGCAACCCGCTCCAGGATTCTTGCCTGGAAAATCCCAAGGACAGAGGAGGCTGGTGGGCTATGGTGCATGGGGTCGCAAAAGAGTTGGACACGACTGAGAGACTGAGCATGCACACACCAATATCATTATTGTTATCACCATCATTATCATGGTCAGCATAAAAATGCACTCAAATCTTTCCAATCCTGGGGCCTTCCCTAGTGGTCTGGTGGCTAAGACTCCACACTTCCAATGCAGGGGTCAAGGGTTCAATCCTTGGTCAGAATACTAAGATCTCACATGCCATGAGGATGTGAAGTAAAAAACAAATTAATAAAGTAAAACAGGGAGTGCCCTGGCGGTCCAGTGGATAAGATTTAGCCTTCCAAAGCAGTGGATACCTGAACAGGGAGATAGTGAAGGACACGAAAGCCTGGTGTGCTGCTGGCCAGGGGTCGCAGAGTCGCACACAACTGAGTCACTGAACAACAACAGGGAGCTAAGACCCCACATACCTCGTAGCCAAAAAAATTTAAAAAAAAAAAAAAAAACTATTATAACAAATTCAAAACTTTTTAAAAATAAAACAAAATCTTACCAATCCTAAATAGAACCATTCTCCAGATTTGTAAACTAATTTTATTTTTGAACAGTAAACACATTCTCATGCTTCAACAAGCAAAGAGTGTAAGGTTATGTTGCAGGATAAGCCTTAGTTACCCTCCCTTCCCCCACAGGTAACTCACTGCTCTTGATTTCCTGAGTATCTTTCCAGAATTTCTGGGCACATATAAAAAGAAATCCAAATTTGAGTCCTTATCCCCCCACCCACTCACACACACCTGCTTTTATTTATTTATTTGGCTGTTCCAGGTCTTAGTAGAGGCACTCAGAATCTTTGATCTTTGTTGCAAAGTGGGGTCTTTAGTTGCAGCAGGCATGTAGAATCTAGTTCAGAATCTTTGATCTTTGTTGCAAAGTGGGGTCTTTAGTTGCAGCAGGCATGTAGAATCTAGTTCCTCGACCAGGAATGGAACCCAGGCCCTTTGCATTGGAAACGCAGAGTCTTAGCCACAGGACCACCAGGGAAGGCCCTCCCACACATCTGCTTTTATGTTAAAGGTAGCATTAAAAAGTTTCTTTTTATTGTGGTTATATACATACACACATATATATATAGGAGATCCAACCAGTCCATTCTGAAGGAGATCGGCCCTGGGATTTCTTTGGAAGGAATGATGCTGAAGCTGAAACTCCAGTACTTTGGCCCCCTCACGCGAAGAGTTGACTCATTGGAAAAGACTCTGATGCTGGGAGGGATTGGGGGCAGGAGGAGAAGGGGCCGACAGAGGATGAGATGGCTGGATGGCATCACTGACTCGATGGACGTGAGTCTGAGTGAACTCTGGGAGTTGGTGATGGACAGGGAGGCCTGGCGTGCTGCGGTTCATGGGGTCGCAAAGAGTCGGACATGACTGAGCGACTGATCTGATCTATCTGATACATATAAAACATAAAAATTTACCATTTTAGCCATTTTTAAGTATACAGTTCAGCGACATTAAGCACGTTTACATTGTCGTGTAACTATCACCATCATCCAACTCCAGAACTTTTTCACTTTCCCCAGCAGACCCTCTGTACCCAATTAAACAGCGATTCCCTGCCCCCCATCTCCCGGTTTCTGGTCACCACCATTCTACTTTTTGTCTCTGTGAATTTACTTATTCTACGTACTTTACAAATTAAAACCAAACAGTATTTGCCCTTTTGTGTGTAGCTTCCTGCATTTAGCATAATAGTTCAAGGTTCATCCATGTGGTAGAATGTGTCAGAATTTCAGTTGAAGGTAGCAGGTTTTACATATTCTTCGACAGGTTCTTCCTCCCCCACCTCCCCACACACTTAACAACAAATGCTGGCCATCTCTCCTTTCCAAAGCTGTCCTGATGCACTCGTCATTTTCTGTAACCACAAAGTATTCTGCCACTTAGATGGCCCATAGTTAATTTCACGGCTGGAGACAAACATATTTTCATCCGTTTGTTCTGAGGTTAACACTGAAAGGGAAGACTCTTATACAAACATCATTTCACACACACATGCGAGTGTAGCTGTAGATAAATTCCGCCAAGTGAGATTTCTGGCTCGAAGATCATGTGCATTTGTAATTTTCACAGATATTACCAAATTTCCCCCTTTGAGGGTTAGGTTAACTCATACTCCCTCCAGCCACAGGTAAGAGTCCTGTTTCCCTTCAGCTTTACCAAGAAAGTATCATCAAACCTTGGATGTTTGCCAATAGGACCAGCGAAGAATGTTATCTCAGAACAGAGAAAATTTGCATTTCCCTTACCACAAGCCAGGCAGAACATATTTTCATAGTTCCATGTAGTTACGAGCTATTTATAGTTTTCTTTTGCCATTCTGGTCACCTTCCTCGCCCGTTATTCTTTGTTGATCTTTTCCTTCCTGATTTCTAGGAGGGTTTAGTTTTTTTTTTTTAATTGTTGTTGTGCTGTTCATTTAAAAATGTATTTTTGGCTGCTCCACATGGCTTGCAGGATCTGAGTCCCTTCTCAGGGACTGAACCGGAGCCGTGACAGTGAAGGCTCAGAATCCCAACTGTTGAGGCAGTCCGAGCGCGGGTTGGAAAAGAATTTCCAGACACAGAGCATTTCAGAAGGGAGTGAGCTTTTATTAAGAACAAAGAGCAGAGAAAACGTGGGCACTGCGAGCACAGGGGGCCAACCTCCTGACAGACCAGGGAGAGTTGACAGCTTTCATGAGTTAATAGACTCAAGGCAAAGAAAATTCCTGCTGGAAGGGTGGCGTTAGATGACTGGTCAGGGTGCTATAGGGTGTTAACTGCAGTGGGCATCTTTGCCTAACTGGTATCAGCTTGTTAGTGATATCGGGGGGCTTTTGGCAATGGTTACAAAGTGGCTCAATCAGCTTCAAAGGTGACCTCTGTTCTGGGCTCCGTTTCTACAGCCTTGGTGCAAGGCCTTGTACCTGTGGCCTTGGGGGCAGGACTCAACACTAACCACTGGACCATCTGGGAACTCCCCTAGGAGCTCTTTATACACTAAGGAAGCTTACCATATGGTTATGAAATGTGTAGTAAATATTTTTTCCCAGTTTGTCCTTCCTCCAAACTTTTAAATTACTGACCACTAACATTTATTGAGGATTTGCTGTAAGTCTGGTTTTGTCTTACATACTTTAAAGACACTATCTCCCTTTTTTTCTTTCCTTTTAAAAAAATATTTATTCATTTGGCTGCATCAGGTCTTATTCATGGCACGTGGGAGCTAGTTCCCTGACCAGAGTTTGAACCCAGGCCCCCTGCATTGGGAGTGTAAAGTCCTAGCCTCGGGACCACCATGTGAGTCCCCACATCATCTCTTTTCAATCTTACTACCACTGTTTTTCATCTCTAAATACTACAACACAAAGTTCTGAAAATTTTCACACCTAGCAAAATATTCGATCATTTGTCAGTATCATCTAACACCAGAGCAAATATCAAGATTTCCCCAAGTCTCTGAAATGTCTTTTTAGAGATACTTTAGAGCAATGATGGCCAATTGAACTTTCTCTGATAAGAATGTGTTTTGCAACACAGTAGCCTCTAGTTATTAATACATTTGGCTGTTGAGTGCTTTAAATGTGTCCAGTGAGGGCTTCCCTGGTGGTCCAGTGGTTAAGAATCTGCCTTGCAAGGCAGCGAACGCTGATTCAACCCTGGGTCTGGGAAGATCCCACATGCTGCGGGCAACTAAGCCCCTGAGCCTACATGTCACAACTGCTGAAGCCCACATGCCATACAGCACGCTCCGCAACCGGAGAAGCCACTGCAACAAGAAGCCCTCACACAACTACAGAGTAGCCCCTGCTCTCTGCAACGAGTGAACGCCCATGCACAGCAACAAAGACCCAGCACAGCCAAAAAAAAAAAAATGTGTCCGGTGAGACTGAGGAACAGAATTCTTCATTGTATTTTATTTTAGTTTCTTTAAGTTTTAATAGCTACTTGGAAAATTACAGGCCAATATCCCAGATGAAGTTAAATGTGAAATGTAAACAAAATATTACAAATCAGGGACTTTGTGGTTAAGACTCTGCCTTTCCACTGCAAGCGGCTTGGGTTTGATCCCTGCCTGGGGAACTAAGATCCTACATGCACTGTGGCACAGTCAAAAAAAAATTAGCAAATCAAACTCAACAAGGAGTTAAAAGGATCACACACCGTGATCAAGTGGGATTTAGTCTAAGGATGCAAGCAAGTTCAACATCTGTGAATTAATCAATTTGATATACCACATTAATAAAATGATGGACAAAAATCATATCAAAACAATCTTCCAATCATGATGAAAAATCAAGAACCTTGAAACCCTGCCCTTGATGGTCTACAAAAAATGCTGACTTTGTTTTTGTAATCCCCACCCCACCCCAAAACCTTGCTAACTTTGATTAAAACACTGAAACCCGGAATAAAAGATCAACAGACGCAGAAAAAAACATCTGACAAATTTCAACATCCTTTCATGATGAAAAAAAAAAAACTCTCAACAAACTGCTACTTAAAGGAAATGCACTTGAGGTAACAAAGGCCATATGTGACCAACCCACAGATAATATATTCAACACTGAAAACTTTTCCTCTAAGATTAGGAGCAAGACAAGGGGGCCCACTCTTACTGCTTTTATTCAATATAGCACTGAAAGCCCTAGCCAGAGCAATTGAGCAGGAAAAAAGAAATAATAGGCATTCCCTCCCTGTAAAAATAGCCACATAGGACTAGCAACTACCATGTGAGATGATGCAGGTTTAGAATCTGACTTCCTCACCCAAATATATCTCAGCTGTATGCACTGTCTCCATTCCTCCCCTCCCATTTAGCCCCCAGCATTTTGCAGTGTGACAGCTGTGCCCCCGCCCCTACAAATGTCACTGAACCCAGGTCTCAGCCGTCTCTGCCTCTTCCTAAACTCTGTCATACCTTCATCATGCAAAGCTCTCACTAGTTTTATTTCTGCCTCCTCCATCCCAGAGGGCTTCCCCTGTGGCTCAGCTGGTAAAGACTCTGTCTGCAATGAGGGAGATCTGGGTTCGATGGCTGGGTTGGGAAGATCCCCTGGAGAAGGGAAAGGCTACCCACTCCAGTATTCTGGCCTGGAGAATCCCATGGACTGTACAGTCCATGGTTGCAAAGAGTCTGACACGACTGAGCAACTTTCACTTCCACCCCAGATCCCCAGTTCCTTGTCCTTTCCAAACCATTGCCAGCATCTCTAAGGCATTTGCTACATGTTCCTGAACTGGTAAATATTCTTAAATTAATAGGATGTATCAGTTTGTATGTTTCTACAGTTTATTTTGCATGTTTATACAAGTGTGTTGTAATTTGCACAGTGAAGCTGTGTCCTAGATCTCCATCTGTATCTTTTTCAGTGATACACTGTGGTTTTTTTTTTTTTCACTGTGGTATTTTTTTGTTTATTTTGTTTTGTCTCTCTTTTGTTTAAAGCACATAGAAAGCATTTTTTATTAACTTCTTTCCTTCAGCTTCCTCCCCACAAGAAGATGTATTTCTGCTGGGAGTGGGAGTGCGGAGGGGTGGGGATAGGTTGACACTGGCTCATGCAGATTTAGGGCATCGTCTCTTAGATCTAACTTCTTATTTTCAAATCTCAGTCCATTTCACAGGTCTTCCTTCCTTTTAGTGCCTCCAGGAATAGAGTCACAAGATTGTCTTCGTGTATCAAAATCCTGCTTCCAATATGTTTCCCCAAACCTGATTAAGTGCATGTTCCTGACATTGGGCTTCCCTGGTGACTCAGACAGTCAAGAATCTGCCTGCAATGTGGGAGACCTGGGTTTGATCCCAGGTTGGGAAGATCCCCTGGAGAAGGAAACGGCAACCTACTCCAGTATTCTTGCCTGGAGAATTCCATGGATTGAGGAGCCTGACAGGCTAATAGTCTATGGGATCGAAAAGAGTCGGACACGACTGAGCAACTTTCACTGTTCACTGTTCCTGACATTAGACTCCATTGTATTCATGCACATGTCTGCACAGTGTTTACATATCAAATATATATATATATATATCTGCTGCTGCTGCTGAGTCGCTTCAGTCGTGTCCGACTCTGTGCGACCCCATAGACGGCAGCCCACCAGGCTCCGCCGTCCCTGGGATTTTCCAGGCAAGAACACTGGAGTGGGGTGCCATCGCCTTCTCCTATATATATATATGTGTATATATATACATATATATATACACATACCTAGTGTGTACATAGTTTGAAAAATTAGAAGAACCAGCTTGCTAATCATTCACTACACCTCATGTTTAACAAGCAGAAATGCACATGTTTTTGAGATGAATTTCCAGTGTAACAGAAGGACATCTTGTTTGTATTTCAATGTACCAAGTGGCAGATTCTTATTTCATTATTGTTGGCACTTTAGTGGCTGGCTCTTAATTTTTTTTCCCTCTATCTCTTTTTTAGCAAAATTCGATGGAGACGTCTCACTCTTGCCACGTGGGTCAGGTGTTGCTTTATTTTAAAATGCTGTAGTGTCTGAGTTTCACCCCATCAGCACCACAATTTTAGAGAGCTACTTCATTGCTTTCAGTGTTGGCTTAGTATTCTGTATCTTGCAGTTCTTATTTCATCTTTCTGGTCCCCTAGGGACAGACACCTTCATTGCTTCCAACTTCCTATTTCAGTGTGCATTCTTTTCTGGTGCAAAACTCAGTGAATATAAAAACTTGGAACAGTTTCTTTACCACTGAGCTTTCCTGGTGGCTCAGCGGTAAAGAACCCGCCTGCCAATTCAGGAGACATGGGTTCAATCCCTGGTCCAGGAAGATCCCACATTGGGAAAGCAACTAAGCCTGTGCACCACAACTACTGAGCCTGTGCTCTAGAGCCCGGGAGTCACAACTGCTAAGCCCCTGTGCAGCAACTTCTGAAACCCACGTGCCCTAGAGCCTGTGCTCTGCAACGAGAAGCCTGTGCACTGCAACAAAAGAGTAGCCCCCGCTCACCGCAACTAGAGAAAAACCCTGCAGAGCCAAAAATAAAATAAAATAAAACTTGGAACAGAATTAGCCAAGTTGTAGTTCTCTCAGTTTAACAGGGGTACAACAGCTAGTTTAAACGAAGAGACTGTTTGTCTCTGCTGGCAGACAGTCTAGCCATCCTGGGTCCTTTGGTCAGTTGCTCCACCATCCTCTAGGGCTGTCTCTTCAAGGACACTTGCCTGTGTCTGGAGACACCTTTGGGGCTTCCCAGGTGGCGCTAGTGGTAAAGATCCTGTCTGCCAGTGCAGGAGATGTAAGAGACATGGGTGCAATCCGTGGATCGGGAGGATCCCCTGGAGGAGGAAATGGCAACCCACTCCAGTATTCTTGCCTGGAGAATCCCATGGACAGAGGCTCCTAGTGGGCTATGATCCAAAGGGTCGAAAAGAGTTGGACACAACTGAAGTGACTTAGCATGCATGAACGCATGCACGCACACCCGGAGACGTCTATCTTTGGTTGTCACACCTGGAGAAGGGTCGTGTACTACTGGCAGTAGTGAGTGGTGGCCAGGAATGCTGCTCAGTTCTCCACAGTGCACAGAATGTACTCCGGGGGACAAAGAACAATTTGGCTTCAAATATAAATGATGTCACCCGCCCTAGAATAGTCCCCACTCCGTTTTGTCATGACTGACACGTGGAAGAGACTGAGACGGTTGTCCTGCAGCACACTCCACTCAGCTGTTTCCTAATGTCGTTTAGCTTGTTCCTCTATGCTTCCTATTTCCTGCAAACTGGATGTTGGGTGGAGAGACTTGATCAGAGTCAAGTTTAATGTTTTGACAAGGGGTGTCCTGGGAGAAGCTATAAACTTCCTTTGGTATCGAATCAGGAGGCCCAGGAGGCCGGAGGGTCCCTCTCCTGTGAGCTTCACTGCAGCTAATGCTGTTGATAGTCTGGCCTCCATGATGAAGTCTGCACCCACACACCTAGTGAACCTTCTGAAACCCTGTGCATATCTCTCGCTCCATCATCTTCTCACCTGAGGCTTTTTAAAATTAATTTTTTCTTTTGCCTGTGCCTGGGTCTTCACTGCTTGTGTGTATGTGTGTTGCGATGGAGGGCGGGGTGGTGCTTTCTCCACTTTCTATTCTTCCTTGCAGTGAGCGGGCTTCTCATTGCAGTGACTTCTCTTGTGCGGAGCACAGGCTCTAAGGTTCATGGGCTCCAGTAGCTGCAGCATGTGGGCTCAGTAGTTGCGGCTCATAGGTCCCTAGAGCATGAGCTCAGTAGTTTTGATGTACAGTCTCAGCTGCTCCAAAGGCATGTGGATCTTCCTGGACCAGGGATCAAACCCTTGTTCCCTACACCAGGTAGGCAGATTGTAATCCACTGTGCCACCAGGAAAGTCCTCACCTGATATTTGGTAATACCCATTGATGATTACCCTCTAAATTAATTACTGCATTGGCTTTTGAAAAATGGTGATTTTTTTTTTTTCTCCAATTCTCTCCTTCCTTCCACATTTTTTAGCTGGCATTCTTGGGCTCTTTGGTGATCAAGGAAAGCTACTACTGGGAAGGCCAGATCATGCTAATTCCTTACTTTTCATAAGTAACGTTTCCAGAAAGGAGTTAGTTAAGAGCTACTTCCAAAGGGTTAATGTGTGTCTGTTTTAACTTCCAAAGTGAAGTGCTCAGACTTTTTTCTTTTTTTGGCCCAGCAGCAGGATCTTAGTTTCCTAACCGGGGATTGAACTCAGCCTGGCGGTGAAAGTGTTGAGTCCTAACCACTGGACTGCCAGGGAATTCCCAAAGTGCACAGATCTTAAATAGAGAGCTCAGGGAATTTTGACATCTATATACCTGTGCAACTGCCACCAGATAAAAATATAGAGCATTTCTAATCCCACACTGCCTTTCTTGCCAGTTTTTTTTTTTAATTGAAGGATATTTGCCAATTTTTTTTTCTCGTTGTTGTTGTGCTGGGTCTTCGTTGCTGTGAGCAGCCTTTCTCTCGTTGCAGCAAGTAGGGGCTACTCTAGTTGCAATGTGCATGCTTCTTGTGGTGGCTCCACTACTTGTGGAGCACAGGCTCTAGGTGCATGGGCTTCAGTAGTTGTAGCACGTGGGCTCAGTAGTTGTGATGCACAGGCTTAGTCGCTCCCTCGCATGTGAGATCTT
>NW_011494937.1:1320568-1323789 GCF_000754665.1 Bison bison bison
TATATAGAGTAGTTTTGATTTAAGAAATGATTTCCAGGTTTGGTTGGACCCAACTTGGGGTTCAAGGACTTCAGGAAGATGGGGAAACAGGTGGGAAGTAAAAATAGGGCTTCTTGCACCCCACCACTCAACATGGCTGGCTCTGACACCCAAAACTGTCTCACAGAATTAGCTGAACGGGTTGAGTGACTTGCATTGCCAACCAGGACTTATTCTGGGCACTCCTTCCTGGAAGTCTCATTAATTCTTGGGGCTCAGTGAGCATTTCCAAGCAGACTGCTGCTTCTTGTCTTCCATCTAGGGTCACACCCAGGGGCAGCAAAGCACGCTGGCAAGTCCCAGAAAAGGAGACAGCCTATCTGGGTGCTGCTGCCTTCCGTTACATGACCCCAGAGGATTCTCCTTTCCCTCCTGAGCCTTTGTTTGCTCACCTGGCAAGTGGGGGGAATATTCCACTTTGCTGGGTTCTTGGGAGGATTTCCACAGAATCTAACTACCTTTACGTTTCTGAACTCACCTCCTGGCGCTTTCCTCTCTGCTCATCCCACTCCAGCCAGATGTGTGATCCTGTCCTGCAGTTCCCTTCATCTCTGTTTTTTGGGGGCTTGCTTGCTTCTTCTTACCACTCAGGCTCGGTTCAAATGTAACCCATGTAACTCCTCAGGTTACATGGGTTCCAGCATCACTTTTATCACACATAGTCTAATGTTGCTTAGCTTTTCATTTTTTCTTAAGAGTCTCTGTTGCTGTTTTTTAAAGTATAGTTGATTGACAATGTTGTATTAGTTTCAGGTGTACAACAGAGTGATTCAGATATATCTATATATATTTTAGATGTCTCTCTCTCTATATATATATAATTTATGTGTGTGTATGCACGCCCAGTTGCTCAGTCATGTGTGACTCTTTGCGACCCCATGGACTGTAGCCTGCCAGGCTTCTCTGTCTGTGGGATTTTTCCAGGCAAGAATATCAGAGTGGGTTGCCAGTTCCTCGTTCAGTAGATTTTCCTGACCGAGGGATTGAACTTGTGTCTCCTGCATTAGCAGGCAGATTCACTACTACTCAGCCACCTACATATTCTTTCTCAGATTATTTCCCCTTATAGGTTACTACAAAATGTTGAATATAGTTCCTGTGTTAGATAATCAGTCCTTGCTGATTATCTATTTTATGGTTAGTAGCACCTCACAGCTCTTATGAACCTTTTTTTTAAGATTTTTTTTAATGCGGACCATTTTTAAAGTCTTTATTGAATTGGTTACAATATCGTTTCTATCTTGTGTTTTGGGTTTTTTGCCAGAGGCATGTGGGATCTTGACCAGGGATGGAGTCTGCACCCCTTGCATTGGAAGGCAAAGACCTATCCATTGGAACACCAGGGAAGTCCCATCCTAGACTCTTAAGTGTTAATGTCACTGCTTACTGTGTCATTTAGTAGGGAAGGGGGACTGCACTCCACACCCTGCAGGAAGTTATTTTAGTGCCCTTTGCAGAGATAGGCCCCAGGCAGTGGGAGTTCAGAGTCCTAACCACTGGACCACCAGGTAATTCTCTTATTAAGTCCCTTATTTGTGGTAGACCACAGACTCTAGGGATTTGTCTTCTTTTTTTCACTTTTACTACCAGGGCCTTGCAGAACAAAGTGTAATGTTGGCAGAACTAGGAAACAGCAGCTCAGAGAGGTGAAGCCACTTTCTCAGTGTCACTCAGCAGAATCTGAATTAGAACGTCAAGTTCTGAGTCTCTGTTTTCTTTTTCCTTTCTCCTTGGTCTCTGGTGGGAGTTGGAGCACAAAATTTAAAGTGTTAAAAAACTGTCATCAGGATATTTTTGAAGGTCAAAACTCATGCCAGAAAAAAAGAGTAAAAGGTAAGATTCTACCCTATACTTGCATGATTTCACTTCTCCCCAATCCCAGTCCTGACGGATTCTGTGTTTAAAATTTTGCTATTTTGTTCACTATGGATTTATTCCCCCCCCCATTAAATTTGATATTTTAAACATACTGCAATATTGCATTAGAATAGTATCCATCTTGATGGTCGAATTTTTGTACCAAAGACGCTCAATCTAATACAGATCCCGCTTCTGTCTCTTCTCCTCCCCTAGAAAAACTGAGGCACGTAGGAGGGCGGGAGTGGGGCAGGAACGGGGGAGGGATGGGAGAGCCGTGTGGAGCCTGGTTGAGTAATCCGAGCTGCCCCGGGAAGGGCTGGACGCTGACCTTTGCTTATCGCTCACGGTGGAAGCAGCTAATTAAGTCCCCCGCCTGTGGGAGACCTTTCGCAGGGCGGCCCGCACCTCCTGCGGGGCCGAGATAGCCGCGGTCGCCCAGGCAGCCGTGACCTTTCCCAGCCCGAGGCGGCGGGGAGGCGGGAGAGAGCCGGACGAGCCTAAGCGGAAGTGGTGGCGGGTGTCGCTCTGGGGCTGGGCCCCGGGATCGAACCCTGGTCTCACATCCCCACCTGCATCCCACCGCCGTAGGGCAACCGCGTGGGGGGAGGAAAACAGCGCCTGGTGACGTCATCGAACCCGGAGCCCGGCCTCCGCCACCAACGTCACAGACAAACAGCGCTGCGTCACCGTATTCCTTCCCTGACGTCAGCGCGCGAGACCAAGAACTGGCCCACAGGGAAAGGGAGAAGTCTGAAGGAAGAGATCTTTCCTTTCTCGCTCTTTGCATTTGGTAAGGCGTTTAAAGTACGCAGGAACGGACTACCACTCCCAGGGGGGCTTTGCGTGGCGCGCATGCGTATAGGCGCCAGCTAGAGAGCGCGGCAAACCTTTGGGTTAGATTGACATCCCTTTAGTCTAACCAGAAGACAGGCTTTAAGGCAGCAAACCAATCCCGACCTCACAGACCCCACCCCTTTATTCTTAGCCCGACGCTTCCTTGGGGGAGTGACGGGCTCCACTGCCTTTGAGGGCTCAGTTTCCTTTGATGGACATTAACACCGGTGAATCAGAGCGCCGGGAAGTCGAGAGGGTGTTGAAAAGCGTGCCTTGGGGCCAATAGGTTAGCGGCAGGGCCTGGCGCCGTCCAATCACTTTTCCCGGTGTCGCCAATCACCCTGGATCCCGCCCCCTGAGCGTGACGTAAGTAGGGTGGGTAGCAACAGTTGCCCCGGTGAGGGAAACGGAGGCGCCATAGCCACGGTAGTCGTGGCGACCAAGCAACCCGGCAACGCGAGTCAACAACAACAACCGCCCGGCCGACC
>NW_011494937.1:1324169-1327572 GCF_000754665.1 Bison bison bison
GGTACAAGGGGGCGGGACTTGGAGGGTTGGGCCAATGGGAGTGAGGGAGGGGCGAGGCGGGATCTAGGTGGATGGGCGGGGCCAGGCCGTAAGGTGTGGTTGGGGGCCGGCCGGTGCCCCAGGAACGGGGTGGGGCAGCTGCCGCCTAGGCCTTCCTGCTCCCTGAAGCACTGGAGGCCACCTGTGCCTCGTCATTTTAGAACCTGCCAGTACTCAGTGCCTGCCACATCTAGGCCTCAGTTTTCCATCCTGTAAAGTGGGTTCAGTCATTGCCATCTCTCCTCATTTTTTGCATTTCAGGCCTCCTAATTCCTTTCAGACATTTCTCTAGGGCTCATCCTTGAATTTTTTACTCCTATCTACTGTTTCTGAAAGTGTTTTATAGATTAACTGTTGGTCTTGATGTCAACGTTGCTGTTCCCTCCTAAATCTACCTTCTCTTTGAGAGGAGGTGAGGGTGGAGAGTTTTTTGAAGCTGCAGGCTAGGGGTAATGACTTTAGTCTGGATGATTTGGTTTGCAGAGAGCGAAGGCCTTGGCTGAGAGACATGATCTTGGGTGGCTGAGTTAGAGGAACCGAAACTTGATTGCTTCTCTGTGGGCAGCTCTAAGATCTCCTTCCTGTTGTCCCTGGGCAGGAGGCTTATTCCTGGAGATGGGGCCATTCCTAGCTTTTCAGCCTATCCTGGGCTTCCTCTTTGGGCATGGGGAGTAAATGGCTCCTGAGGAAGTTTCTGAAGCGGCTTCTCTTGGTCAGACACATGTTTTTGTGTCAATCAAGTTGGTGTCAGCTGGATCACATGTCACTGAAGAGGTACCAGCCTCCAGAGCCACGTGGGGAGGGAGCGGGGACACTGAGGTCAGAGACAAGGGGAAGTGCTCTACTTTGTTAGAGGAGAATCTGAGTGACTGCTTTGCTGGGCAACAAGATCTGCCAGCTTGGGGAAGATTTTTTTAAATAGCCAGCCAAGCCAAGTCCACTGTGCTTATTCTCCGTTTTGCTTTGGAGCTTGGCATCGGCAGGGCTGAGGGCAGACTGCAGCCGTTTTCTTTTAAAATCAATCAATAAACTTCAAGGAGAACAAATGTTCCAGGTTCTCCTAAAGCTTTCCCCCAGAAGTTTGAGATAAGGCTGGGAGAAGGGATGTCACTTCTCCAGGGACTTTTCCCAGGTCAGGGGTGGTAGAACCTCTTGAAATTTAAGAAAAGGAGAGATTTAATTTTTCAGTAAAAATCTAGAAATAACCAGGTTGTCAGATCATCAGCACCTGTTAGGCGAATTCTGATGCAGAAAGCAGTGTTACTGATGATCTAGTCTCATTGACTGCTTCTTCCACTCTCTGTGACCCCCCTTCCCCACCCCACCCCCCATATCTTAGGCGTTTGAAAGGCCCAAGCCCAGAGCAGTTATTAGACTCCAGAAGGGAATACTGGCTTTGGTTGCTTGCCTTTGAAACAATCAACTGCTCTCTAGCTGTGTGGTCCTGGGCAAGTAAGTTAACTTCTCTGGGCCTTAGTTTCCTCTCATCTAAACTAGGGGCAGTGATCATCGGTCACGATTTTAATCTCATGTTACGGTACTGTGGATCCCATAAAAGAATACATGTTGAGCATCAGATACATAGTAATTGCTCAGACTATGTTGACTGCTACTGTTATTATGACGATTATCACTTCCTGCTCAGCCCTTGGAATTATACCACTCACATTTATTTTTATCATCTCAAATCGGGTGACAGCCTAGTGGGTTTAAAGCTTGACTCACTTGCTGGTCCGTGTGGGCCGATGACAGGGATCCTGGGAAGCCGGGTCCTAGGACTCCAGTTTTTAGTGGGAAGGTGTCACTCTCCTAAGGCCCTTCTCCAGCCTTAGGAGAGGACCCAGAGAGAAAGTTTGTCCCTGGGCCCAGACTCAGACGCAGCCTTCTGGGAAGCAGCTGGATAAGCTGGGGCACTGGGTGTCATGGGAAAAGTGGGGATCTGAGAAAGGTTTCCCTGGGGCTAAGCGGCTCACCCTCCCCTCCTGCCACACGCTCCAGCATCTTGGGACTGAAAACAAGGGTTGGGCTAGACAGGACTCTTCCCCACTCCTCCACCTGCCAGGGATACCACCTCCAGAGAGCAACTGCTTGCTGCACAGTCTTCCTGGCCTAAGGGGTCTGTTCTGGATTTGGAGGCATCACCTGCCCCTGTAGCACAGCTGCAGGAGGCAGTAACTTTTCTGCAAGCCTCTCTCACCAGTTGGTAGATTTCAACCGTCTTTGACATTCACTAGCAGTGTGTTGTTCCCAGCATTGTGGACACTTACTTGGCAGTGAAAGTGGAGCGGAGTCCCAGCTGTGTGCTTGAAAGTGTTCTCGTAGCTGGGAATAGAGTGATGGGTGCCCTTACCTTGTGGAGGGAAGAAGAAAATAACCAAACAGGATACAGGGCCAGGGGAAAAAATGAAACAGGAGTATGTGCTCCAGAGGGCTTGTAAAGGGGGAGCTTGAGACCTGACAAGGTGACCTATGAGCTGAGATGTGAGTGATAAGGAGCCAACAGGCGGAGGTGAGGAGAGCATGCCAGTAGATGGAAGAGCTGGGGCAAAAGTCCTGAGGCAGGGGGAGGCCTGGAGCGTTTGGGAAGGAGAGAGATTGTGGCTAGAACATTCAGAGTGAGAAAGGGGCCTGGAAGGGGCCAGATCCCATGAGGCCCTGTAGGTCATGGGAGGGGCTCTGGTTTTTATTTATTCTCTGTTATGGAAAACATTGGAACCTTTTCAACAGAGGAGTGACACAATAGGGTTTGCGTTTCAAAGACTCTTATAAAGGCAAGAGTGAAGCCAGGAGCCAGTGATGAGTGGGTCCAGGCAAGAGATGATGGTAACCATCAATACTAGCATGGTATTGATAAAGATGGAGGGAAAAGCCCAGCCTTAGGATCTGTTCTGGAGGAATTATTCAGTCAGTTCAGTTCAGTTCAGTCGCTCAGTCGTGTCCAACACTTTGTGACCCCATGAATCGCAGCACTCCAGGCCTCCCTGTCCATCACCAACTCCCGGAGTTCACTCAGACTCACGTCCTTCGAGTCCGTGATGCCATCCAGCCATGTCATCCTCTGTCATCCCCTTCTCCTCCTGCCCCCAATCCCTCCCAGCATCAGAGTCTTTTCCAATGAGTCAACTCTTCGCATGAGGTGGCCAAAGTATTGGAGTTTCAGCTTCAACATCAGTCCTTCCAATGAACACCCAGGAGTGATCTCCTTTAGGATGGACTGGTTGGATCTCCTTGCAGTCCAAGGGACTCTCAAGAGTCTTCTCCAACACCACAGTTCAAAAGCATCAATTCTTCGGCACTCAGCTTTCTTCACAGTCCAACTCTCACATCCATACATGACCACTGGGAAAACCATAGCCTTGACTAA
>NW_011494937.1:1327672-1335101 GCF_000754665.1 Bison bison bison
GGCCACTGGGAAAACCATAGCCTTGACTAAACGGACCTTTGTTGGCAAAGTAATGTCTCTGCTTTTGAATATGCTATCTAGGTTGGTCATAACTTTTCTTCCAAGGAGTAAGCGTCTTTTAATTTCATGGCTGCAGTCACCATCTGCAGTGATTTCAGAGCCCCCCAAAATTGATAAGTCTTAAAAACTAACTGGTGGGACTTCTCTGGTGGTCGAGTGGCCAAGACTCTGTGCTCCCAATGCAGGGGGCCCAGATTTGATCCCTGGTCAGGGAACTAGGTCCCACATGCTGCCAATCCTGTGTGCTGCAACTAAGACCCGCACAGCCAAATAAATAAATGAATGTCTGGTGGTTAGGACTCTGTGCTTTCACTGCTGGGGCCCAGGTTCAACCCCTGGCTGGGGAACTAAGATCCTGCAAGCCATGTGGTGTGGCAAACAAACAAATAAAAATACCCCCCCACACCAAAAAAAAAAAAACAACCCAAACTGGATATAGAGGATGAGGGAAACTCACACTGTTATATTTAATTTCCCCATTCCCCCAAAAGTTCGTTTTTGAAGCCAGTCTACAGGTGAGGAAAGTGAGGTTTTCTTTTCATTTCCTTGGGAGGGCCTTGTCCCAGATGTAAACCATTACAGCTAAACCTTCACCTGTTTTTTACGGTCTGTGATCTGAGAATGTTTTTACATTTTTAAGGACATTTTGTGACATGAATAATATATCGTGATATGTGAAAATTATGTAAAATTCAAATCTCAGTGTCTAGAAATAAACTTTTATTGGCACACAGCCACGCAACTGCTTGTTTACATATTGTCACGGCTGTTTTCACAGTCCAGTGGCAGAGCTGAGTCACTGGAATAGACTTGTCTGTCCTTGGAGTCAAAACTCTTGACTTCTGGCTGGCCCTTCACAGAAATATGCCAGCCCCGTCCTAAAGAATGGATTCAAACATTCTCCAAAAAACAGGTGTTGGCTTTGAAGATAGGTGCAGCCACTGGTGCATTTTTTGGCAGTTTCATTGCTAAGGAACAGATTTGCTGAGTCATGCTCAAATAGATGGGGAACACACCCCATCCTGTATAGATATTTGTGACTTATTCCTCTCCAGGGAACACCCTACCGAACTCTGCTCAACCTAGCCTTCCACAATTGGAAAAAATAAAAAGGGAGGTTCCCCGGTGAAATAATTATGGGAAATTTGGCATTCTGTATCATTCTTCCTGGAGACTAACAATGACAATGCTGAGAAGGTCTCCAGTAGAGAAGCTGGCTTAGCTGTTTTACCCATCTCCCCTTCCCCATTTTGAGCTCAGTTGTGTCCATGCCACCCCCCCCCCGCCGTCCTCGAGTGGAGACAAGGAGGCCTACAGGGTTTGCACCTTGAAGGGGAGAAAGCACCGGCAAGTGTGGAGGTTTTAAAGCCCTTTTATGGTGGGAGGGGCCACAAGGGGCCACTCTCCTAAGGCTGGGAAAGTCCAGGCCAGGGCTTCTCAGTGCCCTGTACAACCTGCCCCAGAATTATCCTGGCGACTAGCTCAAACAGCAGACTCCAGGGTCATCCCAGACTCTGTCAGTGGGCCTAGGATTCTGCATTTAACTGACTCCCCAGGTGAGGCTGATGAACACCAGAGTCAGAATCTCTGCTTGGTGCCTGTTTCTAAGAGCTTGAGGATTGCGTCTCTCTCCTTTCCCCTCCAACCCCATGGATGCTTGTTGAGTGAATAATGATAATAGCAACTTCTACTTCTCAGTGCTTATTTGGTGCTCTGCTGATCACATTGGATCTTTGCAACAGCCCTATGAATCAGGTGTTATCATCCCCACACAAAAGATGGGGAAACTGAGGCCCAGAGGAAAATCAGTTACATGTTTTAAGAGACATGAATTAAGAGACAGGCCAGGGTTCAAGTGGAAGTGAGTCTGATACTGGTAGACAGGCGCTGATCAGCAGCAGTGACTTGAGCATCCGATCTGGACCGGGGTTTGGACCCAGTACTGCGAGGAGGTCTGAGGAGGTGGGTCCCTCTAATACTGGCAGGAAAGAGTTTGGGGAGGGCAGGGGCTGGTGGGAGATGTTTTCCCTGTGTGCTTGGCAGGCAGTAGCCTCTCCCTCTCCAGGTGAGCAAGTTCTCCCTGCTACCTGAGTCCCTGGCAGGTCACCTTTCCATCCTGCACAGTGGGCAAGCCCAGAACCACTCCCTCAGACCTGGACCAGGACCCTTGTCACTGTCCCTCTCTCTGTAATGACCAGGCTTGGCAGGGAGGGTGGCCTCAGGGCTCTGCCAGCTCTGTTCACACCCGCCATCGGAGGCTGGCATACCCAAGCCTACCAAGCCCACCCGAGTGCAGACAGCAGCCCTTGTTTCCTTTGTACTTAGCAGCCCAAAGCAGGGAGGCAGGGCCTGGAGGCTTGTAGTCTTGCCTAGAGCCTTGTTCAAGGGCCCCGGGCAATGAGGGGAACCAGAGCCATTTCTTAAGTGCTCAGGCTGCACCAGGAGCTTGGCCAAACACTGCCCACACCATCAGATGGAGCTCTGCAGCAGCCTTGCACTGTAGGCCTGCTACCCTCCCATTGCACAGATGGGGCAGTTGAGGCCCAGGGAGTGGACACCCTCCTCGCAAGTCACACAGCGGGGAGGTAGTCAATTTCAAGTCGTGCACAGGTCCATCCATGGTTTGTGACTCACCTGCCTTGCCCCCTGCTGACCTGGATTCATCTTGGGTTTGGCATCCAAGGGCAGAGTCCAGATCCCCAGAGAGCGAGATACAGGGAGGTGCGAAGAACACAGGCACCACGGTGCTGGCTGGCCTGCGGTCTCCCTTGGGCTTCTCTGGTGGGCTCCCCGCCCCTGAGTTCTGCTGCTCCAACCAGGCCTTGGGTAGGTGGCATTACCTCTGTGGGTGGGCCTTAGGTGTCTCCATCTGAAAAACAGGAAAGATGCCATCTACCGACTGTGAGCCCTGGGCCTGGCTCCCTGAGTAGGGCTGTGGGCTAACAGCACATATCTGGGGGTCAGAGAGACCTGGCTTCAAATCCTTTTTCTTGCTGGTTGCCGTCGCAGGCCTGTGTGCAGGTCACTCCTGAGCCTTGTTTTGTTCATGTGTGAAATGGGCACAGTGGCTCCTCCCTTGCCAGCCTGCTGTGAGGAGGTAATCACAGTGATTACCTGGGGTTTCTGATCACCAAGTAGCAGTTATTTTTCTCTTTCCCTTGAAAATCTCTTTTAGTCCCCCTGCAGCTGGCTGGCCATGGCACACAGGTGCTCGAGGATTATTGCAGAAGAGCCTCTGGCTCAGCCCTGCAGTGTCACGCTGCTGAAGGCCACAGGTCACCGCGACCCCGCAGGCAAAGCTCTTACACTGAGATACGTCTAGGGCCATCAGGGACCACGTAACTGTGAGGGGTGGAGCTTCTCTTAACCACTCCTGCATTTGTTCCACTGTCCCTAGAAGCTCCTTAGAGAAGGAGTCAGGAAACCGGTGGCCCACTCCCTGCTGAGGCGGGGCTCAGCGAGGGGCGGGGCTTATACTGACGATTTGCCTCACTCACAGTACTTGCCTCACACCGAGCGCCTGAGAGAGGCACCACAGACAGTTAGCAGCCAGAAAAGCTGCCTCTGCATGGTCAGGTGGGCCCCATTCTGAAGTCAGCAGGGCCTACCAGGCCTGCTCTGTGGCCAGGGCCTGCTCCCAGCCTAGTCGCCCCAGGCCCTAGAAGGCCACTGTTCAGGGAGGAGCTCACATCTGGCGTCGCCACCTACAAATGCTCTCATTTCTATGGCCGCAAGCAGCTCAGGGGGCTTTTTGGACTCAAAACACCTTCCCCGTGTCTGGCATTCCGCACCCCCCCCCCACCACCCCCGCCTCGGGGAATGACACTCAGCCAAGAATCCAAGCCCAGATGGCAGGCAAGGAGGGGACTGGAAGAGGCTGGCTGGGGGACAGCTTTCCCCATGACCTTCCTTCCCAGCAGTTAGCCCAGTAGTCCAGTGCTCAGAGTGCCCAGGGTTCAGACTCAGTCCCACCTCTTCCCTGCTGTGTGGCCTGGGGCAAGCTCCTTAACCTCTCTGAGTCTCAAGCATGGATGCAATTGTTGCAGAGTTTTAAATAAAGTAATGTAGAGACTCGGAGAAGGCAATGGCACCCCACTCCAGTACTCTTGCCTGGAAAATCCCATGGACAGAGGAGCCTGGTAGGCTGCAGTCCATGGGGTCACTAGGAGTCGGACACGACTGAGCAACTTCACTTTCACTTTTCACTTTCATGCATTGGAGAAGAAAATGGCAACCCACTCCAGTGTTCTTGCCTGGAGAATCCCAGGGACGGAGGAGCCTGGTGGGCTGCCGTCTATGGGGTCGCACAGAGTCAAACATAACTGAAGCAACTTAGCAGCAGCAGCAGCAGAGACTAGATTCTGTGTGCTTCCACTGCCTGGAGTAGGGGTTTGATCCCTGGCCGGGGAACTAGGATCTCACATGTCATCCAGCATGGCCAAAAAATTAAAAAATTAAAGTTAATTGTAAAGAAAGTACGCAGGACAGTGCCTGCAGGCACTCTCAGGAGAACTGTATAATTTGTTTCTGGGCAAAAGTCGGAGGTCTCCCAGCCCAGGGGTCCCCCAGGCGCTGGAGCCTGCGAAGGAAGAAGGCAGGAATCCTGGGTCAGGGTGAGTGGAAGAGGCGCAGACCAGCCCTGGTCCATCCTCAGTTGCTGTGCAGCAGCCGGTTGGTTAGATCTTGCCACCAGCCTCGGAATGTAATTAAGCTGCTGATGAACCCAAACGTGTCTCTGGGGAGCCAGGAGCTGTCCCTGGTTTCCTCTGCTTGTAGATTAATTCTTGTTTTTCCTTCTTTTTCTCCCTCCTCTTCTCTCTCCCCCCTCCCTCCTTCTTCCCAAGCAAGCAAAAAAAAAAAAAAAAAAAGCCTTATTTATTATCATTTTCCCCACTGTTGGCATGGCAACACAGGCGTACGTTACTGAGTTACAGGCGGCCCCGCAACCATCCCAGCCACCACAGGCTCCGCCGCAAGCCCAGCCGCCACCGCCGCCCTCCGCGGCACCCCAGCCCCCCCAGCCCCCCGCCACCGCCGCCACCCCTCAGCCCCAGTATGTCACCGAGCTGCAGAATCCGCAGCCCCAGGCACAGCCACCGGGCAGCCAGAAGCCGTATGTGACAGAGCTCCCGGCTGCCCCCACGCCCTCGCAGCCGGCCGGCGCACCCACCCCGTCCCCGGCGTCCCAGCAGTACATCGTGGTCACCGTCTCCGGTAAGTGGACGCGTGCTCGGAGCCAGGGCACCCTGTGAACAACTCCACCAAGAGTTTGGGGGAGCCTAGCCTTATGGATGTGGGGGCATCCCAGAGCCCTCCCATCATCACTTATTGTGCCTATCACCCGGAGGGCAGCTTTTTAACTGTCTCAGGTCCACAGGTGGGATTTGCGGTACATCTCTGGGGAAGGCTTCCCTGGTGGCTTAAGACAGTAAACGATCTACCTGCAGTGTGG
Organism: Bison bison bison; assembly: GCF_000754665.1. Lineage (NCBI taxonomy): Eukaryota > Metazoa > Chordata > Mammalia > Artiodactyla > Bovidae > Bison > Bison bison. Next base: position 1,333,185 of record NW_011494937.1, read on the forward strand.
GAGACCTGGGTTTGATCCCTGGGTCGGAAGACCTGGAGGAGGGCATGGCCACCCACTCCAGTCCTCTTGCCGTGAGAATCCCAGGGACAGGGGAGCCTGGCGGGCTACAGTCCATGGGGTCGCAAAAGAGTCGGACACGACTGAGCGACTAACACTTTGACTTTTTTCACTTTCTGGGGAAGAAGTAGTCAGACCAAGCAGGGAGGACTCTGTGCCCCCCAGAATCCTCCCCGCCAGGGCAGCTCTTTGAGCTGGTTCTGTCTCTGTCCTCAAGTAAGATGTCACTCAATGAAAGGTTTGGGCAGTAGAGTTAATTTGCAAACGCCTGCCAGAACTGGAGGGGAAGCATTCGGCCATCATCCATAAAGGGACTGTAACAACTTCAAGTGACTTCCCTGGTGGTCCAGTGGTTAAGAATCCACCTTCCAATGCAGGGAACCCAGGTTCGAGCCCTGGTTGGGGAACTGAGATCCCACAGGTGGCAGGGCAGCTAAGCCTGAGCGCTCTGGAGCCTGCCCAGCTGGTACAACCAAGACCCAACCCAGTCAAAATTTTTAAAAACAAAAAGTAACAGTTTTGAGCTCAGGGGCTGCCTGTGAGGTGCTCCCAGCTGCAGTTCAGGGAGGTCCACTGGGAGGTCTGGAGGGGTTGCTCCCCCTCCCTTCTGTTTCATTTTTGACAAGACTTGGGCCAAGCAGGGCTCTTGGTTGGATGAGTTCGTGAGTGTGTGATGTGGCCAGGGGATCCTGTTTGTCACTGCAGCCGCCCCCCTGAGGCTGTGGAGCAAATGACCAGGAGGCTTGGGCCGTGGCACCCATGGTTCCTGCCTCAGAGCATCTTCCCTATGCCCGCTTCCTCTAGAATGGGGACGGGCTGAGCAGAGGGAAGTGGAAGCAGAGAGTCAGGATAGGTGGTCATTCCCCGGAGGGAGATGGTGGAGCTCAGATGAACTTCCCTGGCGGTCCAGTGGTTAGGACTCTGCGCTTCTACTACAGGGAACATAGCTTCCATCCTTAGCTGAGGAACTAAGATCCTAACATCCCACACGCTGCATGGTGCGGCCAAAAAAAAAACAGGTGGCGCTCAGGACAGGACTGGGCATCTTTAATGGTTTCTGGTGTTCCCTGTGTAGAGGGGAGGCTGGCCCCAGTCTTTCCGCAATGGAAAAGGAAGTGGTGGGGATCCTAAGGGCATCTTGGGAGGCTGTGGAAAGTGCAGGTCAATTAACTTGACCCTAGGACAATGAAGAGTCAAAACTGGTGGCAAGTGACACAGCCCCGTGGGACCACAATGGAAGCAGTTGGGCCCCGGAAGTGTCAAGGAGGCTCCCGCAGTGTCAGGGTCCCCAGGGAGGGCAGGGGCACGCAGGGGCTCGGGACAATGACTCTTTGCGACACAGACTGGTGTGGAGGAGGGTCTCAGCTGGCATGGGAGAGTCAGCTGAGTACAGAGCGAGGCCAGGCGCAGGATGTGGCCGGGGTCACCAGGCCACATCTCCAGGGCGTTCTTAGCCCAGTATCCTCACCAGCATCCTCCCTGCTCTCTGAAAAACCCAGGCCCCCGGCTGCCCCCTCACCTCCAGCACCTCCCTCTCATTCTGTGTCCTTAACCCCGCACCCTGCTCCTGACCTCACTGTGGACAAGGCATTGTCATGTGACAAGAAGGGCCCCATCTCCCACCCACCCAGCCTCCCAGCACCCAGGGTCCATCTACACCCACCAGCTCTGCTTTCCTGTTGCTGGAAGGGTGAAGTGGCCCCATGGCAGTTCCAGGCTGCCCCCTCCAGGACTTCTGCCGTCCCAGCCTCATTACTTAGTCCCTCTCTGGTAGATCTTTTCTACCTGCTTGTAAAAATACAGCAGCTCCCATTTTAACCAGGGCCCCCAGGCCCTGCACCCGCTACCGCAGTCGTCCCG
>NW_011494937.1:1335201-1339539 GCF_000754665.1 Bison bison bison
CCCGTTTTCTTCCCTTAGTTGTTGTTTAGTTACTAATTCATGTCTGATTCTTTACGACCCCATGGACTATAGCCCACCAGGCTCCTCTGTCCATGGCATTCTCCAGGGAAGAAAACGGAAATGGGTTGCCATTTCCTTTTCCAAGGGATCTTCCCAACCCAGGGATGGAACTCATGTCTTCTGCATCTTCTGCATTGGCAGGCGGATTCTTTACCACTGAGCCACCTGGGAAGCCCTCCCTTTAAGTCAGAATTCCTCAAAGGATTCATCCTCCCTTCCTTAGTCTCTGCCCCTTCACTCAGAGCTCTGTCTCCTCAATCCCAGAGTCCCAGGCAGGATCACCCATGGCCCCCATCTTGTCAACCCACTGGTCACCCTCTATTCTCCTCTCCCCTGGCCTCTGGGCAGCACGTGACAGTTTCTCCCCTCCCCCCATCCCCCCAGAGATGCCCTCCCGCTCTGGTCTCTGCCCACCTCCCTGCCTCCCCATCTCGGTTCCCCCTTGCTCCTTCCTCCTCATGTCCCTTACCTTGTGCACCATGACCTCATCAGCTGAGGCCTCCTCTCTGCTCCAGGGCCTTGTCCTGTCCCTTAGCCTCTGATGCCACCTCTGTACGACAATGCCCACGTTGTCGGCCCTGAGTCCTCGCCACCTGTGACCCATCCACGTGGTTCCACAGACCTCTCAAACCAGCATGGCCTGATGGCAATCTGGAATTTCTTTCCTTCTTCAAATCTGGCCTCCTTTGAGACTTCCTTGTCCTAGTAAATATCATCCTCTCTCTCCCCCCACCCCAGGCCTGGGTCAGCCTTGACTCCTGTCTTACCCATCCTTTTTTTTTTTCCTGGCTGCATGGCGTGGCATGCAGAATGCTAGTTCCCCAACCAGGGATCGAAACCATGCCGCCCCTGCAGTGGGAGTACAGAGTCGTAACCACTGGACCACCAGGGAGGTCCCCTGTCTTACCCATCCTTGAGCAAGCAAGCTGTCTGGGCTCCATGTCCTAAATCCAACCAGAACCCACCATCTCTCCCACCTCCTTGTCCCCTACCCTGGTCCAGCCTCTGTTCAGACCCTTCACAGTCCTCCCCAACAGCAACCAGAGGGAGCCTCTTGATAACTGTTGATTCGATTCCATTATGTCCCAGCTCAACCCGGATTATTCCAAAGCAGGTGGCCCTGGGGGCACTCTCTGAGAAAGCCTGGCCTGGCCTTTCTTGTCTCTAGGAGATCTGGATCCCTGTGATAGGGACCAGCTCCACACTCCCTGCGCCGCTACTGACAAAAGTCCAACCTCCTGACTCTGGCCATCCAGGCCTGCTGGCCACCCAGCCCCATCTGGTATCAACCTTCCCGCCTACATTCCTGCTTCAGCCCCACTGGCTTTCCTGTGGCTCCGCAAACCTTCCAGGCTCAATTCGTCTCTGGGCCTTGGCACTCTCGTTGCCCTCTGCCTGGAGCTCTCCCATCCCAGACCCTCTGGTGGCTTATCCCTCATGAATGCTGACCTGACCCAGCTCAGCGCTCCCATCCCATCTTGGGGCCTCTGGGCAGCGGAGAGCAGGCAGGAGGGCTTGCCTGTTGCTGCTAGAGGACTTCTCATAGCCTCCACTTATTGGCCCTGGACCTCCTGAGTGCTGGCTTTTGTTGCTTGCTGTGTCTGGGGTCCCCAGAACAAGGGTCTGGAATGGACGCACGACTGTAGACCCCAGCATCCCCCAAGTCCCAGCCCGTCTCCTCTCTTCCCTTGTCTTCTCCAGCTCCTCCCACCACCCCCCTCCTCCACCCTCAGGGAGGCCCTGGTACCTACTGGTCAAAGCCTTCGGTACCCCCCTCTCCTGGCCCCCATCATGCTGTGGGGCACTCAGTGTAGGTGGGTTGCGGTGTTGATGTGACCGGTTGTGGATGTGAATCTCAGCCTCCTTTCTTTGGTCAGTGGCCTCATTATCTTTCACAGTGGTCCTGGGGAACTGCCTGTCCCTTCTGCTCCTGGTTCTGCCAGCAGCAGGCCTGTCCCCGGAATGGTTACCAGACACTGCTTCCTTGATTTGTTCTATGAGGACTCCTGTGGCTTCGTTGACCCCTCCCCCACCCCTGGCAGTGATTTCTGAGGGTTCCTTTGTAACCCTTAGTGTCCCTTTTATCTAAGGGTGGCCTCTGGGCCACGTGAGCCGGTCCTGGAGGTGGAGGTGGGGGTGTAACTAACACCAGCAAAGGCTGCAGCAAGGTGCCTGGGGCTCCTCCGGAGCCAGAAGCAATGTGAGCTGAGCAGGGACCCAGGGAGTTGCAGGCAGGAGGCAGGGCGGGGCCCAGGAGCCAGACATGGAGCCCAGACTGGAAGCCAGCCAGGAGCGCTGCCGCAGAAGCAGCTCCTCTCGCCCAGTCCTCAGGATCTCTGCCCTAAGGTGACTTTGGAGGTGATGGGAAGGAAGCTCAAATTTCCAGCTTAGGAACACTCCTCTAGATCTATAATACCCCGTCCTCAGAGGCCACCAGGCTATCACCCAAAACCCAAGTGGAAGGAAGACCTTGTGAGTCCTGCCGGCCATCCCTAGAAAGATGAGACCAAGCCGGTGGAAGGGGATAGGGCTGGACTGAAGAAGGGATCATGTCCAGCCTCTCTTCCCTGCTTCTGTCTCACTTGGAGCCCCTGGAAGTCCAAGACTTGTGTCAAGATGAGGGACCCGGAAGGTGTTTATCAGTGTCCCCAAGCATAGATGGGGAAACTGAGGTCAGGACAGACAAGGGACCCAGGGCCCTGGGGGCATCAGGAATCCACAGGCTCCCCTCCCAATGAGCTGTTGACTGAAATCATTGGCAGGACGGGAGCGAAGGATCAGGAGGAAGAGGAACAGACGGCCCCATCTGTGGTCTGTGGTGACCTGGGTCCCGTCTTGGAGTCCAGCCTCTCAGGCTTCCCTCTGTCCTCTCCCAAGTAGCTCAAAGTGGCCTGTGAGGCCAGAGTAGGTCTCAGTGAGAAAGTAAGTGCAGGGGCCAGGGAGGAAGAGAAGCTCATCAGATCGAGGGACAGGAAATCAGCTGCCGCTTCCTGGCTAGAGATTTGAGACGGCGGGGCCCTCTCTGGCCTGTGCGCATGTGCAAAGTGGAGCTTGCAGACAGATGCTGATGCTCACGGACTCAGGGTCCCTCACGCAGACATGTGCACACGCAGAGCCAGGGCGAGACACTGTGGCAGGAGTCCCACCTTGGCCACAGGAAGCCCCTCATCTAAAGAGTAGACTATAGAATCTCACCTGCTCATCCTAGTGATGCAGCCTGGCCAGGATGGGGGTTCCAGCCTTAAGGGCCACCCCTGAAGCAGGAGATGGGCAAGACTGTCTCCTGGATCTTCCTTATCCCAGGTGATGCTGGATCCCAGCAAGTCCCCAGGCCTCCAGCTGCTCCGGGTCCCCACTCAAGGACCAACCTTGCCCTTTTCATCAGAGTACCAGGGTGTTGGAGGGGATGGGAGAAGCCCCCAACTCGCTGCCCACCCTGAGCCAGGCTGAACCTGCCACGGGCCTCCTGGGTCAGGCACTGTCCCTTGGGCCATGGACACCCAGGTGTGCCGGGGCCCTCACGGGACTGGGTGCTTTCTCGGGTTTCTCCCCGCGGGCCGGCTCAGTGAGCACCTCCTCTTTGATGATGACAGGGAAGCCTGAGTGGTTGCAAGGGGTGATTCTAGCAAAACAGAGGAATCAGTGTCTCCTCGAACGAGCTGCAGAGTTGTCCCAGGGCCTCCCCCACGTCTGGCCCACACCTAGCATACACAGTCATGTGCTGTGCTTCAGACTTGGCCCCTGAGGTCTTTGCTTCTACCTGCATGCAGCCCCCTTTCTGTTCTAGCCAGTCCCTTCTCCATGTCTCCCTGCAACAGCCAAGGCCTAGCTCCCCACTTTAGAGGCTGAGACCCGAAAGGACGCTCCGAGCCTTTTGTGTCCCCCACAGGCCCTCGGCTTAGACACATGCCTCCTTACCCACATGCCTGAGTCTGCATCTCCCTGCCTTTGGGGCCTCAGCCTAGGCCTGGCCTGTGACTCTGGTCCCAGCCCCACCCCACCTCTGAAACTGCTGGGAGTAACCAGGAGATAAAGGGGGTGGGGTGGCTGGTGTCCCAGCTGGGATGAGGGTCTCCCAACCAGTGCCTCTGGGGACACTCGCCCCATGCTCCTCCCTCTCAGCTGTCCTGCTAATCACTTAGCAAGATGTGCATGAAACCCGACCTGCACCTTCCTGAAAGCATCTCTGGGTACCAGCCTCCCTCTTGACCCCAGAGCATAGCCCCAGCCCCTCAAAGGCCCCGCTCGGGCTGGGAGGGAAGTATGTTTATCCCAAGA
>NW_011494937.1:1339639-1342603 GCF_000754665.1 Bison bison bison
TTATCCCAAGAGGACTGCCAGGAGCGCTGGGGGGATTAGCTCCCCAAGGTTGCAGGTATAAAGCTGCCTGCGCACCCTGCTGTTCTGGAGAGGTGGGCAAGGATCAAGGAGTGCCGGGCAGGCTCCTGGGGACTGACGGGCAGGGACTGGGGCGGAAGGGGGGCACCATGTTCTATGACTGCCTCTTCTCGGCTGCCTATCAGCGTGAGTACCCACCTGCCCAGCTCCTGCCCCCCACCCCCACCGAGGACAGGGAGGCTCTGACAGTGGCAAGGGAGGAGGGGGTGTTTGACAGCAGGCTGGTGAAACTTTCTGGGGTCACTCCTCTGACCAGCTTCCGATCCTGGGAAGCCAGGGGTCACCTCAAGGCAGGTGGTCCTAATGCTTTCCAGGGCTGTGGGACCCCTGGGAGGTGGGGTTGATGGGGTCGGTCATGGTCCACAGTCCTGCCTGCTGGGCAAAGGAGTTCATCTCCCCAAGCCTCCACTGCATCTTGGCTTGTCAGTCAACCCTTCTGGACACTGACTTCAGGACAATGAGGTCGAGGGGGCGGGGGTGGCTGCTAATGGGTGTTAAGGATTATAGGTCCTTGTGGCCCCTAGCCCACTCCAATGGGCAGTCTTGCGGCTGGACAGGGGCCAGACAGGATTCCTGGAGAGGCCTAGCCTCATCTGGAGCTGGCTTCAGGCAGCAGCATCTATCTAGACGGCCTCAGGCTCAGGGTGGGGGTGGAGGCAGCAGGCAGAGCTGACCTGGTGACCTTTCCCCACAGAGGGTGCCATGCGGGCCAGCGAGACTGTGTCAGAGGCCAGCCCGGGCTCCACGGCTAGCCAGACCGGAGTCCCCACTCAGGTGGTTCAGCAGGTGCAGGGCACCCAGCAGGTAGGACACGCCCCGCCCCCAGGGTGGACAGAGAGCACGCCGCGCGGGCAGTGGGGCTATGGCTATAGTGACCTTGCTTCCCCCCACCCCCAGTCCTGCTGCTGGAGCCATCTGCTCACCTGTTCTTATCAAGATGCTCACTGCTAAAAAAAAAATCCCTACCCCTCCACCCCGCCTTTCCCCCACCCCGGCCAGGCCTCCCTGGGGAAACCAGCCCGGTTCAGGCCCTTCTTCCTTTCCCCACAGCGGCTACTGGTCCAGACAAGTGTGCAGGCCAAGCCGGGCCACGTGTCACCCCTCCAGCTCACCAACATCCCGGTGTCCCAGCAGGTAAGCGCCCCGCCTCTGGCCCCCACACCCCACTCTCAGAGCCCTCCCAGGGTGTACAACCAACCCCTGGAGCCTGCTCGGATCTGCCCGCACGAGCCTCGAGGATGTGGGGCCTACCCTGGGGTGGCCAGTGAGGCCGTGTTAGGCAGGGCCCATCGGGCAAGAAGGAGCTGCAGGAGTCATCTTAACAGAGAGACCTGAGGATTGACAGGAACACGGCTGGTGTTCCTGTCCAACCCTGATGTTCCAGAGCAGAGAACCCAAAGCCTGTTAGGAACCAAGAGCCCAGCACCGGGAGCAAGTGCACAGTGATCTGTGGGCTGCAAGGCTGCACAGCGGCCGCTGGGGTCTGGCATGAACTGGGACAAAGTCCTGCCCAGTTTTCAGGGTGGGAGCACATTTTGAGGCCCATGGAGCCAGGTGCCCTGGGAAAAAACTTCAGCTCTGCTGAGTATGGGCTCCAGGACCTTGGGCAATTGCTTCTGCTGCCCTAAGCCTCGCTGTCACCCTCTGAAATTCAGGAGCCACCACGCATCGGGACTGTGTGGGCAATTCTGGGAGCCCGCAGGCAGGAAGCGCTAAGATAGCACCTGGCTCAGCACATTGCTGTTGAGTCACTCAGTCGTGTCCCCCTCTTTTGCGACCCCATGGACTGTAGCCCACTAGGCTCCTCTGTCCATGGGATTTCCCAGGCAAGAATAGTGTAGTGAGTTGCCATTTCCTTCTTCAGGGGATCTTCCCCACCCAGGGATTGAACGAACCCACATCTCCTGCATTGGCAGGTGGGTTCTTTACCACTGAGCCACCAGGGAAGCCCCTGGCACAGCACAGGTGCACAGTAAAAACACACAGGCCAGGGGATTTCCTTGGTGGTCCAGTGGTTAAGACTCTGCACTTCTAATGCAGGGAACTCGATCCCTGGTCTGGGAACTGAGATCCCACATGCCTTGAGGAGGGCAAAAAAGAAAAACCTACACGCACACAGGTCATTGTCAGTGAACTATGGTCCTTCTCCCTTCTCGCTCCAGGCTCTTCCCACGCAGCGTCTGGTAGTGCAGAGCACAGCCCCGGGCGGCAAGGGCGGCCAGGTCGGCCAGGTCTCCCTGACGGTGCATGGCACCCAGCAAGTGCACTCACCCCCCGAGGTAGGTGGTGGCCCCTTCAGCCATCCTCCCCGCCCCTCTCCCCAAAGGAGTGAGGACTCCCTCCTTTGAAGTCCCTGTTGAGCCTGGGTGTGGGAGGCTCGACCGCTGGATTCTGCTGTGCTGGCTCTGCTCTGCTGGCTCTGAACTGAGTTTGGCTCCAGGAGGAGGCACCTTCTCTCCTGGGCCAGGATGAATCTCAAAGTTCCAGCTCTGGGCCCTGCATCCCAGGAAGCAAAAGTGGCCGTCTTCCAACCATAGTGTGAATACTGAGGACCCCTAATTCCCATGAGGATGTGGAGGCAGGCGAGCCGTGGATGGCTGGGAGGATGGGTGTCAGCAGTCAGACTTTGAGGTCCCAGGCTGAGACATTCAGTTCTGGGGGTCTCTGGACAGGCCCTCAGAGCCTTCTGAGCCTAGAGTTTTCGAGGCATGAAACAAGTAATGATACCCACCCCTCATCTACTTCCCATGACACAGAGCTGATGGGGGCTCTGCAGCCAGCCCACCCAGGGTCAGCACTTGGTGCCACCACTCACAGCTGTGTGGCCCTGCACATGTCCCTTCCCATCTGCGCCTTCACAACTCATCTGGAAAGTGGGGACCCCCA
>NW_011494937.1:1342703-1344208 GCF_000754665.1 Bison bison bison
ATCTAGCCTTTATCACCTCAGGGCTGCAGTCCAGCTGCTGATGGAGGCAGCTGGGGGCCGCTGAGTGGAGGCCAAAGTCCTCATCCTCCTCACTGGGGAAGACGGGCCTCCCCAGCATCTCTGGGCTGAACTCTGAGCCTTGCTCTAGGATCCCTGGGGCTGCGGGAGGGACCAGGCGTCTGGACGCCTGGGACAGTTATCAGCTTAGGTGGCTGGGAGACGTCCCCCCCAGCCGTTGTCCTCCCCGAATAACTCTTGGGACAGGGTTTGTCAGGGCCCGGCTGCCCCACACACTCTCTGCGCCTCCTTCCCTTGCAGCGGTCACCCGTGCAGGCCAACAGCTCCTCCGGCAAGACGGCCGGGGCCCCCACGGGCACGGTGCCACAGCAGCTGCAAGTCCATGGCGTCCAGCAGAGTGTCCCCGTCACCCAAGAGGTGCCAGGCCAAGGCGGGCGGTGGCAGGGGCAAGGGGTGCCAGCCCAGTGGCCTCTGCATCCTCCTAAAGCTGTTTGTCGGGGTGGTGGTGGGGAAGCCGGTGGGGGTCCAGCCCCAGCCGGCCACCGGGGCCTGCGGCAAGCAGCTCTGCTTCTCTCCAGACTCTCCGTTCTCATCTAAATACTGAGGGCCAGGGAGCTAGGTGGTTGGGGCTGCTGTGGAAAGCACCTCAGACTGAATAGGCACTGGGAACAGCTTCGAGAAGCAACTTGGTATCTCCAGGCCCATTTGCCTGGAGCCAAGTCCTGGCTCGCCCCCAAGGGGCTCAGGGAGAGGCCTCAGCCTGTTAAGTCCATGCCCCATCTTCCAGAGGAGGCCTCACTCTGAGCTGCCAGCCACCGTGGCCAGAGCAGGTTATAAGGCAAGGGTTGTCTGTCATTTGGTCATTACCAGTCAGGTTGGGGGGTGGTTTCCACCCCCTCAGAAAACCAGATGAAAGCCATAGATGCTCTCCCTGGAGGAAAGCAGAAACTCCACCCTGAAGGACTCAACAGATATTCTCCAGCCAGACACCACAGCCCCTCGGAATCTAGCCCTGAGTTCATCACTCAGCTGCTCCCTGCCTCCCAGCCTCTGTCCCTCACTCTGTTCTGAGGGTAATGCCGGCGTCCCCGCCATAGCATGGAAGTGAGGACTTGCTGGATGCCGAGGTGCGGGATGACCATGTAGGCAGTTGGGGTGGGGAGCAGGGACCGTCCTTGGTCAGCTCCAAGTTCAGCTCTCAGTCCTACTTCCTGTCAGCCTCACCTGGTAGAGCCTGGGTTCACCATGGCACCCAGAGTCAACCTGCTAAGGAACCTGGAAGCCACATGATGTGGGGCCAGTAGTGAAAAGCTGGAGAAAGGCTGATGCCAGTGCTGGGGACAGGGGTGGCGCTTGAGGACAGGCGGGCAGCCATCCTGGCCATGGCTATCGCAGTCTGACTTGCCTTTCCCTCCCCGCAGAGGTCGGTGGTTCAGGCCACTCCACAGGTGCCCAAAGCTGGCCCCGTGCAGCAGCTCACCGTGCAA
>NW_011494937.1:1344677-1344950 GCF_000754665.1 Bison bison bison
TGGGGAGCGGGGGCGGGGAAGGTGCAGGCCCCTCAGGCCGCAGGGAGGGAATGCAGCCCCCCTGGGGGGGTCTGGGTGGAGGGTGGTAGCTGGAACTTTGAGAAACCCAGCCCCACCCTGGACTCCCTATTCCAACCATGGGCCTCAAGCCTTCCTCTTTGCCAGCACCGGGCAGTTCAGGGTCCAGGCTTTGCTAAGAGAGAGCTCTGGATTGCCCCTTCCCTGACACCGGGTGGGGTCTTCTGGTCGGGTTGCTGCCTAGTGTCAGCAGCC
>NW_011494937.1:1345406-1349854 GCF_000754665.1 Bison bison bison
CCCATAGGCAGGGGTCCCTCCCTGATGCAGGCGCCTCTCCTGCAGCCATGGCTAGTTCCCGGCTCCGGCCGGCTTAACCGTCAGGCTTGTACCAGAACTTGGCTCTGCCGCTGGGGTTCAGCTTTCATGCCCGCAGTAGGACCCTGTCTGGGGTCCCCTCCACCCACCTCATCTCAACCCTACCCTTGCTGTCCCCAGTTCAAGCAGAGAGGCCTGGCTTTTCCTGACGCCGCTGTGCCTCATTCCCAGCCCTGGCCCTGTCCAGGGTGTTCAGAGAGCCCGCCCCTAAGTGCAGCCTCCCAGCCGGGGATCTGGGAGTCCCCGTGAGCTTGGCCAGCTGCCAGACTTTGAGAAGCAGGGAGGTGGGGAGCCAGCCCACCCCTGACCCTCTGTGTCCCCTTCCTCCCATGCCAGGTGCAGCAGCTCCAGCAGGTGCCGGTCTCACACGTGTACCCCAGCCAAGTGCAGTACGTGGAGGGTGGCGATGCCAGCTACACGGCGAGTGCCATGTGAGTGGGGCGGGGGTGGGGGAAGGGACAGGAGGAGGAGCATGGGTCTGCTCAGGATCCCTTCCCAGAACTTGAAGCCCCAGTCTCCAGCAGACCAGCTAGCCTTCAAGGTGAAAACAGGTGATAACAGTGAAGCAGAGGGGACCCTGGCATGTTGGGAAAGGCGTTCCAGCATCGCGTCAGGCTTTGGAGTCAGGGAGGGGGCTCTGGTTCTTTGCAAAAAACAAAAAAACATGGACTTCCCTGGCAGTCCAGTGGTTGAGACTGCGCTTCCAATGCCAGGGGCGCAGGTTCGATCCCTGATCAGGGAACTAAGATCTGACATGTCACAAGACATGGCCCGAAAAGAAATTGCAAAAAAGGAAAAGAAGTTTAATTTTACAAGATAAAATTTTTAATGAGTAGGGAACGTTAAACAGTGAAGAAGAAATCTTTACTCCTGATCCCCAAGCCTGCCCCAGAGGAGATGCTGCTCCCATTTCTTTGGTTCCTCCCTGAGATACTCTGAGAATAGAAATTACCTGCTTTGTGTGTTGAGAAATAGAAGCAGTGTGTTCTGTCCCCTGTTTCTTCCCCTGCCACGTAGCTTGGAGCTCTCCATGTGGGTCTCAGTTATCCTCTTTAATCACCGTGTGTAACTCCACTGCTCAGTCGCAGCATGAATGTCATATGGCCAGTCACCCCCAGCTAGCACGTAGACGACTTCCACTCTCTGCTGCTGTACATGGCTCTGCCTCAGTACCTGCCATATCAGGCATATGTCAGCCCCAGGCCTGCCCTAACCTCGGCTCTGGCTCCTTGCTGGGGATCCTCCACACACCACCACCTTCTGTCTCCCCTTCTCCACAGTAATAATTCCAGGACTTAGAGTTATTCTAGTTGTCCGTTCAGCTTCCCACGGGGCGCTAGTGCTAAAGAACCTGCCTGCCAAGGCAGGAGACACGGGTTTGATCCCCGGGTTGGGAAGATCTGCTGGAGAAGGGCATGACAATCCACTCCAGTATTCTTGCCTGGAGAATCCCATGGACACATGAATTATTTGAGTTTTGAGAAGTTTCATTGACTTTCTTTGCATTTGCCTGATGTCTTTCTCACGTCCCAACCACCTGTCCCTGTGGGCATGACACTGGGGGTGGATTAGCTCATGGAATGACTTGATCCCTGGGTCCTGATCCTGTGGGTGTGGGGCCCCGGCCCCTGAGTCATGGTCTACAGCATCCAGCAACCTCATGGTTCTGTTGATTTATTTCCCGCACTGCCTGGCTCTCATCTGTGCAGGTGACCAGTGCTGGCGGGGGCCACCGAGGACATTCCAGAGAGGAGCCTAGCTCCCGAGGGCCCCCAAGGGCTCTTCTGCCTCTCCCTGGTCTGTCTTTGGCTTCTGTTTCAATTCTTCCCTCCGTGACTATAGCGTGTGAGTGATCACACAGTAACTCCGCTGTTACCATCAGATTCTTCTGCTGTATGACTTTCTTGAGGGCACCATATCTTCTATCTCTCCCTCACAGTGGGTCATTTCCACATTTCCAGCCCTTTGCTGGTCTGGATTCCTGCTCTGACTAAAGCCACACCCCCTGGGCTTCTATCCATGGCCCGGTTTAGCCTGTGTCCAGTTGTTGTCGTTCAGTCGCTAAGTCGTGTCTGACTCTTTGTGAACCCATGAACTGCAGCACATCAGGCTTCCCTGTCCTTCACTGTCTTACGGAGTTTGCTCAAACTCATGTCCACTGAGTCAGTGATGCTATCTAACCATCTTAATCTCTGTTATCCCCTTATCCTCCTGCCCTCAATCTTTCCCAGCATCAGGGTTTTTTTTCCAGTGAGTTGGCTCTTTGTATCAGGTGGTCGAGGTAGATACACACATTCATTCTGGTAGTCATTTGGCAAACAGTTGCCATAGCAACATTTTCTGAGAGCACAGTGTTGCAGGTAGGGTGCTGGGCTGGTTTTGGTTCCTGCCAAAGGGGGTGGCAGGGGCACTTAGCAGTACTGGCTCAGGTCACACACTTCTGGAGTCACTCGTGCCATGATGTGGACTATGTAGGTGTGTGAACCAGGACACAGTGAACAAGAGCTGCATCCTGGGGTCTGATGGATGATGCTGTACACCAGGAGTGACCACACTCCCACCACCACCCCAGTTGCTCTCCTTGCTGCTCTGGGAGGCCCGTAGGACTCCGCTCCCCGGCACCCTTCAGCACCTTCTGGGCCAAGGACACTCCTGACGGGCCTCCCTCCTTTCTGGATTTTAACATTTTAGCTTATGTTTTTTATAATTACTTTTATTTTATTTCTTTATTTTTGGTTGCGCTGGGTCTTCAGTGCTGCGTGGGCTTACTCTAGCTGTGCCACGCGGGGGCTACTCTAGTTGCGATGCACAGGCTTCTCATTGCAGTGGCTTCTCTCATTGTGGAGCACGGACTTTAGAGCTCCCAGCCTTCAGTAGTTGGAGCTCCTGAGCTCCAGGGCACAGGCTCAGTAGTTGTGGTACATGGGCTTAGTTGCTCCACAGCGTGTGGGATCTTCCCAGACCAGGCATCAAACCCATGTCTCCTGTATTGGCAGGCAGATTCTTGACACACTGAGCCACCAGGGAAGCCCAGCTTATGTTTTCAAACGCCTAATACATTGTGCGTGTGAGCCAAGTTGCTTCAGTTGTATCTGTCTTATTGTGACCCCACAGACTATAGCTCACCAGGCTCCTCTGTCTATGGGATTCTCCAGGCAAAAATGCTGGAGTGGGTTGCCATTTCCTTCTCCAGGGGATTGAGAGGGCTCAAAAATCAAACCTGTACCCAACCATGTTTAGTGAAGTGGCTGCCCCTGTCCACACACCCTTCACCCCAACGAATAGCAGATACAGATAATGAAATGCCATGCGATCTCTCCCTTCTTCCCGAAGTATCATCCATACCCCTCCCTGCCTCTTTTGTTCACCTAATGGAACATACTGGACCTTGTTCTTTGGTGGGACCTCAAGACCTTCCTCCTCCTCTCTCACCCCCACATAGGAAATCATCAGCTTTTAACTTGACATCCCAGTAGCGATAGACCCCACCCCCCACCCCCAACCATCCATGTTATTCTTGCTACGATTTGCAGCCTTGAGTTCATGTGACCGAATAGTTGGAGACCTCTCCAGGGCGGGATGGGTCGCTGGGTCAAAGCGAAACATATGTGCGCCTTAATAGTCGTCGCTGACCAGCCCCTCATGGTGGCAGCCAATGGATTTAGAAGTAGAGCTCTCACTTTTCCCCACCCACTTCCTGCACCTTGTGTCCCTTGACATGTGCCACCTTCCAAAGTGCCCTCAATTTACCTTTGCACTTGGCTTCTCCTCTGGCTCCCTTGCTAGGACGTTAACCTCCCCCAGACCCCAGGGTGGGGCCTTTTCTCTCGTGTCCACTGTTGGGTCCAGCGTACCTAGAACACTGCCCAAGCAGGCCTTCAGTAGTTGTTGGTCTTTTTTTTTGGCTGCACCACCAGGCTTGAGCAATTTGAGTTCCCCGACCAGGCCCCCCAGCAGTGGGAGCGAGGAGTCCCAACCCCTAGACTGCCAGGGAATTCTCTCAATAGTTTGTTTTCTGAGTGACTGAAGTGTTTAGCCCGTTGCAATTTACTCAGCTCTTCCAGTCTCAGTTCCTCACGGCTGAAGCGGGGACTCCCAAGTCACAGGACTGTTTTGAGGATTCAGTGAGGAATTGCCCATCAGGCACTGGGGGGTGTGCAGTGCATGGGGCTGTTGCTGCCCTGCTCCCCCTCCCCCCTCCACTGCAGGGCCCCCCTCATTATGCCCCTGGGCCACCCAGCTCTTATCCCCTGTCTCCTGCCCTCTACTTCTTTTGTAGCCGCTCCAGCACCTACTCCTACTCTGAGACGCCACTGTACCCGCAGACGGCAGGCACCAGCTACTACGAGGCCGCGGGCACGGCCGCCCAC
>NW_011494937.1:1350180-1354128 GCF_000754665.1 Bison bison bison
CAGGCACCTACGTGATCCAAGGCGGCTACATGCTGGGCGGTGCCAGTCAGTCCTACTCGCACACCACCCGTGCCTCACCAGCCACCGTAAGTGCCCACCCAGCCCCAAAGGAGACAGAGGTTGGGGGGGGGGCTCTGGGCAGGGGCAGCAGGCGATGGGTGCCAGCCACCGTCCCCAGGAGTCTGGGTAGCCTGGTGCCAGGGCACTCAGGTGAAGAGGTCCTGGGGTTGACTCCTCACTCTGTGGCCTCAGGGAACCTCCTCAGCCTCTCTGGGCCTCAGCTAATACGCCTGAAGCTCTTGGAGCTATTACCCAAGGAAGTGTCATCGAATCTGATAGTCTGGCGATGGCAGATAGATAGCATGGGGCAAGAAATGCAGGCACCACCATGCCAGGAGCTACCCGAAGCAAGGATCTGTGTCTGTCCAGAAAGGCAGTGAGATAACCTTCCTGTGCCCAGAGCAGCTCTGTGGAACAGCCCTAGGGCCTAATCCTGATGGGGCTTGTCATCAGCTCTGTGACTGTGGTGGGGTGTCCCAGCATGGTCCTTGTCCTCCAGGAGCTTGAGGTCTGAGCGATGGCTTCCCGTCATGTTTAACTCCCGCCCTCTCCCACGGCCACCCATTGTGGACATCATTACCAAGACCGAAGCTTTCTCAGAAGACAGGACATCCCTCATGCACCCAGGAAGCCTGGCTTCTAGTCTGAATTTTTTAATGCTGGTCATGACCCCCATAACTGACTTCATGACTCCCGAGTGGGTTCTGAAAATGTGTTCCCCTAGACCCATGCTGTCTGATAGAACATCCTCCAGTGATGGATATGTTCTTTGCTTGCTGCCTAGTGTACAGGCCTCGGGACACATGAGGCTATTGAGTGCTGGAAATGTGAGTTTCATAGTCCTAGAAACAGAATTGTTGTTACTTTTTTATTTTAGAATTTTAAAAAATGATTTACTTTTGGCTGTACTGGGTCTTCGTTACTGTGCTTGGACTTGTGTCTAGTCTGTGTCGTTGCGGGGCACAGACTTCTGACCTCGCTGGCTTCTCTTGTTGCGGAGCATGAACTCTAGAGCGTGCGGGCTTCAGTAGTTGTGGTGCACGGGCTTGGTTGCCTCATGGCACATGGGATCTTCCCAGAACAGGGATCGGACCCGTGTCCCCTGCATTGGCAGGTGGATCCTTAACCATTGGACTCCAGGGAAGTCGCTGAGTTGTTTTTTAGAAAAAATGATCTTGAAAGAATTATGGTCACAGAAGCTGCAGAGATCCCTGTGGACCCCCCACCTAAGTTACCCCACTCGTTACAATTTATGTATCTGTAGTACAGTATCTAACTCGGAAACTGACAATTGGTCTTATATGGGGGTATCTACTTCTGTGTCTTTTTATAACATGGGTAGATTTGGGAAACCACCATCAAACTCAGAATGCAGAACTGTCCTGTCCCCGCAAAGATCTCCCTGGTGCTACCCTTTTAAAGTCTCCCTTACCCTCCTCCCTTCCAGCATTCCTGACCCCTGGCCATCATGAATCTGTTCCCCATTTCTCTAACACTGTCATTTCGAGAATGTTCTGTGGATGGACTCATACTTGACGTGACCTTTTGACACTGGCATTTTCCATTCCGCCTACATTCATTTAACAGCTCTCCGCAGCTAGTGGTGATGGCCTGGGACAGCGCAGTTCTAGAGAGTTCTGCTGGATTTAGTTCCCATGGGCAAGGGTGACATGACACCCTCGCCAGCATGGTTGTCAAGATCACAATTGGAAATAAATAGAGCACTTAGCGACGAGCACTTGAGAAATGGAAGCCATTCTTAGCATTCTTCTGATTCTTCCATGCCCCTCGGGCCCCAGGTCCAGTGGCTCCTGGAAAACTATGAGACGGCCGAGGGCGTGAGCCTGCCGCGGAGCACCCTGTACTGCCACTACCTGCTGCACTGCCAGGAACAGAAGCTGGAGCCCGTCAACGCCGCATCCTTCGGCAAGCTCATCCGCTCTGTCTTCATGGGCCTGCGTACCCGCAGGCTGGGCACCAGGTGGGGCCACCTGCCCCTGACAGCCCCCAGTGGCTGTAAGGCCCGCCCTCACCCTAAGTTTCAAGGTCCTCTGCTCCCCTTGTCCCTTCACTCCTCTCCAGCCCCAATGGCCTCGTCTCAGTTCCTCTGACGCTCACATGCTCCTGCCCCAGGGCCTTTGCACTCTGTGCCTTTCTCCGTCTGCTGACTCAAATATCCCCTGGCCCTCCTAACTAAAACTTCAGCTTTCCCCTACCTCCTTGGCATCCATCTCACCTAGTTTTTCTCCTGAGCACCCATCCAGGATGCCTTTCATGTTACTTCTCATTTCTGATCTGTCTTCTGATGCTGAAATGCACACCCCTTGAGAGTGTGGGGGCTGCACACAGTCATTGCTTAATCACGGCCTGTGAGTCAGTGAATTCACAGAGGAAGGAGCAAGGAGCCCTCCCGTGAGCCCACCCTTCTCTGCCTCTCCTTTGTGATCCCCCACACCTTTCTGGGCTAAGCCCTGCTCTTCTCTTGGTTCCAGCTCCCAGTTCAGGCCTGAGTGTCACCTCATTCAGGCAGGCATGCATGTAGAATCTTGGGCAGAGTCCCTCGTTTCTCTGTGCCTCCGTTTCCTCAGCTATCAGGCTAGGATGCTAGGAGTACCCTTCATAGGGTAGAGATGAGAAACACGTGCCTTCGCATGTGCTCAGTGCTCAGAACAGTGCCTGGCAAATTGTTATGACTAGTAGTCAGCAAAGACTTGCTAAGTGCCTGCCCCCGACCTTGGTCCTATCTTCACAGAGCTCAGTCTGCGGGTGGGGGCCTCTCGTGGCCCCCATAGGCCCCATGGCTTCCCCAGCCCAGCACCCCCAGCTCTGTGGAACATGGGTCTTACCCCCGGGGCTCTGTTTGGCCCCCTAGCAGAGAGGAGGTGGGTGCGATGTAAAGTTCCCAATGGATAATCAGGGGCTACCCCCAGCCCAGCCCTCACCCTCTGCCTCCCTCCCAGGGGCAACTCCAAGTACCACTACTATGGCCTGCGCATCAAGGCCAGCTCGCCCCTGCTGCGGCTGATGGAGGACCAGCAGCACATGGCCATGCGGGGCCAACCCTTCTCCCAAAAACAGAGGTAGGAAGGCGGGGCTGGCTGGGTGCTGGCAGGCAGGGAAGGACGTGGCGGCCTAACTCCCCATCCCATTGCCCACCCATCCCTTCTCCAGGCTGAAACCCATCCAGAAGATGGAGGGCATGACCAACGGCGTGGCCGTGGGGCCCCAGCAGGCCACTGGGCTCTCGGACATCAGCGCCCAGGTCCAGCAGTACCAGCAGTTTCTGGGTGAGGGCTCCCTGGACTCTGGGGTGGGGCCCAGGGCAGGCTGTGCAGCCCCCAGAGAGCCAGCAGATGGTTCACTTGCCCTCCCTGAACCTCATCACCCCAACTGGTCACGGGGGAGCTTGGTAGCCAAGTGGTGCCAACTTAACAGGATCCCAGGATGAGGCTGAAAGGGGTGGGTAGGTGGGACTGGAAGGGGCTCACGGTTTCTTCTCTGCCCTCCAGATGCCTCAAGAAGCCTCCCTGACTTCTCAGAGCTGGATCTCCAGGGCAAAGTGCTGCCCGAGGGCATCGGACCTGGGGACATCAAGGCCTTCCAGGTCCTATACCGGGAACACTGTGAGGTAGGGCACCTGGGCAGTGGGCAGGGGTGAGGGGCACCATGCTGCCCCCCGACCCCCTCGAGCATCTGGCCTCCCCAACAGGCCATCGTCGATGTCATGGTGAACCTGCAGTTCACACTGGTGGAAACGCTCTGGAAAACCTTCTGGAGGTACAACCTGAGCCAGCCCAGCGAGGCGCCGCCGCTGGCTGTGTGAGTGCCCCGGGGGGAGGAAGGGAGGAAGTTGTGCACCTGCGAGTCTGACCTCAAGGCTGGGGGGGC
>NW_011494937.1:1354228-1354758 GCF_000754665.1 Bison bison bison
GCCAGACCATGCAGGGGCGGGGGGCTCCTCTCTGATCCCCACAGTTTGTGGGGCCCCTGTGGCCTTCTGAACCCGCCTCCAGAGTGTGCCTGGGGACCAATCTGATGCTCTGTGTGTGGGATGGCGGGCCCCACCGAGCCATTTCCTCCCTGCAGTGGCTAAGTGCCTGGGTCCCCATGTACAAGATGTTGAGATCCCTCTCTGACCCTGGGGGCAGTGAGGCCTGTATCAGCCTGACCCCGGGGGTCTTCAGGAGGCAGAGGGTACCTGCCCGAGCCCAGGGTGGGGTGAGGGTGCTGTGCCCTTCTGACCCTGGGTGCAGGACTGTGGAACAGCCTCGTAACGCCTCGGGTCGGGTGGGTGCCCACAGGCACGATGAGGCTGAGAAGCGGCTGCCTAAGGCCAGCCTGGTGCTCCTCTCCAAGTTCGAGCCCGTGCTGCAGTGGACCAAGCACTGTGACAACGTGCTGTACCAGGGCCTGGTGGAAATCCTCATCCCCGACGTGCTGCGGCCCATCCCCAGTGAGTGC
>NW_011494937.1:1354858-1357321 GCF_000754665.1 Bison bison bison
CCAGCCCCCTGCCGCCCCCAGGTGCCTTGACCCAAGCGATCCGGAACTTTGCCAAGAGCCTGGAGAGCTGGCTCACCCACGCCATGGTGAACATCCCCGAGGAGATGCTGCGGGTGAAGGTGAGAGTGTGAGGTGGGGGCGGAGGGGCCAGCGCGGGCCCACAGCTTTGGGTCCTCCCTCCTGGTTGGGGGCGCTGGGGGCCTCGGCCTCCTCTGCCTGTCCAAGGCAATAAGATGCGTCCCCGTGTTTGTCCCCTCAGAGTGAGCTGTGGGTGTTGTCTTCACAAGCCAGCTTCCTCAGGTGCCCACTTCTGACACAACCCACTTGTGGTATTTCTGTATGCAACACATCATCTTAAAATAAAAACCAAACGCAAACTTGAGGTAGTTCTCTTCAGAGAGCTTCAGCAGAAAGTGCTTTAGATGTTCAGAAAGAGATAAAATGTTAAAAAAAAAAGATACCTATAAGGAAACAGAATAATGGCCCTCTCCATCAGTGCCACACATCCACTAACTACCAAGATATTTGGAAATAGATGGAATGGGCTTGCTCTTGAGCAAAAGGAAAAAAGAAAGAAAAAAAAGTTGTTAAAGTCCTGAAAATGCTCACAAGACTGGATGTCAGAAGAATGATCCCCGGGGTCTGCTGGACCAGAGAGCTGGGCTTGGTCTGTGGAGAAACTAGAAACTGGATCCAGGGGGAGTCCTTCGGAACTGGCAAGACTTATGTATTCATTCATTTATTGTACACACATTTATTGAGCACCTGCTGTGTGCTCGGCCTGGTTCTAAGTTCTGGGAGCACAGCAGTGACCAAGATGGACAAAACTCCAGCCCTCCCGGAGTTGACATTCAAGGGAATAATCAAACAGAATGAAGCAGAAGGTTATGGAAGCGGTGCCCTTTCTGGGCTGTGCCCTCCCAGATCTTCTTATATGCTTTGATTAAAAATAATAGTGTTCAGATACATTAATTTTTTTTTTTTTTGGACACATTATTTGTGTGGCTGATGACCCAAAGTTTACAAATCCTGACCCTTTAATCTCCCAACAAAAGCAACAAGGTTTTTTCTCCCTTTTCGGAGAAAGAAAAAGGCTCAGAGAGGTCACAGTGGGTGAGGGAAGGGACCTGAGTGGGCGGGGGCAAGGGTGAATTCCAAGAAAGCCACAAGCCCGGGGCCCCACAGGTGGCAGCGGCCGGCGCCTTCGCGCAGACCCTGCGTCGCTACACATCGCTCAACCACTTGGCACAGGCGGCACGCGCTGTGCTGCAGAACACTGCGCAGATCAACCAGATGTTGAGCGATCTCAACCGCGTGGACTTCGCCAACGTGCAGGTGAGCGCCGGTAGGGCAGGTGACGAACTTGGGGTAGCCCGGCGGGGCGGGCCCCCGGGGCGGCAGCTGAGTCACGGGCGCCCGCCTTCCTGCTCTGTCCCAGGAGCAGGCCTCGTGGGTGTGCCGCTGCGAGGACCGCGTGGTGCAGCGGCTGGAGCAGGACTTCAAAGTGACGCTGCAGCAGCAGAACTCACTGGAGCAGTGGGCGGCCTGGCTGGATGGCGTCGTGAGCCAGGTGCTCAAGCCCTACCAGGGCAGCACTGGCTTCCCCAAAGCCGCCAAGCTCTTCCTCCTCAAGTGGTCGTTCTACAGGTGCGCCCCAGCTGGGCGGGAGGCGCTCGCTTTGCAGCAGGGCAAAAGGGGGCAAGAAAAGGCCCCGCCTCTTCGAGGAGGGTGGGGCTAGACGAGGACCATCTCCTTCAGAGTGCGGCCAGAGAAAGTCCCGCCTCCCTGAGGGACTGGATACCTTTTAAGAAGGCCAGGAGAAGGGAATGGCACCCCACTCCAGTACTCTTGCCTGGAGAATCCCATGGACGGAGGAGCCTGGTAGGCTGCAGTCCATGGGGTCGCTAGGAGTCGGACACGACTGAGCGACTTCACTTTCACCTTTCACTTTCATGCATTGGAGAAGGAAATGGCAACCCACTGCAGTGTTCTTGCCTGGAGAATCCCAGGGACGGGGGAGCCTGGTGGGTTGCCGTCTATGGGGTCGCACAGGGTCGAACACGACTGAAGTGACTTAGCAGTAGCAGGACTCTGCTGGTGGTGGATGGGTCTAGGGCCCTGCCCCTCTCTGATGGACACCCCGGGGAAAACTTGTACGGGGCTGGGTGGTGGTAGCTGCGTTTGCTCAAGCCTGGTTCTCATGGCAGGGAAGTGGGGCGAGAGGTGAGTCTGGGCCTGAGGGTCTCCTGTCTGTCGCCACCTCCAGCTCCATGGTGATCCGGGACCTGACCCTGCGCAGCGCCGCCAGCTTCGGCTCCTTCCATCTCATCAGGCTGCTCTACGATGAGTACATGTACTACCTGATCGAACATCGTGTGGCCCAGGCTAAGGGCGAGACCCCCATCGCCGTCATGGGCGAGGTGCGCGCAGCGGGACGCTGAGGGCACGGGGCGGGGCGCCCCT
>NW_011494937.1:1357932-1363141 GCF_000754665.1 Bison bison bison
ACCCCCACCACCCCAGGGGGCAGGCAGGCAGGCCCCCTACCTTGCAGAACTGTTAACTTATTCAGCTCGCTGGCTTTGCACAGCCTGTCCTGGGCCCAGCCCTGAGCCCCGGGTGGGCGCAGGTGGGCATCACCTGGGGACCCACCACTGTCGGCAGCAGCAGCCCCGGGACCCCTCCCTCAGTAACCCCACTGCTTCCCCCTCCTTGGTATAAGTGCAATTAAAGCCGTGGGTGTCGCATCTTCTCCAGTGCTGGACCCTCCTGTGCCCCACAGCCCCAGAGGGGGGCACTGCCCAGCCTGGACAGAGGGGGAGGGCAGAAGGGGCACCATCTCTGGCTTCCAAAGAGCAGCAGGCTGGGCCGGGCGATGAGCCCGGAGGGGCCTGCTGCAGGCAGCGGGCCCGGAAGTGCCCACGCCTGCCCCAGCCGGGGCTGGGTGCTCCGCTTGCTCGTACCCAAGCCCCCAGGCACCCTTGCCGCTGGTTTGTAATGGAATCTCCACGCTCCTACTCGACCCCCACCTCCGCTCCTGGAGACCGTGCTTCTCCTCCGTGTGTGGGACCTCTGCCCCCTCCCAACCCCCACATGACTATTGTGCGATTTGTGAGCGGAGTCGGTAACTTGTTGGGTTTTTTTCCAACCATCATGGCCTTATCTGTTCCGGTTTTCTCAGTGTTTTCAACCTGTGAGATAGATGTTTATGGCAAAAAGCGAAAAAAGAAAAAAAAAAAAAGAACCTGACCTATTGTATAAAAATCACTATTTTGTGTGCTCCGCGTGCTACAGCTTTTGGGAGTGGTTTGCCCACTCCCTCTCCCACTCCTCTGGGCCTCCCTTCTCCTGGCGGTGAAAGTGTCCACGCGTGTGGTAGTCTAGTGTGCCGAGCTGTTTTCTATCTTTTTGTAGTCTTTCTTAAAACACAATAAATTCCACTGTCATATTTGGCTACTGCTGACTTGCCGGGCTTTGGTGGGAGCCTGGGGGCTGGAGGGGGGCCAGCTGGGCCCCAAGCTCATGAGTAGCAAGCAGTGAAGGGAACTGGTGAGGTTCAGAAATAAAACATTTATTATGTGAAGAGGAACAACAGGGCCAGAAGGGGGCGGTGTGACGGCCACTAGGTTCTCCACCTCAGGTAGGGGCAACAGAGGGTGGTCGGGGCAGGGGTCTGGGATCCATCTGGCCTCCCTGGGCTGTGTGGGGGGCCTTGTCCACACCTGTAGCTGAGGAAAGGGGCGAACTCTCGAGGAACGAGGGCCCGCGCCCAGCTTAGGGTGAAGGTGGGTGCTCAAGGCAGGTGGGGCAGGGGGCTCTCTTCCCTCTGCCCCTCCCCACTTAAATAGGCATAAATAAGAAGCGTCCAGACTCTCAGGCCACCAGGGGCTGCCCGGCCCAGCCCCCTTCCCGGAGCCTAACACTAGTGCCGGTCATCGGTTGGTCGGTTGGTTGGTCGGCCGGCCGGCCGGCGGCTACCAGGAAGGCAGCCAGCTCCCAGGCCGCGGAGGTAGTTGGAGTCAGTGTCCAGGGCGGCCGGGCTCTCACAGCACAATCCACGTGTATCGCTCGCTGTCTGCCAGAACTTTCAGTGAGCACCCTGCAGTGGAATGTGGGGACAAGGCCTTGGAACCTCTAGCCGGCCCAGTCTGCAGGAGAGGCTTCTCTCTTTCCCTGACCTGATGGTGGCCCAGAAGGCTCTAGCAAGGCAGGTGCAAGTTATCTCTGCCTCGGGCCTGCAGCCATTCAATTAATGTCTACTGAATGAATGAATGGTTGGGGGGCCGTCAGGTGCCACATCTGAGCTGGCCCCCTGGCCCTGGCCTGGGCTGTCCTCACCTTCACCCCACATGCCACTGCTCAGCCAACGAGCTCCTTCATTCAGCAACATTTAGCAATTAGTGCCCGCTCCAGGCTCCGCCCAGCCCCAGGATCAGGACCCCAGTCCCGAACTGTCGTCAGGTCAGTGCCCCACCTTTGTGCAGAGCCTCGTTGGTCATCCTGTTGACGTATCGGCCGCTGCTCTCAGGCACCAACCACTTCATAACCATGTCCACACAGCTCTTGCGATATGAGCTCCAGACGCTGCCGCTGAGGAAGAGGGTATGAGCAACTCCCAGCCCTGGGCCCAACCCAGCCCTGCCCCGCCTCGATCCTGCCTCACCTGGTCTGCCCTTTGACCTCAGTGAGGTCGCCCACGCTGACTGTCACAAAGATGCCCGTGTTGAGGTCCCATGCCACCTTGAGACTGGTGTGGTAGGTCTTTGGTCTATGGGAGGGAGAGCTGGTGAGCACAAGAGAAAGTGGGGGACTACAGGGTCCCTGAGCTGGAACCCAGGCTACCCTAAGGCGCTTTTATCTTTGGAGCAATAATGGAATAGCCTATCCAAGCTTTGGGGAGCCAAGGGGAGTTTTATCATATGCTACCTCCCCGCACTGAGCTATCATGAGCGCAAGCCCTGCTGGGCAAGGGTGAAGGTGGGTCCTTGCCCACTCACCGGAGCTGGCCTTCCTCGGTGGGGGATGGGAACGCCAGGAGCAGCAAGCCAATGTTGATGAGGACCTGGTTGGTCTCTGGGCAGACCTGGGGGGCGGAGGGTGGACAGTGACAGCTACTGAGAGTGCCACCAAGACCAGGGAGGCCCTGGACCGCCCTGCCTGACACCTGGACCCACCTCCAGGATGACAATGTCATAGTCGCTAAAGGAACAGAACTGGTGACCCCAAGTGGCGTCGTGGCGGATCACCTCGTTGATGACATACTCGAAGTCCAGTGTAAGCTGCTCAACTGTCAGGTACTGACCCTGTGGACAAGGGCAGGGGGAGAACTGTGCCCACCGCCATCCCAGGAGGTGCCCCAGGAGCTGCCCCTTGGCCTCCCCACCACCCACACCCACCTGGACAACGGCCTGCTCCCGCATGGGCCGCAGGTTGCGACCGCGGAGATCGGTCACCACGAAGGGCAGGGAGATCTTGTCATCCTCGAACTCTAAGGGGGCAGGACAAGGTGGTAGGGATGGCGGTGGGAGGCCTGGAGGCTCTCAAGGCCAGCCTCCCATGCTTGGGGCCCTGCCCAACAGAGGGGCTCCCCACTCACCATCCTCTGGCTCCGTCCCCTCACCGGACCCCAGCACGTAATAGAGCTTGGTGTAGTTGACATATCCAGGCTCTGGGGCGGGCGCCTCTGCTGCAGGGGGGCTGTCCCGGGGCACCGCCTCCCCACCTGGGCCAAGAGGCTCAGAGGGCAGGCGGCAGCGGCTGCCTGAGGGCCCTGGGCAGGGAGGTGGCCGGACTGCCTCCGAGGTCCCACCCTTGGCCTCTTTGGCCCGGCGGAAGATGTCAGCCACAAACTCCTTGGCTTTGGCAATGGCAGGCGAGGGATCGGGGGGCCCAGAGGGCCAGGCTGGGGCCGCTTCAGGGCAGAGGCTGGGGAGAACAGGGGGCAGCTCTGGGCTCTGGGGTCCAGGGGGGCTGGGAGGGGCTGGGGGGGTGGTGTGGTCGTACAGGATCTGGCAGAAGCTGCTATCTCCTGGAACACACAAATAAAAAGTGAAGGAGATAGAAGAGGTCAATAGGTGAGTTTAAGTCAACGCTTTCCTGACCTCCCTCATTACCCTGGGTGGTGGGAGGGGCGGTGGCGTGGATCTTAGAAATCCAAGAGGAGGCCCTCCTAGAAGACTTACATATGCTGAGATCAGTCCAAACCAACCAAAACAGAAAAAGGCCTCACACACACACATGTTCATTCAAACCTTCCTCTTAAGCATCTGCTGTATGCCCCATACTGAGGACATAGGAGTGAACAAGACAAAATTCCCTGCCCTTGGGAGCTGACATGTATGGATAACAGCAGTCAGGTATGGATGTGAGAGTTGGACCATAAAGAAAGCTAAACGCCGAAAAATTGAAGATTTTGATCTGTGGTGCTAGAGAAGACTCTTAAGAGTCCCTTGGACTGCAAGGAGATCAAACCAGTCAATCCTAAAGGAAATCAGTCCTGAATATTCATTGGAAGGACTGATGCTGAAGCTGAAACTCCAATACTGTGGCCACCTGATTCGAAAAACTGACTCATTAGAAAAGACCCTGATGCTGGGAAAGACTGAAGGCAGAAAAAGAAGAGAATGACAGAGAATGAGATGGTTGGACGGCATCACCGACTCGACAGACATGAGTTTGAGCAAACTCTGGGAGGTGGTGATGGACAGGGAAGCCTGGCGTGCTGCAGTCCACGGAGTCACAAAGAGTAAGACATGATTGAACAAATGAACTGAACTGAATCGGGGAGCTGAGTTATGATGACAGAAGATAAAAGCTACATAAGGGCTCCCGTGGTGGCTTAGTGGTAAAGAATCCGCCTGCCAATGCAGGAGACATGGGTTCGATCTCTGATCTGAGACGATCCCACATGCCCAGGAGTGACTAAGGCTGCGCGCCACGACTGAATCTGTGCTCTTGAGCCACAACTGCTGAAGCCCGCACAACTGGAGGCTCTGCTCTACAACAAGAGAAGCCACCCAATGAGAAGCCCACGCACCACAACTGGAGAGCAGTCCCCGCTCTCTGCAACTAGAGAGAAGCCCGCATAGCAGTGAGACCCAGCACAGTCAAATAAATAAGCCACAGAGGTCTGACGGTTTACCACACTGTCTTCTGTCCTTTTCAACTTGAGACAGACCAGCACAGGCACAGCCTGGCTGGATCCCAGGCCTCTCTGTGGCTCCACCTAACCCTAACCCTAACCTGACTGGGGGCCAGATCTCCCTGTGGAGAATCTCAGTGTGAAGAACCCAACGCATCCGCCAAGCAGCACCACCACCAGCCACTGGGCCCCCCCTGTAAGCAGCCCTTGTAGAGGGGAGCTGTCCTCTCAGTTCAGAGACTCGGGGCCAAGGCTCAGAGAAACTTGTCCAAGCTCACACTGAGAGATAATACAAGTATGCCAACACACTCATGTCTGCCAGGGCAGTGGCACTTCTTCCGGAGAGGAGGCAGACAAGTGGAAAATGTTTGCGTTAAACCCCACCTCTGTGTAAATACCCTCCTAGGGTGAGAGGGGAGAAGGCAATGGCACCCCACTCCAGTACTCTTGCCTGGAAAATCCCATAGACAGAAGAGCCTGGTGGGCTGCAGTCCATGGGGTAGCTAGGAGTCAGACACGACTGAGCGACTTCATTTTCACTTTCATGCATTGGAGAAGGAAATAGCAACCCACTC
>NW_011494937.1:1363241-1374871 GCF_000754665.1 Bison bison bison
CCGGTAGTCTTGCCTGGAGAATCCCAGGGACGGGGGAGCCTGGTGGGCTGCCGTCTATGGGGTCGCACAGAGTCGGACACGACTGACGCAACTTAGCAGCAGCAGCAGCAGCAACAGGGTGAGAGGAGTGTCGACACCGCCGACAGTGCCCCCCGCCTGGGCCGAGCACACGGCCGCATCCTGTCCTGTGCAGCCCTTGCTAGCAGGGTGGGGGCAGCCGCCCCATCCAGGCATAGCTTGTTGGGGGATCACGGTTTGGCGAGAAGCAGAGCCTTGCCCACACTGGTACAGGTGGCCAGGGCAGGGGTGGGAGGCCCCTGGAAGAGCTCGAGGACAAGGCACACTGCCCCTTGCTGGTCTGTGGGCTCAGTTATATATACATATATAACACATCCATGGCTTCCCCAGTGACTCAGAGGCAAAGAATCCACCTGCCAATGCAGGAGACCCAGGCTCAATCCCTGGGTTGGGAAGATCCCCTTGAGGAGGAAATGGCAACCCACTCCAGTATTCTTGCCTGGAGAATCCCCATGGAGAGAGGAGCCTGGCAGGCTACAGTCCATGCGGTCATAGTTGTACGTGACTGAAGCAACTAGGCACACACACAAGCATATATATAGGATCTTCTTCTCATGTCCATTCCCCTCCCTCCCCAAGGGGCAATCGTTTTAAACGCAGGTAGTTGATATCTTTTTTTGGCCATGCTACTCAGTCTGCAGGATCTTAGGTCCTCCCCAACCAGGGACTGAACCTGGGCCCTCGCACTGAAAATGTGGACTCCTAACCACTGGACCCCTGGGGAAGTCCCAGTGGTCATCTTTATTGGACTGGATTCTGGCATAACTGGAACACATTCTAAACTCATATATAAACGGCATCAGTAACAGGTTACAGATCTCCTTGTGTTTCTTTTGCACATGAACATGTCTTTAACGCACACTCTCCACAGACAGGTATGCTGGGGCACTCCCTGCTGATCCGGGGGAGGTAACCACCCAGTCCTACCTTCCCAAATGCCAGGCGGGCCCCAGCTTCTGCCACTAAAGCCTCGGACACACTTGGGCACAGGGCTGCTGCTGGGCCACAAGCATCCTCTGTTGCCATAAGGCCCTGGGAGAGCAGGAGCCCCCTGCCCCCAGCCCCATGTCAGCAACAGCCAAAACCATGAGACAGCCCTCTATCCACTAACCACTCCCTTAAGTTTTTAATCAATCTTTCTCTTTTTGAATAGAAGGACGCACTGCATGGTGGACATGGGACTATTTGAACTCGACATCACTAAAATTAAATTTAACAACTCAGTTACTTAGTCACATGAGCCACTATCAAGTGGCTACTGGTGGCAGCTGTAGCAGATACCCCAAACATGGACCCTCTTAGCCCCATGGAAAGTTCCAGTAGGTAATGCTGGGGCGGGGGTGGGGGGGCAGGGTGGCTGCGTTTGGAACCCACATTGCCACTTCCTGAACAAGCGACTTCACCTCTCCAGGGTCTCAGTCACCTCATCTGTGATGCGGGGTAGGGATGGCACCGACGTCAAGGGGCTGCTCGGCCAAGTCATCGGGTCACAGGGCCCCACGGCTGGGAGCGCGCACGCAGGGCCCGTCGGCAGACCCAGGAGCCTACCTGCCGAGTGCACCGAGACGGCGCAGGCCACTAGAGAGTAGCTGGTGTTGAGCAGCACCACCTGGTCCTTCTTGAGCTGGAAGGCGGGCTGGAAAGTGGGGAAGGGGTAGACCACCTGGTACTTGGTGTGCAGCATGAAGCCATGCCGCAGGCACTGCGCACTCGGGTCACCTGCAGCGACACAGGCCACGCGGGCTCAGCTGTGGCCGTGGGGCAGGGAAGCAGGCCACCCGGCGCCCCAGGCCCCCAGCCCCTCACCTGGGTGGGCGCGGCTGGCATCCCGGCAGGCGGCGCAGCGGCCCGGCGGCGGCACGGCCACGGTGCTGATGTAGATGTCCCGGTGGTTCTCGTCGCTCATCACCATCATGTTCATGAGCATGCCGTTGGCTGAGCGGGTGCTGGGGGCCGGCGGAGCCTCAGAGCCTGGCCTGGGCGCCCGCCCCCACCCACTCCCCACCACCCTATCCCAAGTCTCACTTGAAGCCGAAGACAATGACCTTGGAGGCGTCACTGGGCCACTCGCACACGGTCAGGTATAGGTCACTGTAGATCTCCTCGTCCTGGAAGAGCCGCACCTGGCGGACCTGAGCAGCAGGTTCTCATGGGGGTGGGGTCCAAGCGGGCCAGGGCCAACCTGAGGCTGCACCTGCCGACAGTCTCAGGCCAGGGAGCCCCAAGCAGCCTTCACCCCACACCCCGCTCGGCCATCCTGAGAACACGCTGAGGAGGCTCATAAGAATTTCCCCACAGGTCGGGGAGACAGGGAGGCCAGGCCTAGGATAGGACGCAGCCAGACCCATCAGTTCCAAACCCAACCCACCCTAAGACCGGTTCACCTCTCTGAACTCACGTGGAAACTGGGGTAACGGCACTCACCTCCCAGGGTGGGACATTTGAAGAGTCAAGGTCAGGGCTAAACCAGGCATGGCAGCCTGCTTGGTTCTAACAGACCTAATGGGTCCCTCCTGCCTTGAGCTGTCAGACCATAGGAAATCCTGCCATTTACCCACTTTCGGCTCTGAAGATGGCAATTTCCTACAGTTCGACCTAACACTTGGAGTCCTGACAACAGCCCTGAGAATACACTATCTTCAATTTGTGGCCATGGAACTTGAGGCTCAGAGTGGGGTCATGCGGTCAGAAAGGGAGGTGGCCTGGCCCTACCAGCTTGAGCTTGCTGTGCACATTGAACTCCCACCAGTACAGGTGGTAGATGTAGAAAGAGAAGTCGTCGTCCCCACTGCTGCTCGTGTAGGAGAGAACGTAACGGCCGCACTTGGAAAAGCCCAGGAAGATGTGTCTGTGGGGATGGCAGGGAGGGGCCAATGGCCACGTCAGGGCTGGCCGGCCATCCCACCCCGCCAACCCCTGCCTGGCCCCTGCCTCACCCTGCGTAGAGGAAGTCTTCATCCACAATGTTCTTGAGAGAGACGCAGACCCTGGGTGGCAGCTTCCGGAAGAGGCGAGGAGAGAGCTGCCCACTGATCTGGGGAAGGGGCAGCCAGGGCTCTTGAGACACCACGTGGAAGAAGCGGCCTGCAGCCCCCCCATTCCCCTCACACAAGGCAGAACAACACCTTTGGGGTCCAGCCCAGCCACACAGGCCTACTTCCTACCAACCATAACGGTCCAGGGTGGTCCAAGCTCTGGAAGGTGTGAATGGCTTGCGCCTGTCTCTCCACCAGGGCCCCATGCCACCCTCCCAACTCCACAGCCTAAGGGTTCCTCTTGCCTGAGGTTTCCCTGGTGGCTCAGATGATAAAGAACCTGCCTGCAAATGCAGGAGACGTAAGAGACATGGTTCGATCCCTGAGTCGGGAAGATCCCCTGGAGAAGGGAACGGCAACCCATTCCAGTATTCTTGCCTGGAGAATTCCATGGACAGAGGAGGCTGGCAGGCTATAGTCCATGGAGTCACAAAGAGTTGGACACAACTCAGTGACTGACATTTTCACACGTTCCTCTTCCAAGGCTATGAGGACTAGCACTGGCATTGCTTCCCCCAGTCACCCCTGGCCCACACTGGGCCACCTGTCTGTCTTCCTGAAGGCTACTTGAAGGCACAGTAAGCTGTTGACATCGAGGATCACTAAGGAGGATGAGATGGGGGCTTGACCAACTCCACTCACCTGTTCCCAACCCACCAGCCTATACACAGGGCGCTTAGGTCCCTGGGGGGCTGTCTGTTGAGGCAGACAGAAGGGTAAACCTGACTAGTGACTGTCCAACTCCTGCCCAACTCCCCCTTCTCAATTAACAGCTGCCCTCCAACTGACTCCCGCATCCCAAAACTTCAAGGAAGGTTTTGGGTGGGGAGCAGGCCCAAGTTGAGCATTGAGGAATCAGAGCACCTCGGATCCTGCTACCCAGTCTAATGGGGGAGATGCAGCCCAGCCCTCGAGGAGATCCCAGAGTGGAATAACCCTGTCAGCGAGGCCCAGGCTGACTGGGAGACACAGTCCCCCGCCATGGAGCTTCCAAGCTAAGGGCGGAGCCACAGCCCAACCCAGGGAGCAAATCAGGCTGAGGGTGGGGACTGTCTCTGCTCCAGGAGTTCTAGTCAAAAGGAGAAGACACAGCCCTGCCCTCACAGAGTTTCCAGACTGATGGAGAAGACCGCACGACTCCTGATCCACGGAGACACAGACCTGCCCCACTTGCTGCTGACCTGACAGCAGATTTACACGCTTGCCCTCCCAGAGCTGGCAACCCGATGGGGAAAAAGATTCCAGCACGCTGAGAGTTTAGTTTCATGGGGAGACAGAGTCTTGCTCAGGTAGCTGAAGATCAGGCCCTCTCCAGGGAGCTCCCTCCTATTCAATGTGGGAGGCAGTTACAGGAACTCCCAGCTCTCCTGTGGTCAGAGCTGGACAGAGAGAGGAACTCCAGGCGGAGGAATCCCAAAGCCGGTAGCAGAGTCTGTGCCAAGGGGGCGGTAAGGCTCCATAACGGAAGGGCCAGGGGAGCAGGGTTTTGAAAAACGAGTCTGACCCTGCGTCGCCCCCTTTCTCTTCACTCCTCCAGCGGCCTCTAAGGCCCCCTTCATCCAAGCCCGTCCTCGGGACCCCGCCCCCAGCCCCTCCATCCAAGCCCCCTCTCAGGGACCCCGCCCCCAACTCCCTCCATCCAAACTCCCGCCGCAGCACCCCCAATCTAAGCTCTCTCCCTGGGGCCCCGCCCAACCCCCCTCCTCCCAAGCCCCCTCCCCCGGGGCTCCGCCCCCAACCCCTCACCCCGCGAACGCCCTCCCTCCCCGCCGCCTCCCTCGTCCCTCCTCCCTTCCCTCCGACGCGCTCCTCCGAGACTCCAGGCCTCACCTTGACCCGCTCCAGCTGCTTGAGGACGTGCTCCCGCCGCCGCCCCGCTGCCCGCTTTCCTCCGGCGCCCCCGGGGCCGCCGCCGCCGCTCCCGGCCCCGCTGTTCCGCTCCGATTTCGAGCTGGGCGCCATTTTCACCCCCTCCCTCCACTTCCGGAGCAACCGGCCTCTTCGCCCCACCCCCGCCGCCTCTTCATTGGCCGTTGCTCGACACTGCGGCCCGCCGGTTGGGCGAAAGCCCGCACTCTGGGCTTTTTCCCGCTACGCCTGTCCATCACTGCCACCTCGACCCTTGATTGGTAGAGACTGTACAGTCCCGGCTGCCCGTCGCCGTATTCCCGCCTTCCCGCAAGGACGCACCCGTCAGAGGCCCCATTTGCGCCCATGACTTTGACCCAATAGGCAGAGGAGCCTATCCGTCTCCAGGGCGTCACGCCCCCTTGTGGCTGGTGGGTTTCCATGGAGATGCAGGCGGTCCTGGCCTGTGGGCGGGGCGATGAGCGCCTGTGGTCCAGAAGGGTCTTAATCCCAGCACAAGGATATCCGCGCCCAGTCTGGGTACAGCGAAGGCCTGGCAAACATACTGGGGCTACCGGCCGGGCTGAGGAAAGGGATTTACAAAATAAAAAGATGAAATTGATTAAAACATCTTTCAGGACTTCCCTGGCAGTCCAGAGGTTTCAGGACTTCCTCATGGCTTCAACTGCAGGAGGTATGGGTTCCATCCCTAGTCCAGGGACTAAGATCGCACGGTGCAGAGGGGCGTGAGAAAAAAAAAAAATTCAGATGGACTGGCGGGCGGCCTGACCAGATCATGATGATGGTAATAACAACAACATTAATCACTTATATAGTACTTTATACTTACAAGAAACAGTTCTGCACTTAGAATCCTATGTAGTAGATCACTGTTATGCCCATTTTATAGATAATAGTAATAACAGTTGTTTAATGTCAGATATGAGTATCATCTTCCTGTGCTTTAGCTTATTTAACTTTCAAAGCCGTTTTCCAGATGGATCCTTTAATTATCTTCATTTTTAAACGTGGTGAAACTGAGGCTTACAGTGTACTGCTCCTGAACACCTGGCACATGTATATATATACACCTCAGATGCATGAGTGTTGTGACCATAATTAGAGAAGAATAGAATGGATCTGGCTTTCATATTCTTCCAACCTCTGTCTTCATTTATTCAATAAATACTTACTGAGCACCTACTATGTTCAGTGAATAAGACAGGGCTTATTTATTTATGTGGCTGTTTCAGGTCTTAGTTCCATCATGGGAGATCTTTTGTTGATTGCAGCACACAGACTCTCTAGTTGTGGTGCGTAGACTCCGGAGTGCACGGGCTCAGTAGTTGCCACTGGTGGGCTTAGATGCCTCATGGCATGTGGGATCTTAGTTCCCCCACCAGAGATCAAACCAGTGTCCCCTGCATTGCAAGGCAGATTCTTAACCTCTGGACCACCAAGGAAGTCCCTAGTGACTCATTTTTAGAAAAAAGAATGGAAAGGGAAAATGTAGTCTGGCAGTGAAGAAACTTGGCAGATAACACCTCAATCAAGTGATCAAGTTTATCATTATAGTGATAAGTAGTGTGCATGTCATGGGCACTTGATGTGACGTGAGGACACTTGCACTTGTCTGGTATTCTCTCCAAAACCCATAACCTCCATCTAATGAGAAAACATCAGGTGATTGTCCCAAACGAAGGGACAGGACTTTCTACAAAAGTCCTAACCGGTATACTTCAAAAGTGTCAAGGTCATGAGAAAGCATGACCAAGAAACTGGCACAGTTTAAAGGAATCTAAGAAGATGACATGATAACCAAATGAAATGTTAGATGTGATCCTGAACCACAAAAGGACATCAGAGTAAAACCTGGGGAAACTGACATTGTGTCTGTAGTTTAGTAAATAGTGTTATATCAACATTAGTTAATCTCTTAGTTGTGACAAATATGCCCGGTTAGGCAATATATTAACATTCGGGGCAGTTGGGCAGAGGGTAGACAAGAATTCTTTGTACCAACCACCTTTGCAAATTATAGTCTGGTCAAGCTGCTATAGCAAAAATGCTACAGACTGAGTGGGTTTGCAACAAACATTTATTTCTCACAGTCCTTTACTGTGGACAGCATCTCCTTGCTGTACCTTCATATGGCAGAGAGAGAGACACAGAGATAGAAACAGAGATAGGGAAGGAGGGAGGAAGAGAGAGAGGCACAGAGCGCAAAAGTTCCCTTATAAGGGCACTATGTGCCGTGCAGTACTAAGTTGCTTCACTTGTGTGCGACTCTTTGCTACCCTACGGACTCTAGTCCGCCAGGCCCCTCTGTCCGTGGCATTCTCCAGGGAAGAATACTGGAGGTGGTTGCCATGCCCTCCTCCAGAGAATTTTCCTGAACCAGGGATCAAACTCATATCTCTTACATCTCCTGTATTGTCAAGCAGGTTCTTTACATATAAGGGCACTAATCCCATTCATAAAGGTTCCACCTGCCTGACCTAATTATTTCCCAAAGACCCCCCTCTCCTAATACCATCAAACTTGGGTTTAGGGCTTCAACCTTTGAATTTCAGGGGGACCCAAGCACAGCCTGTAGGACAAGTCGTCTGTAAATCAAAAAGTATTCCAAAATAAAAAGTTTTTAAAGAATTGGGGGGCAAGTCATTATGGTTGCTGTGTAGAGGATAGTTTAGGGGATTAAGTGCAAGAATGGCCTCAGAGAGGCTAGAGAGGGAGGTGATGGTGCCTGGAATTCAGATAATAGCAGTAGAAAGAGAAAAGTGATCATATGCAAAGGTGATGGGTGATGCTCATGGCTTGGGTATTGGGATGGAGGCAAGAAAGGAAGACAGTGACCTCCTTCAGCAGGATGAAGGAAACCAGACAAGAGTCCCCCTCATCCCCTTTCCAGAGCCCCACCTACCCCAGTGGAAGAGATCTGTATCAGTTATCCATTGCTGTATAATAAACAACACCAAACCCAGTGGTGTAAAATTACAATAATTGTTTAATCATTTTTTATATATTTATGCATTTATTTGACTGGGTCAGGTCTTAGTTGTGGCTTTCAGCCTTTTCATCACTACATCATGCAGGGTCTTTCTTTGGAGCATACGGACTCTCTAGTTGTGGCATGTGACCTCCAGAGCACGTGGGCTTCAGTAGTTGTGGCACGCAGCCTTAGTTGCTCCACAGCATGTGGGATCTTAGTTCCCTAGCCAGGCATTGAACTCGCGTCCCTTGCATTGCAAGGTGGGCTCATATATACATCTCTCTGTTCATGTGCTGGCTTTCTCTAGTTGTGGCAAGTGGGAGCTACTCTCTAGTTGCAGTGCACGGGCTTCTCATCACGGTGGCTTCTCTTGTTGTTGAGCACAGGTTCTAAGGTGAGAGGACTTCAGTAGTTGCGGCGTGAGAGCTTAGTAGTTGCAGTTCTTGGGATCTAGAGCACTGACTCAATAATTGTGGTACACAAGCTTGGTGGCTCCAAGGCCCATGGGATCCTCCCAGGCCAGGGATGGAACCCGTGTCTCCTGCATTACCTGGCAGAGTCTTAGCTACTAGACCACCAGGGAAGTCCTAGTCATTTAGTATTACTATCTCTTAGAATCCTAAGAGTTGGCTGGATTCAGCTGGGCAGTTCTCACTTGAATTCTTTCATGCATTCCATTCAGATGATGTGCTAAGGTTGGAGTCAACTTAGCACATACATGTGGACTTAGCACACACATATGCTTTGTATAAGAATAAAAACATTGTCAGTATCATTGACGATCCCCTTATCTTTATTTCCTGTCAAGGTAACAACATCCTAGGATTTTGTCCTCGGAGAAGGCAATGGCACCCCACTTCAGTACTCTTGCCTGGAAAATCCATGGACGGAGGAGCCTGGTGGGCTGCAGTCCATGGGGTCGCTAAGAATCCGACATGACTGAGCGACTTCACTTTCACTTTTCTCTTTCATGCATTGGAGAAGGAAATGGCAACCCACTCCAGTATTCTTGCCTGGATAATCCCAGGGATGACGGAGCCTGGTGGGCTTCCGTCTATGGGGTCGCACAGAGTTGGACATGACTGAAGCGACTTAGCAGCAGCAGCAGCAGCAGCAGGATTTTGTCCTACCATTCTCATTATGTTTATATTCCTAAAGAACATAGTGTTTATTTTGCCTGCTTTGTACTTTTATACAAATGAATTCATAATGATGGGACTCCCTTATGATTTGCTTTTTCACTCAACGATATGCTTCTATGATTCATCCATATTGTGTGTAGTTGGGGGTGTGTTTGTTTTCACTGTGCTAAGTTGCTTTAGTCATGTCTGACTCTTTGTGACCCCATAGACTATAGCCCACCGGGCTTCTCTGTCTATGGGAGTCTCCAGGCAAGAATACTGGAGTGGGGTGCCATTTCCTTCTCCAGAGGATCTTCCCAACCCAGGGATCAAACCTTTGTCGCTTATGTCTCCTGTGTTGGCAGGTGGGTTCTTCACGATTAGCACCAGCCGCTTGGGAAGCCCTTATTTTCACTACCATATCGTGAATGCACCATAATTCTCTACTGTCCTGTCCGTAGAAAGTGCAGCTGTTTCCAGTTTGAGGAAACATCATCAATGATCAATGCTTGATCATCAGAGCATGATGAGTGCTTCTCTGAGCCCTCTTGTACATATCTCCCAGAGGACCTGTGCAAGAGTTTCTCTGAGGTCATACGTTGGAGTGGAATTGCTGGTATGTGTCAAATTGTTTTTCCAAAGTGGTTGTATTCATCTACACCCGTAACAACAATGTGTGAGCATTCCAATTGCTCCACGTCCTTAGCAACACTTGACATTGTCAGACTGCTTCACATGTGTCCTTTACCAGGTAATAACACAGCAGTCTGGTATCATTCATCCCTGCTGGGAGCACCCCAGTCAAGAAAGGTATCCATATTCTAGTTAAAAAAAAAAAAAAAAGATGCAACCTTCCCTGGGAAGCCTCCTGCCCAAAGTTTGGTGCCCTCTCTGGGTCTCCTTCTCCCAACACGGCAGTGTTACAGCTTCCAAGGACTTGTGGTTGACACACGTTTAAGATATGTAGATTCTACTGTATATGTAGACCCACAGAAAGATGTGGTAGGTTCTGAGTAGGGGTCCATCTGTTGGGGCAAGAGACAGCATGGGATTGAAAGGATACAAGATGACCTTAAGAAGCCACTGTTGGGAATTCCCTGGTGGTCCAGTGGTTAAGAACCACCTTCTAATACAGGGGACTCGGGGTTCAACTCCTGATCAGGGAACTAAGAGTCCACATGCCACTGAGCAGCTAAGCCCACATGCTACGACTGCTGAGTGTGCTCACTCTAGAGCCCGTGCTGCACAGCCAGAGAAGCCCCCTCACACTGCAACTAGAGAAAGCCTGTGTGCCACAGTGAAGACCCAGTGCAGCCTCCCACCTTGAAAGAAGTCACTATAATTTACTCTGACCAAACCTGTATATAAACTAATATAGTTTATTTTTAATAAATATGAACAATTTGTGTGCATATGCTGTACAGTTCAGTTCAGTCACTCAGTTGTGTCCAACTCTTCACGACACTGTGGACCACAGCATGCCAGGTCTCCCTGTCCATCACCAACTCCCAGAGTTTACTCAAACTCATTTCCCTTGAGTTGGTGGTGCCATCCAACCATCTCCTCCTCTGTCATCCCCTTCTCCTCCTGCCCTCAATCTTGCCCAGCATCAGGGTCTTTGCAGATGAGTCAGCTCTTTGCATCAGGTGGCCAAAGTACTGGAGTTTCAGCTTCAGCATCAGTCCTTCCAATGAACACTCAGGATTGATCTCCTTTAGGATGGACTGGTTGGATCTCCTTGCAGTCCAAGAAACTCTCAAGAGTCTTCTCCAACACCACAGTTCAAAAGCATCGGTTCTTCAGTGCTCAGCTTTCTTTATGGTCCAACTCTCACATCCATACATGACCACGGGAAAAACCATAGCCTTGATGAGACAGACCTTTGTTGGCAAAGTAATGTCTCTGCTTTTTAATATTCTGTCTAGGTTGGTCATAACTTTCCTTCCAAGGAGTAAGCGTCTTTTAATTTCATGGCTGCAATCAGCATCTGCAGTGGTTTGGGAGCCCAAAAAAATAAAGTCTCTCACTGTTTCCACTGTTTCCCCATCTATTTGCCATGAAGTGATGGGACTGGATTCCATGATCTTAGTTTTTTGAATGTTGAGCTTTAAGCCAACTTTTTCACTCTCCTCTTTCACTTTCATCAAGAGGCTCTTTAGTTCTTCTTCACTTTCCGCCATAAGGGTGGTGTCATCTGCATATCTGAGGTTACTGATGTTTCTCCCAGCAATCTTGATTCCAGCTTGTGCTTCTTCCAGCCCAGCATTTTTCATGATGTACTCTTCATTTAAGTTAAATAAGCGGGTGATGATATACAGTCTTGACGTACTCCTTTTCCTATTTGGAACCAGTCTGTTGTTCCATGTCCAGTTCTAACTGTTGCTTCCTGACCTTCTTACAAATTTCTCAAGAGGCAGGTCAGGTGGTCTGGTATTCCCATCTCTTTCAGAATTTTCCACAGTTTATTATGATCCACACAGTCAAAGGCTTTGGCATAGTCCATAAAGCAGAAATAGATGTTTTTCTGGAACTCTCTTGCTTTTTCAATGATCCAGA
>NW_011494937.1:1375070-1379372 GCF_000754665.1 Bison bison bison
TTCACGGTTCACGTATTGCTGAAGCCTGGCTTGGAGAATTTTGAGCATTACTTTACTAGTGTGTGAGATGAGGGCAATTGTGCGGTAGTTTGATCATTCTTTGGCATTGCCTTTCTTAGGGATTGGAATGAAAACTGACATTTTCCAGTCCTGTGGCCACTGCTGAGTTTTCCAAATTTTCTGGCATATTGAGTGCAGCACTTCCACAGCATCATCTTTTAGGATTTGAAATAGCTTAACTGGAATTCCATCATCTCCACTAGCTTTGTTTGTAGTGATAATTCCTAAGGCCTGCTTCTGTTAGGTCCATACATTTCCATCCTTTATTGTGCCCATCTTTGCATGAAATGTTCCCTTGGTATTTCTGATTTTCTTGAAGAGATCTCTAGTCTTTCCCATTCTATTGTTTTCCTCTATTTCTTTGCACTGATCACTGAGGAAGGCTTTCTTATCTCTCCTTGCTATTCTTTGGAATTCTGCATTCAAATGTGTATCTTTCCTTTTCTCCTTTGCCTTTAGCTTCTCTTCTTTCTCAGCTATTTGTAAGACATCCTCAGACAACCATTTTGCCTTTTTGCATTTCTTTTTCTTGGGGATGATCTTGATCCCTGTCTCCTGTACAATGTCACGACCCTCCATCTAGTTCTTCAGGCACTCTCTCAGATCTAATCCCTTGAATCTACTTGTCACTTCCACTGTATAATTGTAAGGGATTTGATTTAGGTCACAGCTGAATGATCTAGTGGTTTTCCCTACTTTCTTCAATTTAAGTCTGAATTTGGCAATAAGGAGTTCATGATCTGAGCCACAGTCAGCTCCTGGTCTTGTTTTTGCTGACTGTATAGAGCTTCTCCATCTTTGGCTGCAAAGATAATCAATCTGATTTCTGTATTGACCATCTGGTGATTTCCATGTGTAGAGTCTTGTGTTGTTGGAAGAGGGTGTTTGCGATGACCAGTGTGTTCTCTTGGCAAAACTCTGTTAGCCTTTGCCCTGCCTCATTTTGTACTCCAAGGCCAAATTTGTTTGTTACTCCAGGTATCTCTTGACCTCCTACGTTTGCATTCCAGTCCCCTATCATGAGAAGGACATCTTTTTTGGGTGTTAGTTCTAGAAGGTCTTGTAGGTCTTTACAGAACCATTCACGTTAAGCTTTTCCAGTCTTCTCCAGCATTACTGGTTGGCGGCATAGACTTGGATTACTGTGATATTAAATGGTCACATAGACATTCTGTTTCATAGATAGGTTTATTTGCGTCATATTTTAGTTTATTTGCTTCATATTTTAGTTTATTTGCGTCATATTTTAGACTCCACATTTAGGTGATATCCTATGGTATTTCTCTTTTTCTTTCTGACTTATTTCACTTAGTATAATAATCTCCAGTTTCAGAAATGAGTTCTGATTCATATGTTTTCCATATTTTCATTTTTATTATTTGCCACACATACCTCAATCAAATTTTTAAGATGTATTGACTTTATTTGGAGAAGAAAATACTCCAGTATTCTTGCTTGGAGAATCCTATGGTCAGAGGAGCCTGGCGGACTACAGTCCATGGATTCGCAAAGAGTCAGATACAACTGAAGAGACTTAGCATGACTTTATTATTTACTTTTGGCTGCGCTGGGTCTTCATTGCTGCATGGGCTTTTTTCTAGTTGTGGCAAGCAGAGCTACTCTCTAGGTGCCGTGCATGGGCTTCTCATTGCTGTGGCTTCTCTTCTTGTTGGCACAGGCTCTAGGCTCATGGGCTTCAATAGTTGCAGCTCCCGGGCTCTAGAACACCGGCTCAGTAGTTGTGCAGGGCTTAGTTGCTCAGCAGCATGTGGGATCTTCCTG
This sequence comes from Bison bison bison, assembly GCF_000754665.1. Taxonomy (NCBI): domain Eukaryota; kingdom Metazoa; phylum Chordata; class Mammalia; order Artiodactyla; family Bovidae; genus Bison; species Bison bison. The sequence continues at coordinate 1,376,913 of NW_011494937.1, forward strand.
GACCAGGGATTGAACCCATGTCTCCTGCATTGGAAGGCAGATTCTTTATCACTGAGCCACCAGGGAAGCCTTCAGTCAAATTTTTTATTCAACAGATACACGAGTATGTAACGTGGCAAGGCCCACGTCTCCTCTCAGCCCCAGCCACCCAGTTCTCCCCTCTGAGACAACCAACTCATGAAAATTTTAGTTTATGAAAATGATTGTGATTGTTAGCCTCACTCTGCAACTTTTTTGTCTTCATGTTAACTCTCCTCACTCTAATCCATGTAGTGGTTTGAATGGTGATCCACAAACAGATGTGCTGACATCCTAACCCCAGAACATGTGAGCATGACTTTATTGTGGAAAAAAAAAAAAAGAGAGAAAGAGAGATGTAATTAAATTAAGGATCTTGAGATTATCCTGGATTAGCTCTAAATCCAGTGACCAGTGTCCTTAAAAGCGACAGAAGAGGAGAAGCATAGACAGACACACACAAATAGAGAGGAAAAGGCCACGTGGAAACCAAGGCAGGGACTTGGGAGACAGAGCTAGAAACACCGGCAATGGCAAAGATTGCCAGAAACCACTAGAAACTGGGAGAGAGACAAACAAGTAATTTCGAAAACGAACCAAGCCTGCCAACACCTTGACTTCAGACTTCTAGCCTCCACAAGTCCAAATAAATAATTTGGACTTCTGAAATGAATCCATTGCTGCTGTTTAAAGCCATCCAGTTTGTGATCCTTGGTTACAACAGCCCTAGGGAGAAATGAATAAAGTATGTGTAGATAAAGTCCGCGGTGGATCCAAGATCTGTTTGCCTATTATTTCAACAGGACACATTTTTTTTTTTTGGTCTATTTATCTACTCCCCTCTTCTTTTCTATTTATTCATTTATGGCTGTGCTGGGTCTTTGATGCTGTCTCTGGTTGTGGCAAGCAGGGGCACTACTCTCTAGATGTGGTGTTCGGGCTTCACATGGTGCCATGGTAAAGAATCCGCCTACTGATACAGGAGACACTGGAGACACAGGTTTGATTCCTGGGTCAGGAAGACCCCCTGGAGAAGGAAATGGCAACCCACTCCAGTAGTTTTGCCTGGGAAATCTCATGGACAAAAGAGCCTGAGAGGCTACAGTCCATGGGGTCGCAAAGAGCCGGACACAGCTGAGTGACTGAGCACACACATACTCTTGTTGTGGAGCGCAGGCTCTAGAGCTGGGTCTCAGCGTTTGTGGCTCACCGACTTAGTTGCCCTTAGGCATGTGAAGTCCTCTGGAACTTATGTACCCTGCATTGGCAGGCAGACTCTCAACTACTGGACCGCAAGAAAGTCCTACTATTTCCCTCTTAGCCAGATTTTTCTCACTCATCACCTGGTATGTGAGAGGCCCTGTTCTCGGTCTGGGGACACAGCAGTGACTATGGCCAAGTGCCCACCTCCGTAGAGCTGATACTCAGGTGGGGGAGATGGACAGTGGGCAAGTATATAAATCAGGATGTGAGAAATGCCAGGAAGAAAAATGAGGCAAGGAAGAAGAAACAGTGGAAGAAAAAAAAGCAAACCTGCTCTCATCAGGGGATTTGGTGAGGGGGTTCTCTGAGGAAGTGATGTGAAATTGCTAGCTTTGTGGGATGAAGGGCGACAGAGTTTTTCCTCTGTTTAATGACTCTGCAGACAACAGTCTTTGTGTGGACATGTTGGGGGCTGTGAAAGAAGAAGAGATGGCTGGTCCTTATGTATCACGGAGAGGATAATACTGCAAATATTCCACTTGCTCCTCTCCCTCCACCTGATTACCCACCCACCCCCACCTCCTCACCCCATTTCTCCCTTCCTTGCATTCAGGCAGGACCAGGTGATGAATCCTCACCAGTGAGACAGGAGCGGGAGGGTAGATGGTCCTGAGTGAAGGCACTGAAAAAGTGATAGGGAGTCTCTCTCTTCAACTGTTCCAGCCGTGCACAGACTGCTGTTCAGGTCTGTGCAGCCTCTGTTGGACTGGATCCCAGCATGACTATGGCTCTGACACCCTGCTGCTGATCTGTTGAGACTGGGGTTTAGTCATTGATCTTTGCAGTCATTTGTTATGTAGAATGGTCTTGCCTGCCCCCACCCGCCCCCCCGCCCGCCTCTCTCTCTCTATATATATGTGACCCTTGAATACTGTGGGGGTTGGAGGCCATACCTCTACAGAGTCAAAAATCCGTGTGTAAGTTTACAGTTGACCCTTCAAATTTGAGGTTCTGGATCTGCAGATTTAGCCCATCATGGTGTGACACGGTTGAAGAAATTCAGTGAAAAAAAATGCACATATAAGTGGAGCCATGTTCAAGGAAATACATGTGTGTGTATGTCTGTATAAATATATATATATATACACACACACACACACAATATTTTACCTGCTGCTGCTGCTGCTAAGTCACGTCAGTCGTGTCCGACTCTGTGCGACCCCATAGACAGCAGCCTAC
>NW_011494937.1:1379823-1383276 GCF_000754665.1 Bison bison bison
CCGTCCCTGGGATTCTCCAGGCAAGAACACTGGAGTGGGTTGCCATTTCCTTCTCCAATGCATGAAAGTGAAAGTGAAGTCGCTCAGTTATGTCCGACTCCTAGCGACCCCATGGACTGCAGCCTACCAGGCTCCTCCGTCCATGGGATTTTCCAGGCAAGAGTACTGGAGTGGGGTGCCATTGCCTTCTCCATATTTTACATAAACACACATAATATATATAATGTGTGTGTGTATATATGTAAAGAAACCTGTATGCAGGTCAAGAAGCAACAGTTAGAGTCGGTTCCAAATTGGGAAAGGAGTACATCAAGGCTGTATACCGTCACCCAGTTTAACTTATATGCAGAGTACATCATGCAAAATGCTGAACTGGAGGAAGTACAAGCTGGAATCAAGATTGCCTGGAGAAATACCCATAACCTCAGATATTCAGAGGACACCACCCTTATGGCAGAAAGTGAAGAAGAACTAAAGAGCCTCTTGATGAAAGGGAAACAAGAGAGTGAAAAAAACTGGCTTAAAACTCAATATTAAAAAAAACAAAGATCATGTCATCCAGTCCCATTACTTCATGGCAAATAGATGGGGAAACAATGGAAACAATAACAGACTATTTTCTTGGGCTCCCAAATCACTACCGATGGTGACTGCAGCCATGAAATTAAAAGACGCTTGCTCTTCGGAAGAAAAGTTATGATAAACCTAGACAGTGTATTAAAAAGCAAAGACATTACTTTGCCAACAAAGGTCTGTAAAAGCTATGTTTTTTCCAGTAGTCACGTGTGGATGTGAGAGCTGGACCATAAAGAAGGCTGAGTGCCAAAGAACTGATGCTTTCAAACTGTGGTGTTGGAGAAGACTGAAAGTCTCTTGGACTGCAAGGAGATCAAACCAGTCAATACTAAAGGAAATCAGTCCTGAATATTCATTGGAAGGGTTTCCCTGATGGCTCAGTTGATAAAGAACCCACCTGCAGTGCAGGAGATCCCGGTTCAATTCCTGAGTTGGGAAGATCCGCTGGAGAAGGGATAGGCTGCCCACTCCAGTATTCTGGCCTGGAGAATTCCATGGACTGTATAGTCCATGGGGTTGCAAAGAGTTGGACACGATTCATTGGAAGGATTGATGCTGAAGCTGAATCTCCAATACTTTGGCCACCTGATGTGAACAGTGGACTCACTGGAAAAGACCCTGATGCTGGGAAAGATTGAAGGCAGGGGGAGAAGAGGGTGACAGAGGATGAGATGGTTGGATGGCATCACCAACTCAATGGACATCAGTTTGAGCAAGCTCTGGGAGATGGTGAAGGACAGGGAAGCCTGGCGTGCTGCAGTCCATGGGGTCACAAAGAGTTGGACATGCCTGAGGGACTAAGCACAGCACGAAGACACATATAATGTATGTATTGTGCATTGTGCTCAGTTGCTTAGTCATGTCTAACCCTTTGCGACCCCCTGGACTGCAGCCCACCAAGCTCCTCGGTTCATGGGGATTGTCCAGACAAGAGTACTGGAGTGGGTTGCCATGCCCTTCTCCAGGGGATCTTCCCAACCCAGGGATTGAACCCAGGTCTCCCGCACTGCAGATGGATTCTTTACCAACTGAGCCACCAGGGAAGCCCAACAATACTGGAGTGGGTAGCCTATCCCTTCTCCAGGGGATCTTCCCAACCCAGGAATTGAACTGGGGTCTCCTGCATTGCAGGTAGATTCTTCACCAGCTGAGCTACCAGGGAAGCCCATATATATGTATATATGTATATATATATTATATATAATGTGTATATATAATATTTTGTGTATATAAAATATTGTATGTGTTCATATGTATATATATAGTACTTGTGTATATATAATACAGTTACTATATATATATTTTCATATATACCTATATGCATATCATTTTCTGTATGTAAAATCTATATAAATAAGAGGAGATTTAGCATGAGGAGTTGACTTATGTGATTATGGAGGATGAGAAGCCCCCAGGCTGTGGTCCAGAAGCTGAGGACCCAGGAAAGCTGGTGGCGTTATTCCAGCTTGAGTCCTGAGGACTAGGCAAGCTGATGGCGCACCTCCCAGTCCTGGGGCAAGAGAAGACCAATGTCCTAGCTCAAGCAGGCAGGATGAGAGAAAAGGTGTGATTGTCTCCTTCCTCCATCTTTTGTTCTGCTCAGGGATGCTGTAGATTGAATGATGCCCAGGCACAGTGAGGAGGGTCATCAGGTTTACTGAGTCCACTGATTCCAACACTAATCTCCTCTGGAAACACCCTCACAGATGTGCACAGGAAGAATATTTAATCTGGGTGTCCCGTGACCCAATAAAATGTTATCATGTGATTTTATATTTGACACATACAATGAACCATCACCAACCAGTACACAGCAGGCACATCTTTAGGTTTTTTGTTTTTTTTTTATTAATTACATTATTTATCTTTGTGCTGGGTCTTCATTGCTGCACTCAGGCTTTCTCTAGTTACATTTCATGGGCTTCTCACTGTGGGGGCTCCTCTTGTTGGAGAGCATGGGCTTTAGGGCGCACAGGCTTCAGTAGTTGTGGCACGTGGGTGCAGTAATTGTGGCTCTCGGGCTCTAGAGCACAGGCTTAATTACCCGACAGCAAGTGGGATCTTCCTGGACCAGGGATCGAACCCATGTCCCCTGCATTGGCAGGCAGATTCTTTTATCACTGGACCATCAGGGAAGTCCAACATCTTCCGTTTTACCAGCTACTTTCAGGTTCCTTTCTGACCCTCCTTCTCTATGGCCGTCGAGGGCTTCTCTTTCACCCACACCTCAAACCTAAGCATCCTTCAAGGTCCTCCCTTTGACTCCCTTCTCTTCTCCTTCTATGTGTTCTTGGCGAACAGCATCCATGCTATGTCTCCAATGCTCACCTCTGTGGATATCTCCTGTGTCCACTAGGATTCGGTTCAGTTAGTAAAAGTGTGGGTGGGGGGACTTCCCTGGCAGTCCAGTGGTTAAGATGCTGTACTTCCAATGCAGGGGTGCAAGTTCAAGCCCCGGTTGGGAATTAAGGTTCCACATGCCGTGCACCCAAATAAATAAATATTTTTTTAAAAAACAGGATGGGTATGTGGGTAGGGGACACAATTCTAAGTCACCTGTGAAACAAACAAACAAACATATATATATACACACACATATATATATGGAATTTCAAGAACACAAAGCTAAATGATGATAAAAACATTACATATAAAAACTTGTGAGCTCAACTCCAGAAAAATAAATGACCCAATCAAAAAAATGGGCCAAAGAACTAAATAGACATTTCTCCAAAGAAGACATACAGATGGCTAACAAACACATGAAAAGATGCTCAACATCACTCATTATCAGAGAAATGCAAATCAAAACCACTATGAGGTACCATTTCACACCAGTCAGAATGGCTGTGATCCAAAAGTCTACAAGTAATAAAT
>NW_011494937.1:1383684-1393215 GCF_000754665.1 Bison bison bison
AATTTAGAAAGATGGTAACAATAACCCAGTGTACGAGACAGCAAAAGAGACACTGATGTATAGAACAGTCTTATGGACTCTGTGGGAGAGGGAGAGGGTGGGAAGATTTGGGAGAATGACATTGAAACACGTAAAATATCATGTAAGAAACGAGATGCCAGTCCAGGTTCGATGCACGATACTGGATGCTTGGGGCTAGTGCACTGGGACGACCCAGAGGGATGGTATGGGGAGGGAGGAGGGAGGAGGGTCTAGGATGGGGAACACATGTATACCTGTGGCGGATTCATTTTGATATTTGGCAAAACTAATACAATTATATAAAGTTTAAAAATAAAATAAAAAAATAAAAAAATAAAAATAAAAAATAAAATAATATATTGTAGGAAAAAAAAAAACTTAGTGAAATGCAACCAACGTAGAACCTCAGAGGAAATGTTAGACCCTGGTGGTCCAGTGGTTAGGACTCTGCACTTCCACCGCAGGTAGCACAGACTCCATCCCTGGTCGGAGACCTAAGATGCTGCAAATCGCAGGTTGCATCCCTTCCTCCCTGCCAAAAGGGGTGGGGGGTTGGGAGGGAGAAAAAATAAAAATTAGAAATATAAAGAAAATTTAAAATCCAAAATAAAAATGGCTAACCAAGAGCGATATCTATTTTTCTCTCCTGGTCAAGATAACTGGTGTTGCTTATGTGGAAAGGCCTGAAATTCCATGGGCTGTTTTGACCTCCTTGACCCTCACAGGGCCCCCTCTAAGACTTCAGTGTAAATTTCTCCACTTTTGCCAGATATGCACCCCCACCCCAACCACCTGACTCGTTTCTCTATCAGCCAGAGCAGCCGTCCCCCATCTGGTCCTTGACCTAAGGCGTTTTACCTCTCCGGAAGTCAGAAATTATTCAGACAAGCCAATCACACCCTCGAAAGAGAACCAGAGGTTAGCCCACTCTTCTGTCACTACCCAGGTTGCCTCCTTGCAGCCCCTGCTTCTTGACTCTGCTCCTGAGAGCACCCCCACCTGGTGGCTCAGTGTCTTCCTCCACTTCCGGCCCGTGAGTGCGTGTGACCAATTAACTGAGGATGACCTCATCTATCCTGTTGGGTATCATGTGTTGGGCTCTCATGTCTTTGCACTATTTAGGGCATGTGATCCCTCTTTCTGCAACAGGGCCAATAGGAGGGGATTAAAACATTGGTCAATTCATGGACAGCACAGTCTTCCATGGTATGTGAGATTCAGTTTCCTTCTACAATATCTTGTTGCTCCACCATTCGAGGCTTCTAGTCCCAAGGCAGTGTCATGGCCCGAGATAGCTGATGGCATTCCAGCCATCACGTCTATGTTCCATCAGAAAATAAGGCACCCTCCTTTCCTCAAAGTTATACATATCACTTCTGCTTACATAGTCATATGGCCATATCTAGGGCTTCCCAGGTGGCAGTGGTTAATAATCCACCTGCCAATGCAGGAGATGCAAGAGACACGGGTTCGATCCCTGGTTGGGAAGATCCTGTGGAGGAGGAAATGGCAACCCACTCCAGTATTCTTACCTGGAAAATCCCATGGGCAGAGGAGCCTGGCTGACTGCAGTCCATGGGGTCGCAAAGTTAGACACGACTGAGTACAGTACGACAGCAAGGCCTTGTCTACCTGCAAGGGAGCCTGGGAAATGTAGTATTTTATTCCAGGCAGCCATAAGGCCTGGTTAAGTACCAGTTAGTTTTATGGATTGGGTCCAGATCCTGAGGGGCTTATCAATCAGATGAAGGCTGATTGAGGAGTTTGGCCTTAGCCTGTGAGTTAAGACTGGATGCCATTAGAGGATGAGGAGGGGCAGGCCCAAGGTATGCCTTGGGATCATTAACTGGTACTGAGTTAAGACCCCTCCTTTTTCTCTTCTCATTGGGAACTACATTTTCCCTCAGTTTCTTTCTCCCTCCCACATCAACCCTGCCCCTTCTTCCCTCCAACCCAAAATGACACCAGATCAAGACTTTCCTGGTGGTCCAGTGCCTAAGATTCTATGCTCCCAGGGCAGGGGGCCAGGGTTCAATCCCTGGCTGGGGAACTCAATCCCATATGCCACGACTAAAGGATCCTGTATGCTGCAGCTAGAGATCTTGAGTACTGCCCCTGAGACCTGGCACAGCCAAATAATAAATAAATAATTTTTTAATTAAAAAAAAATGTTGAAAAACAAAATGAGATCAGATTGCTACCCTAGCTCCCATGGTGTTCCTGTAGCTATCTTTTGTCCCCCTGATTCCACAGTCCTTCTTACTCTGAGATCACAGCCCCAGGAAAACCAAGAGACACCAACACCCCCTCCTCATGCAAACATCCCCACACATACAGACACAATCCTACATGCATTTTGATTCTGCCAGGCTCCACATTGGTAGACCATACTCCTTTACCACCCCTGTAGAACTTCCTCTTGGGCAGGGCAGAGCTGGGATGGGCTGAACCGGGCTGGGCATGGCACAGTGCAGAGAAGGGGGTTTGTTGCAGGAAGATAAGGCCTGTAGGTCATTTACAAGAGTGGTGGTTATGTTCCCCACCAATCATCACATTCCATCTGTCTAGCCACAGGGACTGATTCCAGATGGACATGTGACCAATGCTAGGCCAATGACGTGTAACCTTGGGGCTTTCAGCTGGACTAAAGCTGGGGATATCTTGGCACCACACAGAGAAGCCTGCTGGTAGAGCTGAGAGGTAGAGAGAGTTTCCATACTGAAGATGTCATTTGAGCCCCTGTGTTGTGGGAAGGGGGAGGCCCCCCTACAGGGCCCCAAGAGTGGGCTCTTGTCTAACACTCGGAAAAGAATTGTCCGAGGAGACACGTCCTGACAAAGCAAGAGATTTTATTGGAAAGGGCACCCGGGTGGAGAGCAGTAGGGTAAGGGAACCCAGGAGAACAGCTCTTAGATCCTGGACTGATTGATAAGATCCATCTGTTTTTTTAACAGGCAAGATTGGAGTATTGCAGGGAGACTCACAGGTAATTGGAATTCCAGTATCTCCGTATTTGTTAATTAATGGTCTAAGACCCTCAAAGAGCTTCTGGTTTTAAGGGATATTGTCTTTTCCAGGAGTAGGAGCATTTGGCCTCAGAAGAATCTTTACCGGTGGAACATTTATGGCGAGACCAGGGCTGGAGACATCCCACACCTGGGAATTGACATCATCTAAGAAAGGGACAGACTCCTCCTTTTCTACATCTGACTGTAAACATTCAGACACTAGGCAAAGGAAATTATCTACTTCTAGCTTTCCCCAAGTCACTCTGGTCTGGAGGGGGCAAAGAAGGTCTCTCCCCAGTAGGGGAGCAGGGCAACCAGGGATGTATAAGAAGGGCTGGGTTCCTTGCCAATTGCCCACCTTACAATGGAGGGGCTTAGTAACATTTCAGCTTTGGGGTTTTCCATCTACCCCATCACCGTTTTAGTCTGGGAGTCTAAAGGTCCTAATTGGGAAGGAAGAAGAGAGAAGGCAGCCTCCGTGTCTAAAAGAAAGTTCACATCCTTACCTTCTGTTTGTACAGTCACCCAGCGGTCGAGAGGAGTGATCTGGACCTCACCATTTGCGGGGGTTTCTCGAGCCGTTGGGCACCATCAGTCCCGGTCGCCCAGGACTAACACAGAGGGAGCAAGTGTAGGGGTCTCCATACGCCTTCACTTAGGGCAATGTGGGCACTCCCTTTTCCAATGCCCACCCTCTTTGCACTAGGTACATTGGGTGCGTCTCAGCCGCAGTGGATTGTTAAGATCCTTTTTTCTTTGCTCTTCCCGGAACTTTCGCACAGTGGCAGGATGAATCAAGGCCAGGATTTTAGCCTGTTGTTGTTGGGCCAAGGCCTGGGTCTGCCTCTCTATTCTCCTATCTTTTCGGGCTTCCTTTTGCTCCCTTTTTGCTTCCTCCTCCCAGTCCCTGTTCAAAAACACCCTATTTTCCTCCTCCACCAAATCGGAAACTGGGGTCTCTGGTCCTTTTCCTAGTTTTTGTAATTTTCTCCTGTCTGGGGCTGCCTGGGTTATGAAGGAATGGGCCAACAGGACTCTTCCTTCCATACTTTTTAGATCTGTCTTGGTAAAGTTTTTAAAGGCTTTTGTGAGTCTGCCCAAAAAAAGAGCTGGATTTTCATTTTCTTCCTGTGTAACCTCTTTTATCTTATTATAATTAACAACCTTTTGGACACCCTGGGTCATTCCCTGTAGTAGGCAAGTAATGAGGTGTCTTAAGGATTCCTTTCCTGCCCTTGTATTAGGATCCCAGTCTGGCTCTGTAGAGGGGATTGCCTCTTTGGCAGAGGCCAAACTGACATCTACCCACTGTCTTTCATCAGCCACTTTTCTAGCCTAATCTAGGATTCGAGCTTTTTCCTCATCATTACAACACCAGGTGAGGATGACCATTATATCCCTCCAGATGAGGGAGAAGTTAAGACTAAGACGCTCAAATTAATCCTTAAATTTTGGGGTTCTCAGAATATGAGCCCAATTGTTCCTTGCACTGAGTAATGTCTTGCATAGAGAACGGAACATGAACGTGCATGGTTCCCACCTCCCCATCCGATATCTCTCTTAGAGGGCAGATTTTGTCTGAGGATGACCTTTCCTTCTGTGGAGTACAAAGCTTACTTCCTGATTGTAACCCCATGGGGGAGGGGGCATATGGAGGAGGAGCCGAGGCGATTGTGAGTGACTTCCCTTCAGATCTCATAACTTCCGGGCCCAGCCTCGTGACTTCTGGGTCTAACCTCCTTACTTCCGGGTCCAGGCTCGAGACTTCCGGGCTTGTCTGACCCTTCTTTCCCGTGACCTCTCTGCTGAAGCAGAGGAGGTTAAGAGATGGTCAAGGAGATTTGTTTCAGATTTTGCTAAAAGGATTTTGGAAGAGCATTTATCAAAGTCCTCAAGCTTATATTTTCCCTTTTTTTCGGAATCCTGGTAGAGGGCCATAAAGGCCTGGACGTAGGGAACCTCCTTGTATTTACCCTCGCGTTTGCGGTATAGACTGAATCGTGTTGTATCCAAGTGATCCCGACTGGGGCCATTTCCCCCCTCCTCCCAGGGAGTAATTAGGCCAGTATTTAGTACAGTATTTGATAAGTTTTTTCTTTTTTAGCCCTTCCAGTTGGTATCCCTCCCAGTGGGCCAAAAGATAACCCAGCGGGGTGTCTAAAGGGAAGCTAGGCTTATTTCCCATTTTAGCGATGGTATAGTTTATATCTTGTTCCCAGGGGACCAGTATTGGGGTGGATGCCCCTATATCTAACCCTAGAGAGATTGTAAGCTCTCTCCTGGTCTCAAATTGGCTGATTGTATATGCGCCAAAGGAAATGTTCAGTAGTAAGCACAATCAAGGGGCTGTAGGACTGGGCCCAAAGAATTAACCCCTAAGGATGTGTCTAGGGTGTTAATTTTCACCCAAAACCAGGTGCGACTATACTGAACCCCATCAATCAATTCCACGTAGACGCACTCAGCCAAATGTTCAATTAAATGGCTGAATTTAGAGAAACAGCACCTGATGGAGGGCTTCTAATGCCAGATTGTCTCCCCAAGAACAGAAAGCACAATTGATGGGGAGCAGAGAGCATAGCCTCTCAGAAAGTCTCTTGCAAAGACCCAGAACTTCAGGTCCAAGCATTGACAGACAGAGTAAATGGAAATAACTTGGGTCTTCAGAGAGAGGAAAAGAGGCCAGGTTGAGAGAGAAGGAGTGGGAAGAGACAAAATGTCTAAGAGTCAGGGAGAGAAAGAAGAAAAAAAAGGGGTGGACTTACAGACGTCTCCTGCCACCTGCAGATACCCAGGCTTTATGGGACTTTTCCCTGGGCCTCCAGAGAAGGGAGGACTGGAACTTGGCCCTACCAGAACCAAAATTCGAGTTCTCTGCCAAGAGGAGGTGATCAGTCTCCAATCCTCAGCTCAGGCTGAGGCCCTTTGACCAGATTCTTGCATCCAGGACCGGGGGACAGGAAAAATAGGATGGGATAGGATAGGTTGAAAGGAGAGGTGAGATAAAAGGGGTCAACAAAATCTGTTGTTCCTTACCTGGTCAGGGCACCCTGGCCAGTTGTCCACGTCAGGAGGAGACCAGGGACAAACGAGTCCCAATTGTGGCTGCTGGGTCAGATCCATCGGCAGGCGAGCTGGTCCTGGGGTACCCCGAGTGGTCTGGGTGTCAGCCCCAGTAAAAATGGGGGTGTCCCTTCGTGGTTGCCAGTTGTTGTAGAAAGGGGGAGGCCCCCACCCCCTTACAGGGTCCCAAGAGTGGGCTCTTGTCTAACACTTGGAAAAGAATTGTCCGAGGAGACACGTGCTGACAAAGCAAGAGATTTTATTGGAAAGGGCACCCGGGTGGAGAGCACTAGGGTAAGGGAACCCAGGAGAACAGCTCTGCCACGTGGCTCGCAGTCTCGGGTTTTATGGTGATGGGATTAGTTTCTGGGTGGTCTTTGGCCAATCATTCTAATTCAGGGTCTTTCCTGGTGGCCCACGCATCGCTCAGCCAACATGGATGCTAGTGAGAGGGATTCTGGGAAGTGGACAGACATGCGGTGTCTCCTTTTGACCTTTCCCGAACTCTTCTGGTTGGTGGTGGCTTATTAGTTCCCTATCCCTTATCAGGATCTCCTGTCATAAAACAACTCAAGCAAATGGTTACTATGGTGCCTGGCCAGGGTGGGCGGTTTCAATCAGTGTGCTACCCCTAACACCTGGACCCAGCTATGCCTGAAGGACACCCCTTCAACATTTCTGTTCATGAGTTAATAAATACCCTGGTTTGTATTCGTCAGTTTGGCTTGATTCTCTTACTCCTTTGCATCTTTAAGTTTCTTGCCAGAAGCTCACATATTAATAGTTTGGGCCTCATTGTCACGTCCTTGTGGCTAGGATCAGTTCAGTAGTTCTTCAACTCCCTGGGGCTTTATTTACTCTATTACTCTCTAATTACTCTGTTACAGAGACTAAGAAGCTGCTACACAATGTCCAAGCTAGTGCTTGTCAGTCCCACATGGAGAACTTGGAGGCCTGTTGTTCTCTTCTGGTCGAAGCTAAGTCCTGTCTTCTAGCCCTGAGCGTCCCATTTCCGGAGGTCACACAGTTCTAGGAAACATGGTTAAATGACTGCCTCTTTGGGTCCAAGTTTCTTCTTCTGTAAAAGAGGGATTAATACATACAGACACCCTCTCTCTATCCATCATTCTTCCACATCGTGGTCCTTTCTTCCCACTGACCTGATGCACTTCACTTCCATCACCCCATGGCTTGACGACCCCTCCCCCCAAACCCTCCGTAGTTGGTTCTGTCTGGGGCTTACCATGCCCTCCTCGGGCCACACCAGCAAACATCTCATATCTGTTTATTTTAAAAAATATTTATTTATTTATTTATTTATATTTGGCTGCTCTGGATCTTGTTGCCCCACAAGGGAGTTTCACTGTGTCATGTGGGATCTCTCCTCATGACCCTAGAGTGCTTGTGCTCAGTAGTTCTGGCTCATTGGCTTTGCTGCCCCGTGGCATGTGGGATCTTAGTACCCTGACCAGGGATCGAACCTGTGTCCCCTGCATTGCAAGGCGGATTCTTAACCACCAGATCAGATATTAGGGAAGTCCCTAATATATCTTTAGGAGTGGAACATGCTCTACCCAAACCGCCAGGGAATTCAGGTCCCTTGGGGGTAGCCCTCAACCAGTGACCAATGGAGGGAGTTGGAGGATCAATACCTCAGCTCTCTCACCCCTGGTGTGGGATGACTCTGATCTCCCAGGGCTCCCTTGCAGGACTGAGCTCCAGCTGCCTGCAGTGAAAATTTGCTTGATTATGAGAATGACCAACCATCCCAGTGTGCCCAGGACTGAGTGTTCCTGGGATGCAGGATTTTGAGAGCTAAAGTTGACAAGTTCCAGGGCAAGTTGCTTACTCCAGTGATATCTCATCAATTACTGACTGCTCCCTTCCTTCCTTCTGCCACATCCCTGCTCCCCTACAGCTGCTATCTCTGAGGCAATGGCACTAAATCTTCATCTCCGTCTGTTTTGGAGAGACCCCAACCTCCATCATGCCCTTTAAGCGGCCCATCAGCCACTCCCATCCAAGCTGAGCACTTTTGGGGCAGTTGCTTAGTTTTTTCTTCCCACTATCTGGTTTTCGTCTTGTGACAGCCTCTTTTCTTAAAAATAAATAAATAAATAAATTTTATTTATGTGGCTACTCCAGGTCTTAGTTGTGGCGTGTGAACTCTCGGTTGCGGCACATGGGACCGTTTCCCGATCAGGAAGCAAATGTGGGCCCTGCGCATTGGGAGCTCAGAGTCTCAGACGCTGGACCGCTAGGGAAGTCCCTGTCTGGTGACAGTCTTTTGAAAAAGGATCTTCTGTCATCTTCATGTTATGTGTGGGAAAGCAGAGGTTTGGGCAGGGAAATGACTTGTCTGAAGTCTTGCCGTTAAGTGGCACGTCTCGGGGGATGGGACCTGGGGCAGAGATGGGCTTCCTCACCCCTCGGCACACACTGCCACTCTGCTGTTGAGGGCCTGGTATGTGCTAGGTGCTATCTTACCTTTGTCTTTTTTTTTTTTTTAAATTCATGCATTTGGATTTCCCTGGTGGCTCAGTGGCAAAGAACCCGCCTGCCAATGCAGGAGATGCAGGTTCGATCCCTGGGTTGGGAAGATCCCCAGTATGCTTGCCTGGAGAATCCCATGGACAGAGGAGCCTGGCGGGCTCCAGTTCGTAGAGTCACAAAGAGTCGGACATGCCCGAGCGACCAAGCACGTGAACACATTCAAGCATTTGTTTGGCTGAGCTGGGTCTCAGTTGCGGCACATGGGATCTAGTTCCCTGACCAGTAATCCAGCCCGCTCCCTGCGTTGACAGCACAGAGTCTTAGCCACTGGACCACCAGGGAAGTCACCTCTCTCACGTCCTTCTTATGCATTATCTCATTTAATCCTTACCCCACTCAGGAGGGCAAGACAATCACTCCCCCACTTTGCAGAGTGGGAAACCAAGGCCAGGAGAGGTGGCAGAGCCCAGGTTCAAGCCCAGGCAGGCTGCCCCTGAGCACACATCCTTAACCACATGGCTGGTGCCTCAATACTTGTAATTTCCTCTTGGCTGAGGCGGCCGTGGCCATTTGGGTACAGGGGGAGTCTAGCTGCCAGTGAGTCCAGCTGGCAGAGGGGAGGAGGGGCCCAGATGGCAGGCCTGACTGGGAGCGCCCCAGGCTGGTGTCTGGACCGGCAGGCTGAGTCTGGGCCTGCCCTGGCACTTGCTCCCAGCCCCGGCTCCTTGGGGACCCTCCTGTGCCCTGAAGTGTCCTCCACTCTTCTGCCCCCACCCCTACTCCTGCGGTCGGCCCAAATACCAGACAGGGCGAATCTCAGCTTTCCCCCAAGCATTCCTCGCTCCTGTGGCCCGGCCCAGGCTGGCCGAGGTTACGCAAGCGGAGCTGGGGTGGTTGGGGGAGGCGGGTGGGACCAAGGGGATGGGCTGGCCGGGCCTCACCACCC
>NW_011494937.1:1393315-1394939 GCF_000754665.1 Bison bison bison
GGGAGGAGGGAGGTTTGTGTGAGATGGGGGCGGTGGCGGCCACAGCACAACCTCCAGAGGTGACCGCCTGGTTTCCATTAAGGAACTCTGGTCAGCAGTTCGGGCGAGACGGCAGAGCACGGCTGGCTATGGTAAGGTGGGGCAGGGGTGGGTCTGAGGGTGGGGCCTGCCCGCCTGCTGCACACCCCCCACCAGGCGGGGATGCTTCCGTTGCCATGGTGACCCGGTGCCCAGTCTGGGGACACCCTGACCTGTCCCTCAACTCCCAGCGACTGAGCCTATTGCTGCTGCTCCTGCTGCTGCCTGTCCCCCAACCCGCCCTTGGCATGGAGGATGACGCCTCCTTCCCCCACCTGGGGGAGAGCTCCCAGCCCCCACCCCGGGCCTGCCCCCCACGCTGCTCCTGCCCCCGGCCCGACACGGTGGACTGCGACGGCCTGGACCTCCGGGTGTTCCCGGACAACATCACCAGGGCTGCTCAGCACCTCTCCCTGCAGGTGGGGCCGGCGTCTGGGTGCAGGGAGGCTCCCAGGGTGGACGGGGGAGCCTGCAGAGTGCCGGGGTTGGGGGTGCAGGGTCCCTGTGCAGGGGTGAGGAGCTGAGCGTGTGGGTCGTGTTGGTCTTGATGAGCACACAGGGGTCTGTGCAGGAGTCAGGTGAGAGGAGGTGGGGGGCACAGATGCTGAAAGTGGGAGGGGCTAAGGGGTGTTGGAGGGGTCAATGTCTGCTGATTACGGGGTTGCTTGAGGTCAAGTGTAACGAGGCATCCGGGGTCAATTGTGGGGGTGGATGGAGCGTTGGGGGTCAGTGTCTTTTTGTTACAGGTTTGTTACAAAGTAATGCCTTTGGGATCAAGTACAGGGTGAAGGTTCAGTGGTAAAGAACCCTCCTGCCAAGCAGGAGACGGGAGTTCAATCCCTGGGTCAGGAAGATCCCCTGGAGGAGGGCATGGCAACCCACTTCAGTATTCTTGCCTGGAGAAGCCCATGGACAGAGAGACGTGGTGGGCTACAGCCCATGGGGTCAGAAAAAAGTCGGATATGACTGAGCGACTCAACAACAAACAACAGGGTGAAAGGGTGTCGGGGCTTCCTGCTTAGGCTGACAGGAAGCTGAGAAGCAGGGCTTGGGGCCATCTGTTGAGGGCCCAGGGCCGCGGGGGTCAGGGTGTGAATGTCGGCCCCCACCCCGGCCTGCCCTGCAGAACAACCAGCTCCAGGAGCTCCCCTACAACGAGCTGTCACGTCTCAGTGGGCTGCGGACCCTCAACCTCCACAACAACCTCATCTCCTCTGAGGGTGAGTTGGGGGGACAACAGGAGGAGGCCCCTCCACAGCCCGGTCCCCGCTGCCCTCTCCCTCCCCAGCTGGGTCTGTGGGCAGCTCTGTGGCAGTTCCCAGAACTGCCCTTTGCTGAGCAGGATGGAAACTCAGGGGATGGGGGCGGGGGCTGTGGCTTTTGAGGACACAGCGGGGGCGGGGCCTGGAGGACCCTCTCCCAGCCTCCAGGCGGGATGGGAACACAGGCTGCCCCCTGCCCTCGCCACCCGCCAGGAGGGTCCCCTCACTGCCCACCTCATGCACAGGCCTGCCCGACGAGGCCTTCGAGTCGCTCACACAGCTGC
>NW_011494937.1:1395114-1397281 GCF_000754665.1 Bison bison bison
GTGCCCCCACCCCCGCCCCAGGCCGGGCTCAGCAAGGGTGCAGCCAGCTGGGGTCACACAGCGCTGAGTGGAGGTGGGCGGCAGGCGGGAGCGGCAGGATGGGCGTGCCCCCCGGGCCACTGCGGCTGTGCTCCCGCAGCTCTCTGTGGCCCCCCAGTTTCTGCCCCGCTCCCTCCGGGTGGCTGATCTGGCTGCCAACGAAGTGACTGAGATCTTCCCGCTCACGTTTGGAGAGAAGCCAGCGCTCAGGTATAGCCCCTGGCCCAGCCCAGGCCCCGCTGGGTCTTGTGTAGGCCTGGGGTCACTCTGCACCCTGGATTCTGACCGGGGTCATGAGCCAACCCTGGGAAGCTCTGGGTGGCGGGGGAGACAGGGCCCCGGATGCTCTGTCTGGAGAATTTCAGACTGGAGGAGGGTGCACACACTCACACATACACTCCACACACATACACACTCACATACATACACCCACACATTCGCACAGGCATTCACACACACACTCATTCACACACGTTCACTCAACCCACCCACCCACTCACACACACCATACGCTCAACACACTCACACATTCACATACTCACACTCAAACTCACACACACACTCAACACACACTCACAGCCACACCCACCCACCCATACAAATCACACCCACACCACTCCCACACACACTCTGACATGCACACACACACACACACACACACACACTCTGAAGCCTGCCCTGAGCTCGGGCATGGGGTGGCGGGGAGGCTGGGGCTGGGCTGGTGGCAGGAGCCTGGCTCCCCTCAGGTCCGTGTACCTCCACAACAACCAGCTGAGCAACGCCGGCCTGCCCCCTGACGCCTTCCGCGGCTCTGAGGCAGTGGCCACCCTCAGTCTCTCCAGCAACCAACTCAGCTACGTGCCCCCCAGCCTGCCGCCTTCGCTGGAGCGGCTCCACCTACAGGTGCCCCTCTCCGCCCGACCACCCCCATGTCCCCACTCCCCTCAGGGCCCTGCACCTCGGTCCTGGGGGACCCCTTGTCATCCCAGCAGTCAAAAGTGTCTTTGGGTCCTTTCCTCCGGCATGGGTAGCTCACAGGCTCTCTCTGAGCAGCCTTGCTCAAAAGAACACCTGTCCCTTACTCAGGAGCCCCCTGTGGCTCCCTATTGCCCTCTGCCCTGGACCCGCAGTCTCATTCTCTCCTCCCTTCCCAGAACAACCTCATCTCCAAGGTGCCCCGAGGAGCCCTGAGCCGCCAGACCCACCTCCGTGAGCTTTACCTTCAGCACAACCAGCTGACAGACAGTGGCCTGGATGCTACCACGTTCAGGTGGGGCCTGGAACAGGGCTTTGGTGGGGTGTAGGCTCATGCTGGCAGTAGGGTCTGAGGACTTAGAATCTGGGAGCCCCAGCCTTCCATTTCACCACCCCCCTTTATGGCCAATTCAAAGCCTCATTTGGTGTGTGCCTATCGTGTACCAGGCGTGGCCAAGCACCTGGCCTCCAACCAGCTGGTGCCTTGGTCTTATTACCCAACATCACAGATGCCACATGAAGATCTCAGACCCAGAACTCTGACCTAGTCACCCCAGACTTACTTCCTGCCCAGATCTCTCAGCTCGTCACCCCTAAATTGAAATCTCCACCTTACATTTCTCAGGTGTGTGCTTGCATGCTCGGTCATGTCTGATTCTTTGCAACCCTGTGGACTATAGCTCACCAGGCTCCTCTGTCCATGGGATCTCCCAGACAAGAATACTAGAGTAGGTTGCCATTTCCTTCTCCAGGGGATCTTCCTGATCCAGAGATTGAACCTCCATCTCCTCCTCCCCTGGCAGGCAGGTTCTTGATCACTGAGCTCCCTGGAAAGCCCAGACATTTCTCAGGACAGCTCCTCAACTGTCCCACCCCAACCTGCCCTGCAGTATCCATCAGGGGCCTCCACTCTGGATGCCCAGCCCGACGCCACCTCTCTCTCTCCTGTCAGCAAGTTGCACCGCCTGGAGTACCTGGACCTGTCCCACAACCAGCTGGCTGCGGTGCCCGCTGGCCTGCCTCGCACCCTGGCCCTGCTGCATTTGGGCCGCAATCGCATCCGCTGGGTGGAGGCAGCCCGGCTGGGCGGCCTGCGGGGCCTGCGCTACCTGCTACTGCAGCACAACCAACTGGGGGCCACGGGGCTGCCAGC
>NW_011494937.1:1397622-1398709 GCF_000754665.1 Bison bison bison
AGCCTCGACCTGGCTGGCAACCAGCTGACCCAGCTGCCCTCCGGCCTGCCCGCTGGCCTGCACACCCTTCGGCTACAGCGCAACCAGCTGCGGACCCTCGAGCCGGAGCCGCTGGCTGGCCTGCACCAGCTTCAGGAGCTCAGTCTGGCACATAACCGACTGCGTGTGGGTGGCATTGGGCCTGGCACCTGGCATGAGCTGCAAGCCCTGCAGGTCAGGGGCAGGCTAGTTGGCCATACTATCCACAGGGCAGCTCCTTCACCCCTCTGTCTGCTTGCCCAGCTCCTCCCCTGGAAAGCCTTGAAATGCTAGAGAGCCCCCACTGTATGTAGGCTAGCCCTGGGATGCCACGCCCTCCTCCAGGAGATCTCTGACCCAGGGATGGAACCCGGGTCTCCTGCACTGCAGGCAGATTCTTACCATCAGAGCCACCAGGGAAGAATGGGGTTGGCCCCAAAGTTCATTAGGCTTTTCCGTAAGATGTTATGGCAAAACCTGAAAGAACTTTTGGGTCAACCCAATACTGTCTTTGTGAGTGATCAGCTGCATCAGTGGCTCCCATGGCAGGGACCCTATCTGGGCCCCCATCACCTAGAATGAGGCCTGCCCCAGAAGGGACTCAGTTTACCTCTGTGGAGGGCAGGACTTGGCAGCCATGAAGTAGGTGGGGGGAGGGGGCAGAAGAACCAGGTTGGGTATACAGGAGGACCTGGGAGGGGAGCAGGTTGGGGCTTGGCTGAACAGGTGGCCCAGGGCCTGGGGCCACCACGGCGCCATCTCTGCTTGCCTGCCCAGGTGCTGGACCTTAGCCACAATGAGCTGTCCTTCGTGCCCCCTGACCTACCCGAGGCCCTGGAGGAGCTGCACCTGCAGGGCAACCGCATCGGCCACGTGGGCCCTGAAGCCTTTCTCAGCACACCACGCCTGCGTGCCCTCTTCCTCAGGTACCCTGCGGGTGGCCGGGTTAGGCAACTCCAGGTAGACAGGGCAGGGCTGTGGGCTGTTAGAGGGCCTAGGTGGGCCTGTCCCCTGGAACATGCCCTCACACCCATCTTCTGGTCCAGGGCCAACAGGCTTCACATGACCA
>NW_011494937.1:1398809-1398946 GCF_000754665.1 Bison bison bison
CCACCTGGGGTCTTGACCTGGCTCTCCTGGGCCTGGAGGGCTGGGCCTGCCCATCCTGTGCTGGCGGGGATACTGGGACGGGCCACCACCCAGACACCCAGGGAGCCCAGGAGACTGGAGCAGCCAAGCGCACACTG
>NW_011494937.1:1399141-1406203 GCF_000754665.1 Bison bison bison
GCTCCCCAACTGCCTGTGCAGATGGAGACAACAATAAAGCCTAGACCCGGCCTTCCCTGGTGGTCCAGTGGTCAAGATTCCACACTTCCACTGCAGGAGGTGTGGGTTCAATGCTTGGTTGGGGAACTAAGATCCTGCATGCCTTGCAGCGTGACCAAAAAACAAACAGAAAAACACCCCTAGCCCTTTCAAGTGCTCACTGCAGACCAGGTGCCCTTCCGCTTGTGGCAGGGGCTCTCATTGTATCGTATCCAGCAGCGGAAGCTGAAGCTCTGGGACGCTAAGTGCGTCCGGCAGTCTAGTCCAGGTCCTGGGGCCCCCGAGCGGCAGGGCTGCCTTGCAAGGCCCTGAGACGCACATGGGTCACCAAGCAACACCACATATGACCTGACCTTGTGTGTAAACCCAGATACGCCCAAGGCCACCAGCTGGAGAGACGCACGCAGATGCCCTCAGGTGCACTGCAGACCCCAAGGACACACGCACGGGCCTTCACACACATCCCTGCAAAGAGTGTGTGCACAGACCATGTCCTTCACGGGCACGCTCCCTGCCAGCCTGCTCCTCTCGCAGGCACCTCTTCATCAGCCCCCTGGGGTGGGGCAGCCCAGCCCAGGCACGGGGGGCAGGAACAAGAAACAAGGGCAGGACAGAGTGAGCCAGGTGCGGCCCTGGCTGTTTATTCCATGTCTGCCCTGGGGGCCCAGCTGGGCCACAGCAACCCTCTGGGGAGCCTGGCTGACCCTGGCTCGCCTCAGCGGCTTCTTTGGGGTGTGGGTGGGCATCAGGGTTAAGGCTGGGGAGGGACAGGAAGTAAAGTGCTTGCAAGGGCCCTGGGGGCTTGGTCCCAGCCACCCTCCCGCTTTGGAGGCCGGCAAGGGGCTGTGCACCCCTGGGCTGTGCAAACGGACTTTCTGGGGCCCACCCAGCTGCGCCTGGGTGAGGGGCACACACAGGCTGGCAGGCCCTGCCGATGCCCCCTGCCAGGGGAGGCTCCAGCCGGGCCAGGTGGGCCCAGTGGGGGATGTGTCCATCCAGAGTTGACTGTCCACTGATTGTCTGCTTGTCTGGTCTGAGGTTGTGGTAGTATTGGGGCCGCAGGCCCGCTCCCAGCTCTCCGGGGGCCGCCTGTCCCTTTGCCCCTCACCGGCGGAGCCGCTGCAGCTGCGGGGAGAAACGGCCTGGGTCAGGATGGGGGACACGACCACACTTGCCCACCTGGCTCTCAATGCCTAAGCTGCTCACCTCACTCTCGACCAGGTTCCGTCTATACAGTGCCTCCTTGGCGGCCTCCTAGGGGGTGAAGAAGGAGTCAGCAGGCAGCCCCTGGTGGCCCTGGCCATGCCCCCACGCCCGCCTGGCTCACCCTGCTGCCATCATTGCCCAGACGCCGGGCGGCCTCCGTGTAGAACTGTAGCTGGCGCTCCAGCTGGGCCATGTACTCTGAGGGATGGAGGTGGCGAGGGGCATCAGGATGGGGCCTGCAGCCCCCACCCCTCCCCCGACACCCATCCCTGAGCTCCTACCCCGCCGCATGCCCGGGCCTCCCTGCTCCAGCTGCGCCCGCTGCCACTGGCTGCGCTGCATGATGTCCTGGTACTGCTGCGCCACCTCGGGGGGCACTGGCCGCCGCGCCTGCCTGAGGCCCAGGATCTGAGGTGGGGGGAGAGGATGCAGAGGGAGCTGTGAGGGACCTGCGGACCCCCCAGTCCTGCCCCACTGAGCCTCGCAGGGCAGTACCCACCTTCCGCTCCAGACGCTCTTGGTCGAAGGCCAGCACACTGAGACTATGCAGGGGCCGTGCTGATCTATGGGGTTGGGGAGGGCTGAGGGGCTGCAGGGAACTCCCATTCCCAACCCTGTTAATTCAACAAACATACTGGGCCCCAGGGAACAGTGGGAATCAAGCCAGGCCCACCCCTGTATTGCTGAATCCACAACCTGACAGGGACAAGGAGTGTACACCCAGGCAACTGTGATGCCAGGTGTCAGGGAGGGCTTCCTGGAGGAGGTGACGGCCAAGCTGGGAATCAAAGGAGTCAGAGTTGGGCAGAGGAGCAAGGAGCAAGTGTGGCGATAGGGGTGCTCAGGGTATTATAACACAGAGTAGCCAAGAGGCTTGTAAAAACTAAATGTAGCCATGAACCAACAGGAAGAAGTAGGGAAAAAAAGGCTGGATTATTGACAGTGGTCTGATCACAAAAGGTCTTAAAGATTAAGCTGAGGAGTTTAAACCAGATGCTCTAGGAGAAGAGGAGCCAGGAAAGGTTTTGAAGCAGGTGAGAGACATGCTTTAATTTGTGCTTGATGATAAGTCGTCCAGGAGAGGCTGAGATAAGAGGGGCATTCTCTCCAGCACGGCTGGGCCCAGTCACCTACCTGTTCCCTGGCTCCCTCGTAGGAGCAGGTATGGGAGGAGCCTTCCCTTTGGGCCCAACAACCTGCTTCAGAGAACAGAACTAGTCTTGTGAGTCTCGGCCACCTTGACAGAAGCCCCACCTTCCCCCCGGGGCTGCTGGCAGGCAGGGGTCTCACTGTGGGCACGGATGCTGGCACGGGGTCGATGACCAGCCACCTCTCAGTCGTGGTCTCCAACTGCTGGGCCGTCAGTGGCTCGCGAATCCGAACCATCCCCTCCAGCCGCCCGCCTGTGGGCCTGCGACCATCCAGGACCTGGGGGGAGTGAGGGGAGGCTGTTAAGAAGCAGGCAGTGGGGATTCCCTGGTGGCTCAGTGGTAAAGAATCCACCTGCCAATGCAGGAGACGTGGGTTCGATCCCTGGTGTGGGAAGATCCCACATGCTGCTGAGCAACTGAGCCCATGTGCCACAACTATAGAGCCTGTGCTCTAGAGCCCGGGAGCTGCAAGTACTGAGCCCCCGTGCCGAAACCACTGAAGCCTGTGGACCCTAGAGCCCGTGCTCACAACAAAAGAAGCTCCCGCAACGGGAAACCTGCGTACCACAACTAGAGAGTGGCCCCCGTTTGCCACAACTCGAGGAAAGCCTCTGCAGCAACGAAGACCCAGCACAGCCAAAATAAATAAAATTACCAAAATAAAGAAATAAATAAAAGCAGCAGCAGGCTGTGGCTGGAGGCTCAGGGCTGGGCTCTGGGACAACCAGGGAAATTTCCAAAATATGAGCTCCTGGGTATGGCTGAGACACCAGCTGCTCTTAATGGAGCAGGGTGCAGAGGGTACTTAGGGCTGGGTGGTGGGGAAGCCTGGTATTTCCAGGGAGGGGCTGTGCCAGCAGAGAGGACCTTTGGGAGGCTCAGGGCAGGGAGCATCTGGTTGATGTTCGTGAGTGGCATGGCTATACCCAAGTGTTCAGACCAATGTCCACCTCTCACCTCAAGGACCTCTCGGACCTCACATGCCGTCTCCAGGGCATCCAGTTTCAGCTGGGCTGTGCCCAGGACCCGGTCGGTCTTAAAGAGCCCCCTGTGTGTGTGAGAGGGGACAGGACGGTTGGCCCTGGGCAGCTCCCCCTCCTCTGGAGGCCCAGACAGCACCTGTGGCCCCAGCTCACCCCTTGTGGACCACTTCGAACTTGATGCCTTTGGTCTGGATGGCCCTTCGGAAGCCACGGTGGCTGCGGTTGATGCAAAGCTTGAACTGCTCCTTGAACTCTGCCAGGGGAAGGAGGGAGAGAGGAGGCGCGGGGGCCAGCTTATGGTCTCATGGGCTTTCTGCGGGGAGGGGAGGCGGGGGACTGCTTCCTGCCAGGGCTTACCAGGGGAGTCTGTGTTTTTGATCACGCTGGTCTTGTCTTTCTGAGCTTCTTCCTGTGACCAGACAGGAGGTGAAAAAGCTCAGGGCTGGGGCCTGCCCTTGAACCCCTGCCGGAACCACACCCTCCAGGCCTGAGGGGGCTGGAGCCCATCCCCCCTCAGCTCCCCATGTACCACGTTGGGATAGGGGAAGTCGAACCGAACAAAGACATCCAGGTCACCAGGAGACAGCCCTGTGGGAAGACAAGGGTCAGAGTTGGGCAGACGGGTGGACCCCACAGCCCTGCCCCTTGCCTGGTGCCCCCTCACCTGGCGGTGTGGGCAAGCTGATGCCCTTCACGATGAATAGGAGCATGTCGTTGCTGCTGAGGTCAGGGAAGATCCTTCCGGGAGGGAGGGCGGGAGACAGGCACCTCAGTGCCACCGCCCTGCCCGCCTTCTCGACCCTCCCCCCCAGTCTCTTGAGGGTGTCTCAGGTCCTAGGCTTGAGTTTTAGAACCAGACAGACTACAATTCTCTATTGAGGTCTGCCACTGGCTACTTGTTTAGTCCTTTCATAAATATGCACATATTTATTTGGAACCAGCTCTGCACCAGTCAGTGGCCTCACCTCTGTGGGACCTCTTCCCTTGAATAAGATTTCTGGAACCTTCTAGAATTTTCTGGAATCTTCTAGAATTCACCAAGTGCCCTAGCTGCTGTGGGACCTTCTCTTTCTCTGACAAGGTTTTTTGAGCATCTACTATATGCCAGCCAGTGTCCTCACTGCTGAAAATACAGAGGTAAATGAGGCAGACCATGCCTGTGTTCAGGGAGCCCTGGCTAGCTGAGTGAACAGATGACCCCTGAATATATAAACAAACAAAACAAAAACAACTCTGCAGAGGATTAAAACATGGGAGTGTGCTTGGGAGGTGCTGCTCTAGACAGAGCCATCAAGGAGGGCTTCTCAGGAGAAGTAACATCATAGGTGACTCAATGTCAAGAAGAGGCTGCTACAGGGACTTCCCCTAACAGTCCAGTGGTTAAGACTTCGAGTTTCCACTGCAGGGGGCATGGGCTTGATCCCTGGTCACGGAATTAGGATCCTACAGGCCATGCAGTGCAGCCAAAAAAAACTTTTAAAAAAGAAAAAGAAGAGGCTGCTACATGGTAATCTGCTTAAGAGGGTCTAAGCAGAGGAGACAGCCGATGCAAAGGTCCTGAGTGGGAACACGGCTGATGTGTCTGATTGACCAAAAATAAGTCTGTGTGGCTGGGGGTGAGAGAAGTGGGGTCAGTGAGAGGAGATGAGGGGGTGACAGGGAGCTAGGCTCTGGAGATGTCGGGGAGCCAGGGTGAGGGGTGCAGGTTATCCTAAGTGGTGATGTTAGGTTACCCCAGTGGCCACCCCTAACCTCGTGTACAAGTGGGAAAAATGATCCCAACTCCCTGGAGTGTGAGATGATGCAACAGGAGCAGGACCCACCTCACCACTCCATGAGCTTGCCCAGGCCTTTGCATTCACTAGACTGTCCCCATTTCCAAACGTGTCACTGTCAACACTCCATTGCCATCCTTTACTTACATGGCATGTCTACCTCAGGACACTTGCACATGCTCTGCTCCCACCAGACCACCCAAACTCTCCTCCAGAAGCAAGTCCTCTGCTGGCTTCTGGGGAGTGTGAACCCCTCTCTCCAAAAGGGCCAGTGGCAGGGTATAGGGGGCCTTACTTGATGACGCTGAAGGTTCTCTGTTCAAAGCGAGCAGTGGGTGTGGGGAGACCCCGGGCAAAGGCCTGCTTCAGAATCTCCATGCTCCGCTTACAGTCCTCCGCCAGCTTCTCAAATCTGCCAGCGAGAGGGCCCTGCTCAGGTCCCTGGTCCCAGGGGCAGGCTGCGGGGTGCAGAAGTTAGTGGGGCATGGGGGCTGGGCTTCTTACTTGCTGGTTTCAGCGATGTTGCCTAGCTGAGTAAACTGGTTAGAGTGGTTCAGGCACATCTGGGGGAGCAGAAGAGAGCGAGGGGAGGGTTGGAGGGGCACCGTGTGCCTGGTGATGACCTGGGCAGGGAAGCCCCCTTCACCTCGTGCTGCTGCCTTATGAGTTTGGTGAGTTCGCCGTAGCGTCGGGCAGACTCCTGAGACAGACCCGGGCCAGGACGCTGGACCAGGGCAAAATCATCCTTGTTGACGGGGGCAGGCGGCACCTGGGGAGGACAAGGCTTGTGAGGGAGGGGCCTGCTGGACAACCATGAGCAGACCCTCCCAGGGCTCTGTGGAAACATCACACCTCCTTCAAGAGGCCTTCCCTGACTACAGCTTCATCCGCAGGCCCTGTTCTTCTTTCCCAAGGAGAAAAGTAATCCTCAAAGAGAAGTGGATGGTCTGTCCCACATGGCACAATTTGTTACCCTGATCTCCAACTCCTCTTCTCTAGTAATGGAGTTCTGGCTGGACAAACAGCAGCCCAGCAAGAGACTACATGTCCCAGCCTCCCCTGCAGCTAAGTGTGGCCACATGACTCAATTCTGGCCAATAGGAGGCAAGTAGAAGAGATGGTAACTCCACATCACTGCCCCATGGCCCGGATGAAGATAAGGCATCACTTATCTGGTCAAAGGTCAATCCACTTTGACCACAAGGACAAGAATGACCTCCTAAGGTGTCACAGAGTAGCAAGATGGAAAGAATCTGGGCCCTGAAGGGCTTTTTTAGAGGTCTCTTTTAGAGACCAGAATGCCCTAAGTGTTACATACAGGAAACATAAATGTCTGTCTTATTTCAGCCACTGTCTTGGGCCGGGAAGAGGAGTTTGTTACAGCAGTTTAACCTGGACCCTGATGAATACATTCTAAGTCATGTGACTGCTAAGTGGCAGAAGTCTGAAGGGTGAGTGCCTGGGAAGGTCCAGAAGGCCTAGAGGGTTCACCTTCGTGATGTCCACAGGTAGCCCGTTGCGTGAGGCCTCCAGCATGGGCTCCAGCCCCTTGGCCTGGCGCAGGTGCATCTTGGCGCCCTCCACGTCGTTCTTCTGCTTGGCTCGCAGTGCAGCCTGCAGGAGCTGCTTCTTGCGGCCCTCCAGGAAGGCCAGCTGCTGCTGGGCTGTGGGTACAGGGGTGTCTGCGGGTGCTGCCCCACCCACAGCCAGGCAATTGGCTGCCCAGGTGGGGAGGGCTGTACCTACCTCTGGTGGATGTGCCTTTGGGGGCTGCTTTGGCTATGGGGGCAGATCCCGATGGGGGTGCCTTTGAAGGTGGGGCTTTGGGCTGGGCTGTGGGGGCTGCAGGGCTGCTAAGCTGCAGAGGGATGGAGAGCAAGTCAGAGCTTTCCCAGAGATCGGAAGAGC
>NW_011494937.1:1406303-1426698 GCF_000754665.1 Bison bison bison
TGTGATGAGTCTGCTGCCCACAGGGTCGAGGC
The DNA here is from genome assembly GCF_000754665.1 of Bison bison bison. Lineage (NCBI taxonomy): Eukaryota > Metazoa > Chordata > Mammalia > Artiodactyla > Bovidae > Bison > Bison bison. The sequence continues at coordinate 1,406,336 of NW_011494937.1, forward strand.
CTGACAGCGACAACACTGACCATCTCAGTTTCTATTTCCTCAGCACTGAACACAACATGTGATCTTGTTCACACTAACCCTTGGCAACAGCCCCTGGAGGTAGGGACTAGTACTGTGCTCACTGTACAGAGGAGCCCGAAGTTCAGAGGGCAAGATGACTTGCCCATGGCCTCATGGCCAGGAAGTAGCAGGCCCGGATGTGCAGCCGGTTTTTCCTGGCTCACGGCCAGGACTACTGGGGCTTTGCTTTGCTGCCCTGCCACTCCCCTGCCTCACCCCAAGGCCCTGGCCCTTCACACCTTTTTAGGCTCCTCGTCCTCTTCGTCCTCAGGGCCTTCATCCTGATTGGCCAGCTTCATGGCGGTCTCCAGGACCCCCACCAGGCTCTGCTGGGTGGGCTCGGTGGCCTCCAGGCCCTGGATCGGGGGGAAGCCTAGGTGGCCAGTTGGGACCCAGTCAGGAGGGTGAGGCCCACACTATAATGGTTGAGACACAGCGTCTTCCCCTGCTAAGGAGCTTCAGGCCTTTGAATCTATGTGGGTTGGCCAAAAAGTCTGTTCTGATTTTTAAACCCTGAACAAACTTTTTGGCCAACACAATACTTTGCGTTTTCTTGGTTCTTTCTTTTTTTGGTAGAAGGGCAGGGTGGGCTGCACCGCAAGGCATGTGGGATCTTACTTCCCCAACCAGGGATCAAACCCACGCCCCCTGTAGTGGAAGCACAGAGCCTTAACCACTGGACTGCCAGGGAAGTCCCTGAATCTATTTTGAATGCAAGGAAGGAGCTGCCGCTGGTTTGGTGGAGATGTCAGACCATTCTAACCTCCCTCTTTGCTCTTGGCTCCTCTTGCCTGACCCTGGCTGGGTCTTGGCCAGACTCCATCAAGCAAGCACCATGTGAGGTGGCGTGCTGGGCATAAGAGGTGGCCCTGGGCCTGGAGGGACTCCCGGGGGACCAACGTGCAGAACTGTAATTGCTCTCGTGGTGGACAGACAGGCGACTCTGAGATCCCAGAAGACACCTCCAACCCATTGGCAGGGGTGATGGGAGGCTGGGAAGATCTCTGTAAAACTGAGAGCTGATGACTAGGAAGGAGTGAGTCAAAGAAGAAATGACCAGGGGCTTCCCTGGTGACTCAGTGGTAAAGAATCCGTCTGCCAAAGCAAAAGACATGGGTTTGATCCCTGATCCAGGAAGATGCCATGCTGCGAAGAAACTCAGCCCCAGAGCCACAGCGTCTGAGCCTGGGTTCTAGAGTTCAAGCCGCACTACTAAAGCCCACGTGCCTTAGAGTCTGTGCTCTGCAACAGGAGAAGCGACCGCAATGAGGCCTGTGTACCACAACTAGAGGGTAGCCCCTGCTTGCTGCAACTAGAGAAAAGCCTATGCAGCAATAAAGACCCAGCACACTCAAAAATAAACATATAATGTTTTAAAATAAATAAATGACCAGACAGTGGTGGGATGGTGAACAGAATCTTCAGATAAAAACCTCCTAATTTTTAGTGTTTGCCAATTTCTGTGGTGTAAACATTCCCGTGGTAAATGATTTTAGGGTACCCATTGTCTAACAAGCTTACAGAATTTCTGAAGGTGCAGCCATCAGCTCCCTGGGACTGGAGAGCTGGAGGGAACAGCACCTGTGAAGGCTCAGAGGTGGAGCCTCTGAGTGGAGCCCACTGGTGGAGTGGGGCTGGGGGCAGGGCCTACCTGGAGGCACAGGCAGCTCCGCCACGTCCACCACTCGGCCAGCCTTGTGGGCTCGAATGGCATCTTGGTATTGCTGCAGGGAACACAGGTGTCAGGGCTTCCTGGGCAAGGTCTCTAGGGGTGGCCGACCCGCCTACTTGGGTCTCCACGCACCTTGACGATGCGCTCATGCATGCGAGCCTTCCGCTGGTCCCCCTTGGTCTTGGCTTGAGCCGCAGCCACGTGGTACCGCTCCATCCGCTGCTCTAGTGCCTCCAGGAGAGTCTTTGGGGGTGGAGGAGCCTCTGGGCCAGACCAGACGGTAGAGTTAAGGGTCTTGGTGAGGGGAGATTGTCTTGCTCTGGCCGGCCCACCCCACAGGGTCCCAGGAGCCTACCTGGTGTGGAGGGCGCCACAGCAGGAGTTGGAGGCTGCACAGGGGGGGAGGGGGGGCCCTGGGGCAGCTGGTCTATGGGTAGAGAGGTCCAGTCCAGTGTGGGGCTTACTTGCGGCTGCCCTTCCCCCGACCAGGCTAGTCTGGCCTGAGGCTGGGGTCCCTGGGGTCCCCCTGACCAAAGGGGTGGCAGTATCAGCAAGAACGTCCTGGAGACCTCCAGCAGTCCTGGAGGATGGGCAGGGTGGGGTCCTCACCAGGTGGAGGGGGCAGGCGCGACAGGTCCACAGGCTCCCCCCGACTCAGGGCCTCCAAGACAGCATCAAAGCTCTGGGAGAAGGAAGATCAGGGGAGGAGGCTGCAGCTGGAGGCTAGGACCCCATGGGGAGCCTCCACGACCTGCCACATGGCAGATGACTCCCCACTCTGTCCCTTCCTTTGCAGCAAGCATCTTTTTAAAATTTTTATTTTTGGCTGTTCTGTGACCAGGGATTGAACCTGCTCCCCTTGCAGTGGAAGTGCAGACTGACCTGGTGGTCAGTCTCTGGACCACCATGGAAGTCCCTTTGCAGTATTTTGCTCAAGCCTCCTCCAAACATTTATGCCCATTTCACAGAGAGGGTAAACTGAGGCTTCAGGAGGTGCAGGAAACTATAGTCACGGAGTGACCAGGATTCAAATCTGGGTCTGTCTTAACTCCAGAGCCCCTGTTCTTTGCTATCACACAATGTTAGAAGCATCCTGTCCTCTACCTCCAACCTTGACCCCTCTGGACGCACCTTGGCCACACGAAAGTGCTTGGCAGCAGCGGCGGTATCTCCCTGCTGCTTGGCGTGGAGGGCAGCCAGCTTGTACTCACGCTGGCGGCTCTGCAACTGAGCCAGGGGGCCAGGGCTGCAAGGACCTGCGAGAGGGAATGGTGCACAAACTATTTCTACTTAATTCTCACAACAAAGGCCCACCTTAGAGATTTGAGAACTGAGGCTCAAAGAGGGGATGCTGTTTCCCCAAACCACACAGCCTGAAGGCATAGTGAGGACTCAACCCTATGACTGTCAGTCTCTACAGCCAATGCTATTTTGCCCCCAAGAGAATTCTGGAAAACTTTCTGTACTCTAACACATTTTTAAGTCGACATCTAAAACTTCATTTTGAGTTGAGACAGTGGCAATGGCTGTTGTCCCTAGTGTCTTCAAACACTGACATTTGATAAAGAAAATCATCACACTACTCTTTTAAATCAAATGTATCCTAACTACCATGGTGATCTGAAACTCACCAATATTTCCCTTTTATTTTTTCAGATTGTGGTAAAATACACACAAGATAAAATTTACCATCTTAACCCTTTTTAAGAATACAGTTCAACGGCATTAAGAACATTCACATTGTTGTACAACCATCACCACCATCTAACTCCAGCACTCTTTCCATCTTTACCAACTGAAACTCTGTCCTCATTAAACAGTAACTCCCCATCCCCCTCCCCCAGCCCCTGGCACCCACTGGTCTACTTTTTGTCTCTGGGAATCTGCCTCCCCTAGGGACCCCCTATAAGTGAAATCATACAGTATTTCTCCTTTTGTGACTGGCTTATTTCACGCAGCATAATGTCTTCAAGGTTCATCCGTGCTGTAGCATGTGTCAGAATTTCCTTCCCTTTTCAGGGTGAATAATATTCCATTATATGGATGGACCACATTTGTTTATCCATTTACAGGCATAAATTAGACAGTGTAGGTCTGGTTCCAGATCACCTCAATAAAGCAAACATTGTAATGAAGTGAGTCACTCAGTTTTTTGGTGTCCCGGTACATACAAAAGTTACTATACTATACTGTAGTCTGTGAAGCATGCAATACCATTATGACTAAAACAATGTACATACTTTAACATAAGAAAATGTCATTGTTCCACAGGGTAACTAAGCCCACACACTGCAACTACGGAGCCTGAACACCCTACAGCCCGTGCTCTGCAACAAGAGTCGCCACTGCGACGAGAAACCTGCTCACCGAAATGAGAAGCCTGCTCACCGCAACTAGGGAAAGCCCGCGTGTAGCAGCGAAGGCAGCCAAAGATAAACAACTCATTAGATTTAAAAAAATGTATTGTTAAAAAACGCTAACTACCACCTGAGCCTTCAGCAAACTGTAGCAGTAAAACCGAAAATCACGGATCACAGATCCCCATAACAAGTATAGCAATAATGAAAACCCTTGGAATCCTTCGAGAATTGCCAAAATGTGACAGACAGACACAAAGTGAGCAAATGCTGTTGGAAAAATGGTGCCAACAGACTTGCTCAGAGTACAGTTATCACAAACTGATTTGTAAAAAACAAAACAAAAAAATCACAGTAATCTGTGAATTGCAATAAAGCAAAGCTGAAGAAATCCAGGTGTGCTTTATCTGTCAACAGAAACTGGACACGTGGAAGCTTCTGGGATCGACCAGGGATTGAACACGTGTCCTCTGCATTGGCCAACGGATTTCCAACCACAGGACCATGAAGTCCTACTTTTTAAATATACGCCAGGGTTCACAGCGAGCAATTGGGAACTTCAGATCTTCCCTTATTTACATAAACGTTTCCGGCAGAATTGTATCGTAACATGATGCATTTGGGTACTCGAGAGTCTTTAACACCTTACTGTACATTTAAATGTACCTTTCTGCGGTGTATCAGCAAAGTTGGGAAACAGGATTAAATGGCTTTTAAAACACTATATTAGATACAGATTCAAATAATATACCTAATATGTTCTTAGGAGAAGTGTTCTTAAATTGAAATCAATAAGTACAATTGTTGGTATTAAAAATAAAATACAATAGATACACCATCCACCACCCAGATATACATCCTAGAAACACCTGGAAAACAGTACAAAGTACCTGTTGTACTTTTTCAGACTGATAACTGGACTCACTGCTTTGTTTTGGTGGACTTGCCTGAGAAGGTGTCCAACTTGAAGCAAAACAACTTGACTTTTTTTTTTTAATTGAGGTATAATTAATTTACAATGTGTTAATTTCAGGTGTATAGAAACCTGATTCATTTATGTATATATATAAATAAGTGTTCTTTCTCAATATATAACTAAGTGTTCTTTCTCAGGTTCTTTTCCGTTATATATATGTAAAATATATAAATCCACTGTATAGCATAAGTTCCCTGGGCTATACAGTAGATCCTTGGTTTTTTTGGAACTATATATATAATGTATATATCTACTCTATAGCATAAGTTCCCTGGGCTATACAGTAGATACTTGGTTTTTTTGGAACTATTTAAAATATAATAAGGTGTATCTGTTAATCCCAAACTCCTAATTTATCTCCCCCTGCCCAATATCGGAGAAGGCAATGGCACCCCACTCCAGTACTCTTGCCTGGAAAATCCCATGGACGGAGGAGCCTGGTGGGCTGCAGTCCATGGGGTCGCTAAGAGTCGGACACGACTGAGCGACTTCACTTTCACTTTTCACTTTTATGCATTGGAGAAGGAAATGGCAACCCACTCCAGTGTTCTTGCCTGGAGAATCCCAGGGACGGAGAAGCCTGGTGAGCTGCCGTCTATGGGGTGGCACAGAGTCGGACACGACTGAAGCGACTTAGCAGCAGCAGCAGCAGCCCAATATCTTGACATTTCTTAATGTGGACCATTTTTAAAGTCTTTATTGAACTTGTTACAATATTGCTTCTGTTTTACGTTCTACTTTTTTGGTCCCGAGGTATGTGGGATCTTAGATCCCCAAGCTGAGATTGAACCTGCACCCCCTGCATTGGAAGGCAAAGTCTTAACCACTGGACCACCAGGGAAGTCCTGTAACACCCTGACATTTCATTGGCTTTATCTCCTGCCACTGAAAGTCCCTCTTAGTGTTAAAATTTTTTTATTTTGGGGCAGAATTACTGTTGGAATTATTTTTTGCACAAAACTGAGCAAAGCTTAACTATATTGAGCTTTTTTGATAAATAATTTTGATATAGTAAGAGTAAAACTGTACTGGCGAGGCAGCTCTTGTTGACAAGGTGGGGGCCGGGTCCACCCACTAGCATGTAGCTCCTGTTTCCTTGTTCATTCTTTTCCTACTTTCCTTTTTTGTCTTTCATGTGCAAAGAAACCTGCTTCACATCATCAAATAGATGAGAAGAGACAGAGTCTTACAGATGTCACATGATTCTCAGGGTCCCTGCACAGCTATATACAAAAAACCCCATTATGAAAAACTGTTGGTGATTTCAGCTGAGAATCTCAGGTTACGACTTCCAATAGTCATCCTTGAGCTTTATTAAAAACAAAAGCTTAGAAACCAGCTTGGCTGAAGCACTCAGAGACTAGGGGTTCACTTTCTGAACCTCAGGGCAGCATTTGGAGTATCTCCTTTGGTTTGCCCCATTTTCTTTTCTTAAGGCGGGGGAAGGGGAGGTTAGGGGAAAGAAAACTTCTTGGGAGGTGTGTTCTCCAGCAAGTGAGTTTTAGGAACGATGGACAAGCTGATGGCTTGGGAACTACTCACTTAACACTCTATGGGTGGGGGCCTTCCCTGGTCGTCCGGTGGTCAAGAATCTGCCTGCCAGTGCAGGAGACATGGGGTCGATCCCTGGTCTCGGGAAGATCCCACATGCCATGAAGCAACTACGCCTGTGAGCCACAAATATGGAGCCTGTGTTTTAGAGTCCTCGAGGCGCAACTACTGAGCCTGTGCACTCAGAGCCCATCCTCTGCAACAAAAGAAGCCACCACAATAAGAAGTCTGTGCACCACAATGAAGAGTAGCCCTCGACGCAACTAGAGAAAGCCCGCAAGCAGCAATGAAGACCCAACACAGCCATAAATGAATAAAAATAAACAAATCTTAAAAAAAGAAAAAACTCTATGGGGAATTCCCTGGTGGTCCAGTGGTTAGGACTTTGCACTTTCACTGCCGGGACCTGGGTTCAGTCTCTGGTCAGGAAACTAACATTCTGCAAGCCACCTGGCACACCCAAACCAAAACAAAACCAAAAAACCATAATGCTGTTCAGTTCTAAAAAGGAATGGTGTTCTGACACATGCTGCAGCATTTTGCTAAGTGAAGGAAGCCAGACACAGGAGGACAAACACTGGATGATTCTATTCCTTTAAAATATCTATAAGAGGCAAATCCAGAGACAGAAAATAGAACAGAGGTTCCTAGGGACTGGGCAATGGAGAATGGGGAGTTAATGCTGAATAGGGGAGATGAAAAACTTTTGGAAACTGATAGAGGTGGTGTTGCACAATATTGTGAGAGTGACAAATATCACTCAATTGCATGTTGAAAAATAGTTAAATGGCGAATGTTTTGTTAAATATATTTTACAGCTACTACAGACAGAAAACCTCTCCTGTGAGCCTGTGTTTCCCTTGGAAAGTAGGATCTGGGGAGGGAAAGGTGTTAACAAATATCTAAAAATCAGGGCAGGCCCTGTACCCCCCCACCAAAGGGGCAGCCACTAAATGAATACCCCCTCATCAGCCCACATCAGCCAGCCCTGCCTGTGGCCTACCTGGGGGCAGCTGGGGCTTAGCTGAGGCCAGGGACGAGGATGGAGCAGCGGAAGGAGGACTCTCCACGATGACACGGGGATCTGGGGCCAGTGGGTTCAGAGGGGCTGGCTGGGTGGGGGCAGGTGTGTGGCTGGGTGTGGCCACTGGACCCTTCCCCACAGCCACAGGCGGCGGGATGTCCCCTTCATCGATGGCTTTGCCCTTCCGGACCGAGGCCAGCAGGTTTTCAAGTGTCTGGGAGAAGGTGTGAACATAGGTTTGGGAGGAGCCTGGAGCTGGGTGCAGGGGGCAGTGGTGAGGACCTGGTCACCCTCTTGTCTGCCCACTCACCTTAAGCCCCCGGTCGTAGCGCCGCATCTTGGCATTGTCTCCGGCTTGCCTAGCGCTTTCGATCGCGGTCTGGTAGAGGGCCAGCCTCTCCTGCAAGGTGGCCTCCAGCCCTGGGCTGGGGGTTGTGGCCTTTGGCTGCGGGAGGGGCCAGGTGCACAGTCTGGGTGGTGACCCCTCTCTTCCTGGGTTGAGTACCTACTGTATACCAGGTGTGTTGCCCCCTCTAACCCCAAAGGGGCAGAAATCATCACCCATCTCCCAGGGTGGAGAACTAGGGATCAGAGGCACCCCACCACCTGTGCGAGGTTCTGTGGTTGAGAGGGGAGGAGGGAGCCCTTGAACCCTGGGCTGCACAGACCAGTGTTGTCAGGGGTATACCTGGGCCACAGAAGGGTGGGACTCTGAAGCCTTCTGCTCCTCCCCAAGGACCTCATTCAGTTCCGCCTGCAGGGACACACGGCCGGGGGCCAGTCGTGAGGGCCTGCTGGGTGGACACCAATGGGAGGAAAGTCTCCTGCTCCGCCCCGGGTGCTCACCAGCAGGTCATCATCAGCCTCCACGTCCTCCTCGTCTGTTCCCTCCTCTTCATCCTCATCCGGGTCTCTCATGCATAAGCTGGCCATCTTCTCAATGGCTTCCATGGGCAGGGGACCTGGAGGCAACGGGAGGCCCCAGTTGAACCAGGATCCTTCAAGAGTCCCCAGCCTCTTGTCCCATTCACCCATGGCCGTGAAAATTAGGGTAGCAGGCAGTGGTCAGTATGTCTCCCTCTCCTGGGTCTTCCATGGCACCCCAGTGTCCTTGGGCCAGCAGGCACGATCCTACTCCCTGTCGATCTCCCTGGCCTCATCTCTTCCTCGACAAGCCTGAGTTGGAACCCCAGATCTGCAACTTTCTCACTGTGGGACCTTGAGCAAGTCGCTTCACCTCCCTGGGCCTTAGTCTTCCCATCTGTTAGATGGGGACAATAACAGTTTCTCCCTCACCATAGACTGCAGGGACTAAAGGTAAATGCAGCTCTTAGAACAGCACACTGTCAGCATTTTGTTGTTCATGTAACTCTTGTTATTCACGGCACCCATGTTCTATAAAGTTGGAATTAGTGAATAATGAACCAACTGGCCCTGAAGGAAATACAGCATTAGGTTCCCATGAGCCTCTGGGCACAACACTATTGTCAAACAGGCAATATATATCCTTGTTTTATGTGTGTTTCTACCTAAAGACACCTTCTTTAATATATATTGTTGATTCATTAACACGGAACTCGAGGCCAACAGCACTATAACTGATGCCTGAACGAAGCTTATCTACAAGGTACATCCTAGTCTCCTCATGCTAAGGAATAGGAGACAGCACTCTGGCACTACGCTTGGGGACCGTGTGGATCCGCAAAATCAACAAAAAGCACAAACATGAGAAAAGCGTGACATTCAACAGACCAAGAAAAGGACACTATTTGTGCACTGAGACAAGAAGGCAGAGTGTCGCCTCGGCAGGGAACAGGCACACCGGGTGACTCAAACTTTTGGCAGCTCCATGCATGTCTGTGAATGACTGCAAAAGCGCGACAAGCAACTGATTTGGAGGTTACAAATAAATTTAAACCAATAGATGAATTTACAAATTTGGACTCTGTAGCTAACAAGGATCAACTGCATTAGCTATAAAGTGTAAAGGTTCCATGTGCCCGAGCTCCAGCCCCACTTGAGTCCCCTGCCCCCTGCCACCTCTTCCAGGGCCTGTGCACAAACTGTGATTCACCCCCTCCCCCACTCTTCACCTGGCCCTCCCCATTGCAGGTGCCTCCTCCTGGAATCCCAGTCCAGCTCACAGGTCTCCCCTGATCCCAGCCCTGATCACAGAACCATGGGTTGGAAGACATGCCACATCCATTATTGGTGATTATTGCCATTTTACAGACAGGGAAACTGAGCCCCATATAGTTGCTGAAACTCAGCAAGTCACACAGCCAGTTAGTTGCAGAAGTGGGACTTGAATCCTCATTTGGGGCCAGAGCCGATCGTTTAACTCTTCCCCAGAATTAGGCTGCCAGGCGGACAGGGACCTTCTCTGTCTCCATATTCTCATCACCTCAGTGCCCAGCTTCAAACAGGAGCTCAGAAAATGTTCAGGGGTGTACTGAGAGTCTCACCTTTGCCTTTAAGCTTCTCCAAGGCTTGGGGCTGGCCTCCCACCAAGGCCAAGAACTCAGCCTCCAGTTCCTCATCGTTAACTCCATCTTCGGGGATCATCAGGCCATCTGGGGAGAGGTCAACTAGCAGGCCCAGCTGTGGGAACAATGGGGGTTCAGTCATACCATGGGATGCACCCTGGCTAGCTAGAGGCAGCTATGATGGACCTGGAATCCCCTGGGGAGGAAACCAGGGCTCCTGGGGAAAGCCAGTCAGCTGGAACAGGCCCCAGACACAACAGGTGTCCCAAGATGGGCCAAGTCACTCCTCTGGCACAGATCAACATGGGGCAAAGGGCAGGTAGAGAGAGACCCAACTGCCTGCTCTGAGCCCACATCCGTGATGTGTTGCTAGCCAAGTTCAGTGGTGAAATAAGGCCCTACACCCTGCCCCAAAGCAAAGTCACTCTGCACAACTGGGTTTTTCCATTCCAGCATCTTCAGCAGAGGGAGCTGTGCAGGAAGACTGGAGGTGTCAAGAGTAAAAGGAAGCACAGACAGCGCTGAAGTTGGAAGTAAGGTCTTGGCTGTGTGAAATACCTGTCTTCTTATCCTATCCTTATTAATGACCAACCATGATGTGATAATATTAGGCTGAAGTACACAAATTACCCCCCTTTCTTTGGGTCAAAAATGGCCAAGTATCAGCAATCATACGCGCTCCATCTAATGGTAATGATGATGACACCATTTATTGAGCGCTATGTTCTAGCACCCTCTGTAAACTATCACAGATAGTTGTGAATTAAGAGTGTTGTGAATTTTCACAACTATCCTGTGACATACACTCTTAAGGTCTCCATTGTACAGATGAGAAGACTGAGGCTTAGAGGTGTGAAGCCAAGTATCCAATATGCAGAAGCCCGGAGGGAACTTCAGGTCAGCCAGACTAATACCTGGGCACTAAGTTTTGGCCTGAGCTCCTTCCATCAAAGAAAAATCAAACTCTCCCAGTGCCTAGGAAAAAGGTAATGAGGGAGGGAGATGGGGCCCAACCACAATTCTGTGGGCTCACGGCAGGCAGTCTGGATTTGCCCTTAGCTCTGGCCAAGCAGTTGATCCCTATGACCTTGGACAGGTGTCTTCGCCTCTCTGGGCCTCAGTGTCCTCATCTGTACAATGGGGATAAAAAAGTATGACCTGGCCAAGCTGACGCCAGGGTTCCACGAGTGCTCAGTCCAGGAAAGCCATAACTGTCTTTCTTACCCCAGGTTCGAGGCCTTCTCCTCCCGGACTGGAGCTGCTACTGCAACAGGTGGCCCTGAGCCCTGGGCGGGGCGCCAGGAGCTGGGGAGCCCGGGCCAACAGGCCTTACTGTGGGGGTCGAACCTAACCTAGGGGGCGGGGACGTGGGCTCACCTGGGAGTGGAGAGCCGGTTCCCCCGGGGGGTGGGGCCCTCCCTCGAATGTGTGACAAGGGTGGGATGGGATACCTCGGCGGGGCCATGGGATACAGACTCACCTGGCGGGCGGTGGCGGCGCCTCGACCCGGGGGTCCCGGGGGTCCCTTCTTCTTGTGCATCTTCCAGGCTGGCTACTCGGACCACTGGACCCCTGGCCCGGCCCTGCCCTGCCTCCTCCCCCTGGGCCTATGGCAGCGCACGCGCCCTTCCTGAGTCCCACGCCCCTTGTCGGCGCCCGGAGACCGCCGACCCCACGCCCTCGGCCCCCAGGTGGCTGCCCCACTTCCGCCTTGGCCCTCGGGCGCCGCGGTACCGGAGCTCAGCCCCTGGACTTGCCGGGCCCACAACACAGAAACTACAATTCCCGGCAGGCAGTGCGCGAGTGCGCAGGCGCGTTGCCGGCGATGGGCGGTGCCGGCAGGTTGCGCGGGAAAGAGGCGGAGCGTGCGCAAGTGGAGAAGTGAGGTTCCGCCATAACGCGTGCGCGGCAGGGCCTCGTAGTGCGCGGGAAAGAGGCGGAGCGATTGCAGGTGTGAGGGGTGGTGGCGGCCTCTGGGTTCACGGTGTGGCCGGTTCACCTGCGAGCTCTGGTCTTTCCTGGTTTAGGCAGTTCTCACTTTCGGCGCCCAGGGTAGGGTTAGGATGGGCCTGGTCACCAGAAGCCAGGTCCGCAGCACTCGGGCCTCAGACCTCGAGGTGCCCGGCCTCCGTGAGGGACAACTTTGCCTTTAATTGTTTAAAAAAAAAAAAAAAACAAACAAAACAAAACCTTACAGAAATAACCGAATTATCCCCCAGCAGGTCCAGGTAGACCTTCCCAGTTCCTGGTAACGACAGAGGGACCTCAACACCTTCTCTGGCCCAGGTCAGTTTGGGCTTGTCTGGCTCCTAGGCTGGAAGGAATGGACCTGTGGTGGTGACTCCGGCCTCCCCCAAGTCCCCAGGCATCCTCCAAAGGGCCTTCCCATCCCTTGAAAGGTCCCCAGGTCCCCCTCTAAAGCCCTCAGATTACCTTGCAGGCCCCATGTGTCACCTCGAAAATCCTGGGGTGTCCCTGGAAGGGTCCCAAGTACCCCAGCCTGGAGGAAGGGAGCTTCACATAGGCTGCCCCATCTTAGAGACTAGAGGGGCCATACCCCGGCCCAGGTGCTCTCAGATCCTGGGCAGAAAATAGGCAGTTCCCTCTCTGCAGCGTGGAGAAGTTTAAATTCTCACCCCGAGATAGCCTAAGGTAGCTATGATTCCCATCCTCTGCCCTACTGGGGCTCTGTTGACCCCTGGGGCAGCCAGATAGGTCTAGGTGGAGGAGAGGTGGCCTCAGCCAAGGCCACTGGGTCCTGTAACCCAGAGATAGGAACTGCTTGTAATGATGAGATTTGCTCCTTGTTTTCAGATTTCTCTAGGGAGAGAGAAAATGAGTAAGAGGAAGAAGCTTCGGACCTCAGGTATTTGGATGATCAAATTGACACATTTTTATTGCTGCTTCTGCTGTTAGGAGGAATGTGGGCTTATTGCAGAAATGCTAAGGTGACCACACCAAGCTCCTTAAAACAACAACAATGATTTAATACACATGATGACTTAGTGCAAGTGTAAGTTATGGAGAAGTGCTTATAGTAAAAAGTGAAAGCTTTATGGAGCTTCCTCCAGCTTGTAGTGGGATCCCACAGCCTAGGGGAGGCCTGCAGGCTTCAGGGAGGAGTACAGCTTCTATACAGGTCCACTCTCAGAGATGACCTGTGAATAGAGCTTGATGTGCTGGTATGTGGCTTGAGCAAAAAACCTAGATTCATCTCCCTGTGTGATGGCAGATAACTTACTCTTTGTCTCACTTTCCTCCTGTAAGTAGGGGATAATAAAGAGCACATACCATTTTCTTTTTGAAATATTTTAAAATTTATCTTTAATTGGAGGATAATTGCTTTACAATATTGTGTTAGTTTCTGCCACATATCAACATGAGTCAGCCATAAGTATTAGTATGTCCCCTCCCTCTAGAACCTCCCTCCCACCTCCCTACCTTGTCCTTTAGAACAGTGATTCTCATCCTGTTGCGGGGAGCAGTTTGATTCCAGAGGACATTTGGCAATATCTAGAGACATTTTTTTTAAAGTATTGATTCATTTATTTGGCTATGCCAAGTCCTAATTGTGGCATGTGGAATCTTTCAGTTGTGGCCGGTGGGATCTAGTTCTCTGACCAGAGATTGAACCCCTTGCATTGGGAGCAGGAGTCTTAACCACTGGACCACCAAGGAAGTCCCTAGAGACACTGTGGGGTTTTACAACTGGTGTGTTTGTTTGGGTGGGTGAGAGGTACTGGCATTTCATGGGTCGAGAGCAGAGATGCTGCTCAAAATCATAGCATGCAGAGGACAGCCCCCCCAGCCCAGAATGACCTGGCCCCAAATGCCAGTAGTACCCCAAATGTCAATAGTACCAAAGCTGAGAACTTTGCCCTAGAGCTCACATGTGGATTAGTATTTGTAAAGCACTGAAAGTAGATGCATGGCGGGACACAAATATATGCTGCTGTTACGATTGTCCTTTCAGATTATTATTTTTTTCATTTTGAAACAATTTTGAGCTTACAGAAAGGTTGTAAAAATATTTCAGAGTTCAGTCTACCCTTTGCTCACCTTCCGCTAATGTTAAAGCCGCCCATAACCATAGGATGATGGTCAACCACGTTGTTGTTTAGTCACTCAGTTGTGTCCAACTCTTTTGCGACCCCATGGACTGTAGCCCCCCAGGCTCTTCTGTCCATGGGATTTCTCAGGCAAGAATGCTGGAGTGGGTTGCCATGTCCTTTTCCAGGGTATCTTCCTGACCCAGGGATCAAACCCGTGTCTTGTGCATTGGCACTCGGATTCTTTACCACTGAGCCACTAAGGAAGCCTGGATCAACCACATCGTGTAGCATAAAAAACAGGAAATAAATCTCAGTACCCTACTTCTTCCAGATTTTTCTTTATATACACAAATACAGTGTTTTTACTGGGTGAATATAATCATCAACATACTGATCTGCAACCTCTGATTTTCAGCTTCTTGGGTTTTGAAGATCATCTTTACCTCTCAGTACACATAGAGAATTGCCTCGTTCAGAAAGAAAACATCCAGTATTATGTGGTATAGCTCCATTCCGCTGTCATTGGCTAAGGAATTTAAATTTCTTAAAAATTTAAGAATGATCCCTTCACCTAGTGGCTAATGAACTTCAAGAGTAGGATGTAGGGCAGGAAAGAAATCAACAGATCAAAGATGTTTGGTGTAAGGGCTTCCCTGGTGGCTCAGTGGTAAAGAATCCACCTGTCAGTGCAAGAGACAGGGGTTCGAGCCCTGGTCTGGGAAGATCCCACATGCCATGGAGCAAGTAAGCCCCTGCACCAGAACTACTGAGCCTGCACTCTAGAGCCTCGGAGCCCAAACTACTGAAGCCTGTGTGCCCTAGAGCTTGTGCTTCGCAAAAAGGGAAGCCACTGCAGTGAGAAGCTTTCATACCACAGCTAGAAAAAAGCTTGAGCTGGGACAAAGACCCAGCACAGCCAAAAATAAATAAATAGAATTATTAAAAAAAAAAAAAAAGATGTTTGTGCAGAGATGAGTAACAAGCTGCTTGGAGGCACAGGAATTTCTGTGACATTGGAGGAGGAAGCTGGGGCCAGCCAGGCCCACCCACAGCAGGTCATCTGGGGCCTCTCTTGGCAGTGGACTCCTCAGCTCAGTGGACCCTGGGCTGGCCCAGGAAAGTTCTTTCTGTGTGTCCTGGATGGGTGGGGAAAAAGAAAAACGATTCTGGCAGGTGGTGAAAAAACCCTTTCCCTCCTGATGTCTTTGGCCTTTAGTGTTGAACACAAGGTTCTGCTTTCCTTTTTCTTAAATTAATCCTGTGGGGATGGATCACAGGAAGAAAATGGGAGCCTCTTCACTCCTGTTGGTATTTTTGCTTTTTATTTGGTACTAATAAATGTCCATTGGATGAGCAAAGCAAGCTAGTGTTTGGACTTCTTAAGAAACTAAACAAATGAAGCGGCTATATTTTTGCATTTCCTGGCAGACCACAAAATGGAAATGTGTTTGTATAAGAAGCATTCATTGGAGCTTTGCTCTGGGTGCAGGGCCAGGGTGGGTCCATAAGGTGGGCAGGAGTGGGAAGCACGGTGAAGATGAGATCAAGATGAGATTTAGATCCTGCAGTTGATACCTTCAAAGTCTAGTCAAGGGTAAAGGAAAAATGCTTCTGACCAAGGGAGCTAATCAAATACACAGCAGTGGGGTAGAGTTCTAAATTGGCCTGTGTGAACTGTAACGGACAGAATTAGGAGAAATTACAGGAAAGTCACTGTGGTCTAGTGGAACCCAAAAAGCCAAATGGACGCTGAGGAGGCCCCTAGCATTCAGTGTTGGAGGAAAGGAGCTCATTCAATGGATTTGTTGTTTTACTTGTGTCTGACTCTGCAACCTCATGGACTATAGCCCTCCAGGCGCTTCTGTCCGTGAGATTTCCCAGGCAAGAAGTACTTGAGTGGGTTGCCATTTCCTTCTCTAGGGGATCTTCCTGACCCAGAGATCAAACCAGGGTCTCCTGCATTGGCAGGCGGATTCTTTACCACTGAGCTACCTGGGAAACTCTCAGTGGGTTTACTTCAAGATATATAAGGAGGATAAGGGGACAACAGAGGACGAGATGGTTGGATGGCGTGACTGACTCAATGGACATGGGTTTGAGCAAGCTCCAGGAGATGGTGAAGGACAAGGAAACCTGGCATGCTCCAGGCCATGGGGGTCACAAAGAGTCGGACACAACTGAACAACAATATAAGGAGCTGAGTTTGGAAAGGTCTTTGTGACAACCTCCAGAAAAATCAGACCTGAGTTTGGTTTATCTTTTTGTTCTCACTGCCTGGTCAGAGGAGATGCAGTATATAGTAAGTGTTCAGTAAGTGTTTGGGTACACTTAAGTGTGAAGGCTCTGGAGCTGGACTGCGTGAATCCCATTTCAGAGTCTTTGATCTCTCCAGGCCTCAGCTTGCTCATCCGTAACATGGGCATAACATGAAGACTCTACCTCGAAGTTTTATCATAACATACCTGACTCCTCAGGACAGTGTCTGGCATGGAACTGAACTAGAGTCAACCCTTATTATTTGTTCATTGAATAAATGGTTCATTTGGGGCCAGATTTTGGAGCATTCTGCCAAGTCAGCCACTACTGGCAATTTCTGTATAAGGGAATTCCCTTCATTAAACAAATAGAAGTTAATAAGCACCTTTAGGCTCTGAATTGCTTTCAGTGATGGGAAAGGTATTTTTAGGAATGTAGCAGGGACCAAGAGGCAACCGAGCTGAGAAGTCAGCTCCTTACCGCTCGATGACTCTGGGTCCCAGTTTTCCCAGGTTGGATATTCTGCAAGTGTCATGGAAAACCAGAGTGGTACATAAAATTTAATGTCATCCGCATTTTCTGGGAGGTGATCTGGATTTTCTCATGCGTTTACTCAGTCATCTTCCAAGTATTTATTGAGCGGTTCTCGACCCAGGAATGAAACCAGGGTCTCCTGTATTGCAGGCGGATTCTTTACCAACTGATCTGTCAGGGAAGCCCCATTTATTGAGCACCAACAGTTTATTAGGTGCTCATCTAGCCACTAATAAATGAGGCCCCTCTTTGCATGGACATGTTGTAGTGGAGGAGACAGTAAATGACCTAGTACATCGGACGCTTGCAGAAAAGATGTAAAGTGAATATGACAGAGCATGGGTTCTAGAGGAGTTGCTCTATAGAAAGGGTAAGAATGGCTCCTCCAGGGATGTCTCTGGTGGTCCAGTAGTTAAGACTCTTGTGTTTCCACAGGGGGCACAGGTTTGAGCCCTGGTTGGGGAACTAAGATCCCACATGCCCTCTCACCAAAAAAAAAAAAAAAAATGGCCCCTCTGTAGGGACAATTTGAGCTGAGATCCAAGGCAACCAGCACACACCTCTCACCACTTCCCCAGAGAAACAGTCAGCTGGACAGGTTGTCTTGTGATTCTGAGCCAGGCCAGGTCACCTCAGGATTCAGCATCTGTCATGACTAGACCACAAGTTAAAAGCCTTTGAATCCCATGGCCCCATAAGTTCGTGGGTCCCACCTGGATGACAGTCCATCCCATCTCTCACTCTCCAAGCAAGCATCAGAGCAGGAATTTCCTGCCCTTTGCACAAGCCTGCTCATGTTGCATCAGCGACCCAGATGTGTTTGGTTGTTGGTCATGGCAGTGTGTGCTCCCACTGTCCCCCACCCCTTCAATTCTTTTTTTTTTTTTCTTTTCATTTGTTTATTTTTGACTGTGCTGGGGCTTCACTGCTGAGTGAGGGCTTTGGTCTAGTTGCAGCGAGCAGTGTCTGCTCTTCATCGCGGGGCACAGGCTTGTCATTGTGGTGGCTTCTCTTGTTGGGTTCCACTAGACAACACTGACTTTCCTGTAATTTATCCTAACTGTGTCAGTAGTGGCCACGTGACACGTAGGATCTTCCCAAAGCAGGGATTGAACCTGTGTCCCCCCTCATTAGCAGGCAGATTCTTAACCACTGGACCGCCATGAAGGGAAGCCTCCTTAATCTTCTTTTGTCTCCAAACCAGGAAGGGAAGGACTCCATCTTCCGAAACTTCCAAAGAACCCAAGGATAGAAGACTCTGATGGGGCCACCAGCCAGAGTTCCCTGTTAGACTCTTGGCGTCACCCTGAAGAATCAGAAGGTGGATCAGGACTCACTCCTTCTGCAGAGCAGAGTAGGGAGGAACCAGGACAGGCAGCCTCCAGGTAGGTGGCTCAGAACATCCAGCAAGCCTCTCCGCTGATGGTGGGCACAGCACAGTGACCTAGTGGACAGGATGCAAAGGACGGGGAACAAGCCAAGATGACCCAGCCAGTGCTATGCCTCCCCGACAGGGGTCAGGGCCCTTGGATTGAGGTTCTTGAAGTTTTGCTTTAGAGACTCCTCTCTAGTGAGAAAAGTATATATATATATATTTTTAAATTAAATTTTATTTATTTCTTGTTTACTTATTTATTTTTGGCTGAATTGAGTCTTTGTTGCTGCGTATGGGCTTTCTCCAGTTGGAGACAGCGGAAGCTACACTTCGTTGCAGTACATAGGCTTTTCATTGCAGCGCCTTTTGTTGTGGAGCACAGGCTCTAGGCATGTGGGCATAAGTAGTTGTAGCACACAGGCTCAGTAGTCGTGGTGCACAAGCTTAGTTGCCCCATGGCAGGTGAAATCTTCCTGGACCAAAGGTTGAACCTGTGTCCCCTGCATTGGCAGGCAAATTCTTATCCAGTGTGCCACCAGGGAAGTCCTCCCATATTCCTTCTTAATGGGACTGAAGGAGTTGTGGGTCTGTGAAATAATAACCTATAGGAGAGGATTAAGCATCTTTATGTTCCAGGAAGTGTGCTAATAATAAATACTTTACACACATCCATTTATTTAATCCTCATGGCACTGTGACACAGGTTTTTAACCCCATTTGACTGATGAAGACTCTGAGGGTTCAAGCAATCAAATGACTTACCCAGGGCCACTAAGCTCATACAGGGTGGGCTGTGGTTCTGGCTTCGTCTGGTTCCTGTGCCTTCACTACTATGGCTTCCCAGTTCCCATATATTTTCAAGAAATATGTAATTAAACACGGTGGGAAGAAAGGAAATCTCTGGCGAACCATTTAGTCTCCATGGGGGTAAGCCATATGTAACTGCAGCAAAGTAGAAAGGGTTATTAGGAGTTGGGAGAAGGAAAGTTCCTGCTTTCCGAAGTCTTCAGAGAAAGCACTGTGGATTGGTATAGCACATTTTCTGCATGAAAAAGTAAGGCATGCGGTCAGGCTGACAGGACCATTTTCTGGGGTGCATGTCTGATTTCAGGACTTGGCAGTCTTAGGGCTAAAGCTGCATGTGTGATAGGAAGAGAGGGGCCACATGTCACAGCTAAGCCACTCTCCCAGACACACACGATGGTGTCACCATGTCCCTCACCCTAGAGAGGCCATCAGGTCTGATGGGGTCATGGCTGCTGCCCACCCTGCTGTCTGAGTCCAAAAGAATAATCAGAACCCGCAGAAGTGGGTTCCAATCCCTTTGTTTCTGTTTTTTTAATGTTTTATTAAGAAATACCGCCTGTGCGGAAATGTAGCAGAAAAAAAGCAACATGAATCAATCAGCCTAGCACATTTATGTTGAGAAATGAAACCTTGCCAGTACCCCAGAAGCCGCCCAAACAACCCATCCCAATTAAAAAATTTTGAGCAGACGGTTGCTCTCAGTATCTAGACTTATTCTGTCTCCATAACCTCCCTTGGCACGATCCAAGCCCATTAGCGTAGCTTCGTGCTTTATCCTGCTCTACTTCTAAAGTTGAAATCATGAAGTTTCAGTTCCAGATTCTGATTTTTTTTTTTTTTTACAATATATATATCCACATTTGTTTGGATATAACCGTAAGTCTCACCAGTTTTTAAAAAAGACTTTATTTTTTTAGAGCAGTTTTAGGTTTACAATAAAATTGAGAGGAAGATACAGTGATTTCTGATATACCCTCTGCCCTCCCACATCCCTCGTGACCGCCATCACTCACCAGAATGGTACATTTTTTTTACCAAGGATGAAGCCACAGTAATGTGGCTTATAGCATGTGGACAGGGAAGCCTGGCGTGTTGCAGTCCACGGGGTCGCAAAGAGTCAGACACGACTGAATGACTGAACTGAACCTACACTGACACATGTTAATCACCCACAGTCCATTGTTTACTTCAGATTTTTTTTTTTATTGTTTTT
>NW_011494937.1:1426798-1438684 GCF_000754665.1 Bison bison bison
TTCTTTTTTTTTTTTTTATTGTTTAATTTTGGTTGTGCTGGGTCTTTGTTGCTGCACTGGCTTTTTGCTAGTTGTGGCAAGTAGAGGCTCCTCTGTAGTTGCGGTGCATGGGCTTCTCATTGCAGTGGCTTCTCTTGTTGCAGAGCGTGTTCTCTAAGGCATGAGGGCTTCTGTAGTTGCAGCTCCCCGGCTCTAGAGCACAGGCTCAGAAGCTGCGGCACTCACACTAAGTTGCCACGCAGCATGTGGGATCTTCCTGGACCAGGGACTGATCCCGGGTCTCCTGCATTGGCAAGTGGATTCTTATCCATTGGACCAGCAGAGAAGCCCCAAAGTTTACGTTCTGTGTGTTGCACACTCTGTGGGTTTGACTAGAGGAATAATAACATGTATCAGTACAACATCATGCATAGTTCTTTCACAGCCATAAAAATCCTAGTCTACTCATCTTCCCTTCACCACACCCTGGGTAACCACTGGTCTTTTTCATTGTCTTCATAGTTTGCCCTTTCCAGAATATCGTATAATTGGGATCATACGATACATAGCCTTTTCAGATCAGCTTCTTTCACATGGTAACATGCATTTAAGGTATCTCCACGTGTCTTCATGGCTTGAGAGCTCGTTTATTTTTTTTAATTTTATTTTAAAAAGCAGATAGCATAATTTTGTTTGTTTATTTTTAAAAAGTTTGGACTTATCTGGTGATCCAGTGGTTAAGACTCCACCCTTCCAGTGCAGGGAATACCAGTTCGATCCTTAGTTTAGGAAGTTCTGCATTCCTTGGGGTGTGGTCAAAAATTAATTCAAATTTTTTTATTGGAGTCTAATTGATTTACAGTGTTGTGTTAGTTTCAGGTGTACAGCAAAGTGAATCAGCTGTACACACGTGTACTCTTTTTTAGGTTCTTTTCCCATATAGGCCATTACAGAGCACTGAGTAGAGGAGAGCTTGTTTCTTCTTAGCACTGCATGCTGTCCCACTTCATGTACCAGAGTTTATTTATTTTGAAAATTATTTTATTTATTTATCTATCTTTGGCCATGCTGGATTGGGTCTTTGTTACTGTGTGTAGGCTTTCTCTGGTTGTGGAGAGCAGGGCCTCCTCTCTGGTTGTGGTGTGGGCTTCTCATTGCTGTGGCTTCTCATGTTGCGGATCACAGGCTCTAGGACCCATGGGCTTCAGTACTTGCAACGCATGGGCTCAGTAATCAGGCTTTAAATCAGGGGCTCAGTAGCTATGGCACATGGGCTTCTTGTCCCCTTCGGTATGTGGGATCTTCCCAGACCAGAACTTGAACCAGTGTCCCCTGCACTGGCAGGCAGATTCTTTACCACTGGACCATCAGGAAAGGCCTACCACAGTTTAGTTATCCAGTCACCCGCTGAGGGCCTCTCAATTGCTTCCACATTTTGGCAATTATGAATACACCCGTGTTTTTAGACACTGCGTGTTTTTTTTTGTTTTTTTGTTTTTGTATCTGCAACTTTTTAGCATTTGTAGAATTGGGGGCTGGGATGTCAGTCCAAATGAGAATCCCTGTTCTTATTCCAGGAGCCAGTTACTGGGATTAGAAGAGTAAAGTGCTGCCAGAGAAGGCAGCTTGGCTTCTAGGCATGGGACTCTGAACGGCTTCTTGGCAGTCATGCGTCCCTTCTCCACCCCGCCCTTTCTCAGCAGGTGCTCCAGGGCCGCCCTCTTTGGAGACTCTGAGCACTCCTCTGCCTTTGGATTCCATTGTTTGTCTCGCTACACAAGTTAACGGCGGGGTAGGAGGACTTGAGAACCTCCCCTGTTTTGTCTTTCTCCTTCCAGCTCTCCTGATAATGAAGCAGATGCTCCCTCCGGGCTCCTTGGGCAGCCAGAAAGGGAGCCAGTTCCCCTTCCTCCTTCCCAGGTGAGCCTGCTCTGTAGCCTCACATAGGCACAGAAGATGCTGGGGAGCTGGTCTGTGTCCAGCAGCAGCAGCTGCTGGTGGGAGTGTGCACTGGGGCTGGAAGGCACAGACTGCAAGACAGAAACCGGTTTGGGGATTTTCGCGCTTGATTTCCAAGACCTCATTCCTCCTTTATCTTTACTGCTGTTTTGTTCTTGTTGTTATCTGCTTCACAGAACTCAGTGGGGAAGTTTGTCCCCCAGTTTGCAAAACCCAGGAAGACAGTGACGAGACAAGCAGAGAGGAGGGAAGAGGGCCTCAGGATGGGGGTGTTCAGCTCGGTAAGGTCCTACCATCAGCCAGGCTGAGCTCTGTAGGTGTACCACCTCTTGGCCCCACCTCAGCAGCCAAGTTCAACCTTGGTTTCCTTTGACAATGACTAGGCTTCCCAGGTGGCTCAGTGGTAAAGAACCTGCCTGCCAGTGCAGGAGATGCAGGAGACACGTGTTTGATTCCTGGGTCAGGAAGATCTCCTGGAGAAGGAAATGGCAACCCACTCCAGTATTCTTGCCTGGGAAATCCTACGGATGGAGGAGCCTGGCGGGCTACAGTCCATGGGGTCGCAAAGAATCAGACACGACTGAGCATGCACACAGCCCTGCACCTCTCCACAGCCCCACCACCACCATATTTAGCACTAAAGGCATCTGTGGACAGCAGGGGCTGTGTCAGCAGCCTGCAGGCCTGTGAGAGGCGCTCAGGGCAGCGTGCCTGCACTGAAACTGTGGAGGCCAGAGCTCTGTGCCCCAAATTGGGTGAAAGTAGCGAAACTCAGAAAGGCAGCCCGGGCATAGCACAGGGAGCTCACCTCAGGGTTCTGTGATGACCTAGAGGGCTGGGGTGGGGGACGAGGTAGGAGGGAAGGGATTTTATATATGTATATAGATAAAATTACAGCTGATTCACATTGTTGTATGGCAGAAACCAACACAATATTATAAAGTAATTATCCTCCAATTAAAAATGAATTAAGAAAGGCAGCCTGAATTTCTGTCCCTAAACCCCTTTGCCTCTCAGAAGCTTTTTCATGAGCCGAGGGGGCTTTTACAGCATGCTGTCTTGTCCTTACCCCTGTGAGCTCCAGGGGTCACGTTCGCTGTCTCTGGAACACACTCCCCTAAAAAGTGATTGGTAGGCGTTCCCAGCAGCTGTGTTTGTAATTTCCCCAGACCAGAAACACTCCACGTATCTTTCAGCGGGTGAATGGTTGAACAAATCGTGGTTCATTGACACCACAGAACACAATTTCAAAAAAAAGGAGCAAACTAGTGTGATACACATAACCACTTGGATGGATCTCCAGGGCATTAAGTAGACTCAGAGGAAGGTGTAAAAACCATATGGCCACAAGTGTCTGTTGATGGATGAATGAATTAAACAAAACATGGGTAACATCCATAAACAGAACAGATATTTGTGTATCCATGTTCACTGCAGTATTATTCACCTTGAACTCAGGTCTCCTGCGTTGGCAGGCAGATTCTCTACCGCTGAGCCACCAGGGAAACCCACCCAGGATCCACACAGATCCCTGTTTGGGGGCACTGTCAGCCTCGTGGCATCTGAGGCTTCATACAGGGGCAGTGATGGCTAGAAAAGTCTTCAGAGCAGTTGATTATTAAAGGCCCAAGGCTGAGTCTTTCTCTCTCTACAGGGAACACTGCCAGAACCCAGTGCACAGCAGACCAGGAGCCAGCCTCAGAAAGAGTCCCCAGGACTTGCCCTCCAGGAGGCCAGGGACCCAGGACACCAGACCCAGGCAGATGGCACCTGCACCGAGCCCAGTGGCCTAAGCCCCATGACCCCTGGGCCCAGTGATGCAGATCCTCAGCCCTCCTTCTCCACCAACGCCTCCCCAGAGTCGGGGACGGTGCCCTCGGCCTCAGAGAGAGCTGGCCAGGACTACCTGTCAGAGCCTGGGACCAATGTGCCCAAGAGTGGAAGCACGGAGGAGGGTTGGGCTCCAGGCAATCAGGGCCAGAAAGGGCCCCTGCCAGGCAGTGACTCTGGAGAGATGGGGCCAGAGCGAGGAGCCCCCCAGCAGGGAGGTGCCCAAGGACTAGCAGGTGCTGACCAACTTGAGGGGCTCCGGGAAGAAGGAGGTAGCCTCCTGGGCCCAGAGCCCCCATCTGCAGCCCTGGGCCCTCCTCTCCCCCTGCAAACCCTTGGCAGGGAAGCAGAATGGAGCTGGAGCGGCCCTCGGTGCCCACCACTTGGGGCCATTGTTATCGCAGATGTGAACACAGACCCCGCTGAGCCAGAACACAGGGCTCTGAGGGTGGCTGGGCCAGACGGGGAGGTCAGCACCAGGGTGCCCGCCTCTCCCAGTGGGAAGGCTCCCGACGCAGGCTGCAGCGGGGCACTGCTCAGCAGCACACCTCTCACTGGGGTGACCAGTGGAGGCAGAGGGGAGGCACAGTGGGAAGACGAGCCCCCTGGTGACATCCTGGGGTGCTTTGCAGCCTCCCTGCCTCTGCCTCATGAGACCCAAGAACCCACACTAGGAGCTGGGGATCCCAGCCCTTCAGCCTTAGAAACGGGCCCAGATGTTGGTCAGACCCAGGTGCCAGGCCCGGATCAGGAAGGGTTGGGAGGTGTGCGCTCGCAGCCTGGGCTGTCACAACCTGCAGCTGAAAAGGCAGCTGAGCTAGGGAGCCCGAGCCGCAAACAAGACCTCCAGGGGCTCGGTTTGTCCCTCAGAGCCTCTGCTATACTGATGTACCAAGAAGCAGTGGGCGGCCCTCCCCAGGATGCTGGGGCAGGCCAGAACAGCCCAGACACCCCCACAGGCCCTGTAGGCCAGCCCTGGCGCCCCGCTGACTCTTCCAAGCAGGCCATCTGGGAGGGGTCACCAGCCTTGGAACTCGACTTCCTGCCAGACAGTGAAATACAGGATGCCCTGGAAGCCCCTGGCTTTGAAGCCCCACCGGAGCAGGTAAGAACTTCCCTGATTTACAGCCACATGCCCCAGGGCAGGCGCCAGACGGCCACGAGCCCTCCCAAAGCGTCCAATAGTTGGGGGAAAAGGGGCACGTGGTGACCTGTTTATACAGCAGATGAGTCCTGGGGTCTGAGTCACAGCTTCAGTGGGTGTGGAGCCAGTGATGTCCTGGGAAGGTTAACCTGCCTTTCTCTGAGGGGCCTGTCCGTCTGGGAGCTGAGGAGCCCCAGGGCGTGATACACACATGTTTTGTCGGCCCAGGCAGCGCCCCCGGTGTACCTGCGTCCTGCACACCTCAGTGCCCGGCTCTGCATGGAGATTCCTTGGGTGTCTAGAGGGCGCCAGACCACAAGGGGCTACCTGAAGAAGCGAGGGACCTCAGAACTGGGCCCATGGGAGGGGACCTCACCCCACTGCTGGGAAGAACCTCTGTCCATCTTTAGGGTCGCCTGATACCATTCTTTTTCAAATATACACATGGACTTTCGTTTGTCTGCTGGAGTTTTTGTTTGTTTTTCACTTACTGTGCTTTGCAGTTTGTTTTTTGTTTTTTATTTTACAAATTGAAGATTTGGGGCAACTCTGCTGTCAGATGATGGTTAGCATCTTTTTATTTATTTATATATTTTGCTGTGCTGGGTCTTCGCTGCTGTTGCGCGGCCTTTCTCTCGTTCTCAGTGAGTGGGGGCTACTCTTTCGCTGTTGCAGTGTGAGGGCTTCTCGCTGCAGTAACTTCTCTTGTTGCGGAGCATGGGCTCTAGGGCTTGAGGGCTTCAGTAGTTGTGGAGCAGGGCCTCAGCTGCCCCGGGGCATGTGGGGTCTTCCTGGACCAGGGATTGAACCCATGTCCCCTGCATTGGCAGGCAGATTCTTATCTACCAGGGAGGTCCTGTCTGCTGGCATTTGCAAGGGCTTCCCTTTGGGGATCTGCCCACCTGAGCCTCAGTGTTTTGTGGCCTCACACTCAGAGGTGGGCGGTTCTCTTTCCACACACGGGGTGCGGCTGAAAGGCTGAGGAAGGTGGGGCACCTGCCCGCCATGAGGCAGCCAGGAGGGAATCACAACCAGGTGGCCTGATTCTACGGCTGTGCCTCAACCGTTCTGACCTGGAACCAACACAGAGCCCATGTCACTTCACAAACGTGGCCTCCATCTTTGGCCATCCTTGTTTTAAAACTTTATTTTTGGGGTGTTTGAAAAAATTTTTTTTCAACTTTTATTAATTTATTCTTTATTTTGGTTGCTCTGGGTCTTTGTTGTGGCATGCGGGCTCTCTAGTTGGGGTGCTCAGGCTTAGTTGCAGCATGTGGGATCTTAGTTCCCCGACCAGGGATCGAACCTGGGCCCCCTGCATTGGAAGCGTGGAGTCTTATCCGCCAGACCACCAGGCAAGTCCCCTGTTTGAAAATGTTTTTGAGGTTTGAGAGCCTGCTCTGTGGCAGGAGTGAACAGATCTGGATGGCCTCTGCCCCCATGAGGTTTTCAGTAGCGCCATTCCATCTGCCTCTCCCAGAGTGAGCATTTTGTACCCTGTCATTTCTGCCCTTAAAAAGTCTCTTCCTAAGATACAGCCCCCAAACAAGCAAAGGACATCATCTGGTGCCCAGCTGGAGGAAGCCAGCTGTTCCAGCCGTGGAGGGAAACCATGTCTGGGTCGAGGAAATGTGGGTCTCAGGTGCTGCCTTCCCAAGGGATGGCCAGGGGTCGTTTGTGACACGGGCCTCCCTGCCCTGGCTCCAATTCTTTGTACTGTGCATCGCACGTTGCTGTGATCACCAGACAATCAAGATTACAGAAGGCGAGTCACAGTGTGGCTAGATCGTAGCCTTTAAACACAGACGCCTGGGAGAGGTAGGCACTCAGGTTCTGGACAGAGCTGAAACGTTGTAATTAAAGCCCCAGCCCTTGAAAAATGCACACCCCTCTCTTGGAAAGAAGAGCTTGGTCATTCCCAGTCTCTGCCCTCTTGGGCCGTGGCTGAGGGAGAGGGCTGGGGAAGCAGCTGGAACCTTGGGCGTGTCTAGCAGGCCAAGGAGAGCCCTGCTGAATGTGCCGCCAGCGAGCACACTCAAATCACCACCGAGCCGGGAGCGCCAGGAACCCAGCAGCGCCCAGGGTGGACGGGCCCGCTGCAGGAGGCACTGCCCTGGCAGGGCCGCGGATGCCCAGGCACGCTCTGTTTTGATGCCGGGCCTTCCTGAACAAGTCTGGGCAACCCGAGCACAGCTTCCCGTGGGGAGGTTCCAGAAGGCAGGAACCCTCCCTGGCAGGAAGGCCCTGTGGGAACAGAGTGCCGGTGGGTGGCGTCTCGGCCTGCAACCTCAGCGTGCTCAGCTGTGAGCTCCACTGCTGAGGGGGGGCCCTGGGGACTCGCAGCAGTGACAGGCTGGCTGCACACCCAGCTGCCCTCTTATCGTGGCTCCCTGGGGACATGATGCTCACCCCAGGGCCAGTGGAGCCCCCTCTACTCGTAAGGAGGGCCTCATTTAAAACCCTGACTTCCACGTCCCTCTCATGGCCCCCGTGGGTGGCCTCCGAAGGGGGACGGTGCACTACTGTCCCTTCAGGACAAGCACTACCTTTGTCATGACAAACTCCTACACAGCCCTTGTAGGAGCCGTGGTCCCTGTTGGGAAGGAGAACATTTCTTATGACCAAACTTAAGTGAATCCATGGCATCGAGTTTTTTTTTTTAATTTGGCTGTGCTGGGTCTTAGTTGCACCATGCAGAATCTAGTTCCCTGATCAGGGATCGGACCCGGGACCCCCTGCATTGGGAGCGAAGAGTCTTAACCTCTGGACCACGAGGGAAGTCCCTGAATTGTATTTTAAGTCACAGAGTTGCCTCCGTGAGAGTCGGCTGTGTGCATGGGAGAAACCACTGCCTAGAACAGTCGTGCCAACCTTGGCACTGCTGGCGTTGGGGGCCTGGCCGCCATCCTGTACATGGAAGGGGGTTGAACAGCATCCCTGGCCTCCAGCCCCCACCCTCTGAACACGAGGAGCACCTTCTTGCAAAGGCGTGACAACCCAAAATGTTTGCAGACACTATGATGTGTCTTGGGGCTGGAGTCATCCGAGTGAAAGCTGCTGGGCTGCAGACAGTTCCTCATGTCCATTCCTTTGTATCCCGGGACCCTTGGCAGGTTGTGCTCAAACCCTTCACGGCATCCCCCACCCAGGACTTGTGTCTCCTCAGAAGAACAGACAGCCCTGGTCCAGCGGCTCCAAAGAGGCAAAGAGCCGTCACCTGCGCCGCTGAGCCACTGAGCCTGACATTTTCCATGAAAATTAAACCACCGTTGACCTTTAGAAATTTAAGCTTCTCAGGGTTATCTGGCTCTCTCTCCCCCGTTAATTATGAATGTTCCCTTCAAAATATATTTGCAAAATCTTTTCCTTGACATGAAACTC
Source organism: Bison bison bison (assembly GCF_000754665.1). Taxonomy (NCBI): domain Eukaryota; kingdom Metazoa; phylum Chordata; class Mammalia; order Artiodactyla; family Bovidae; genus Bison; species Bison bison. Next base: position 1,435,092 of record NW_011494937.1, read on the forward strand.
GGGGCTTATCTGGCCGACTCTGCCCCTCCATGCCAGCCGCCCGCCTCACCACAGTCAGCACCCCCGGGGTCCTCTCTGACCCCTCCTAGATACCGCAGGACAGGCCTGAGACCACACCAGGCCTCAGGGGTCAGGGACAGAGAATATGGGATGGAACCACCCGCCGGTGGCTCAGATCAGCTTGTCCGAAGACTGGGGCCCAGGAGAGGACCCCAGGGTCAGGCCTAGTATTGAGGAGGGAGGGCGAGAGCAGCCGGACTGGTGGCCTGCAGGTCTGGCTGTCACGGCATCTGTCCCCCACACCACTTTTCCTCCTCTGCAGGAGGAAAGCACGCCTCAGCCTTCCGAGTGTGGTGGAGGAGAAGCCAGACCCGCGTGGCTCCTCTCCTTCTCCCAGCCGGGTCACTCACATGTGTGCGCACTCTCCTTTTCCAGTTGTTTCCTGCAGGAGGCGAGCTGGACCCCTGCCAGCCTGGCACCGGCCCGTGTGCAGACAGAGGTCCCCGTGCTGAGGCCCAGCCGAGGTAGGCAGAGTGGGAGGCACCGTGGGACCTTGCCTTGGCCGGAGTCGTCCTCTTGTCTCTCGAAGGGGGAGCGTGGCTGCTTTCCTGGGGCTCCAGCCCCCACCTCTCCCCTACCCCTGCCTTTTGAGCTCCCACTTTGTGAATGAGGGTGATGGAGGTGACCCTGGCTCTCCCTCGAGGGGCCTCACTTTTCTCTGTCTAATAAGGTTGCTAAGCCCTGAATTTCTTACTTATGTGGCTGCGCGGGGTTGTAGTTGCAACGTGCTGGATCTAGTTCCCTGAGCAGGGATCAAATCCAGGCCCCCTGCACTGGGAGCACAGAGTCTTAACCATTGGGCCACTAGGGAAGTCCCCAAATTTTTTCATTTTCGCTTTTCGGCCATGCCACTTGGCATGGGATCCTAGTCCCCACCAGGGTTCGAAGCCAGGTCCCCTGCGTTGCAATGCAGTCTTAATCACTGGACCGCCAGGAAAGTTCCCACTCCCACTTGCAAACTTCCCATGCCCCCTGCTCCCTGGGAGTGGAGAACTCCCAGTCAGCACCCTGTACCCAAGCTGGCATCTCTCCCTAGGTCCCTTGGGATGGTGCCCCCAGCTCTGTGGTGGTTTGAATGCATGTTGTGCGTTTTATTGGAGAGACAGCCCAGAGCTTTCCTTGAATCTCCATGGAGGGAGTAAGGACCCGGTCAGAGCTCGGAGCCACTGGCCTGCGTGACCTCGGGGCCACCCCTGCTCTGGCACCCTCGGCCTTCCAGAGTCCCCAGTCTGTCCCGTCTTCTTTCCTGCTTGGTTCTGTTCCCCAAGGCAGCCACCTTCTCTCCCTCCTATAGGCACCGGGTGTGCTCCTCCAGCCCATGGAGGTGTGTGTTGGGAGGGTCCTCTCCCCCCACCCCAGAGCTTCCCTCTCCCAGTCCATCACCTCTGTTCATGTCCTTTCTCCCAGCCTTGCTGACCACCAGCACAGGGCGACAGTCCTCTCCTGTTACCTTGTACTTAAACTGCAGAGCGGTGGCCGATTGATTATTTATGGCCAAGTTTCTGTTTCTGTCTGGCAGGTGTGGAGGAGAGATGAGGTATGCAACCCTTGGCGGAATTTGTCTCCTTTCTCTTCCTCCTGCTCCTCCTCCTCAGGGAAGAGGGGGGCCTCCCACCCCCTGCCCTTGCACACATCTGTGTATAGTACCTGTGGTACCACATGTTGCTTCCCCTGACAGACACACACACCCGCTCCCTGCCTGGGGACCAGAGGCAGTTTAATCAACGTGGCCCCACTGTTGTTTTTTTTAACATTTATTTTTGTTGTGCTGGGTCCTTGTTGCTGCTCACAGATTTTCTCCAGTTGCAGAGAGCACGGGCTCCTCTTTGTTACAGTGCACAGGCTTCTCACTGTGGCGGCTTCTCTGACTGCAGAGCATAGGCTCTAAAGCATGGGCTTAGTGGCTCCGCAGCATGTCGAATCTTCCCAGACCAGGGATCAAACCCATGTCCCCTGCACTGGCAGGCAGACTCTTAGCCTCTGAACCACCAGAGAAGGCCCCTACTATTGCTTAAGCAAAAAGGAGGGAGATTCGTGTGTGAATCTCTGACGGCCTCAATGCAACCCCTCGTGGATGGCTGGAAGCCCCCAGGTGGGTCCTGGGGTCTGCTTCTATGGCCCTTGGCCAAGAGAGAAAAGGCAAGAAACTGAGGCCCAGGCTGACCAGTCATCTCAGGGTGACTAAAGCAGGGGGAGCAGAACCACAGTTCCTCTAGTGACAGCCCAGGAATCTGCTAAGCTGTATGACCCTCTGCTCCCTCCCCACAGGTTATACCTATTAGATACGGTGGTGCCCCACCTGTCTACCCCTTCTATAGGCACTGATGCCCTCCAATGCCAGGTCTTCCAGGACCTGCTCTGGGCACTGGGGAGAAACACAGCTTCTCCCTAGTTGGGTGGGAGCTTGCGGGGTGGTGGTGAGCAACAGACAAATTATTAGCTGGTCAGATGGCAGAGTGGTGGGGAGAAAAAGATAGCAGGGAAGGGGTTAAGATTTTAACCTGTGGTGGATGGGGAGGGAGAGGGAAGGTCCCCCTCCCAGCTTCTCCCTCCCCCACCCCCATGGAGGAGACATTCTGGAAAGAACATTTCAGAGCCCTAAGAAGTGCTACGGGAATGGCCAGGAATTCAGTGTGGCTGCAACAGGGGGAAGAGGGACAAGAGGGAGTGGGTGGGTCTGGAGGCACGGCGGATGGTGTAGGGCTGCAGGGAGAGATTTGGGCTGGGTTTCCATTTCCACAGCCCCCCCACCAAGTCACTTGAGGGGACAGGATATAAGGGCAGGAGGTGGGGGCCGAGGAGGGTGTGGCAACTGCCCCACAGGAGCCACCTGGTGGGGGAAGGGGCTAGATTCTGGGTGTATTTTCAGCGGTAGAGCCATGGGGCTGGCCATCAGGACCCTGCCTGGTGGGAGGGGGCGTCATGGCTGTCAAAGGTGTTCATCTCTGGAGAAATGGCTCAAGGCTCAGCAGAGCGCCCCCAGTGGAGGCTGGTGGGGCTCTCCAGTGAGCTCTCCTCCTGCCTCCTTTCCCGCCAGGACACGAGTGGGGATCAAGACTTGCGAGGCCGCCAGCATAGAGGACGCGACGGACACCGTGAGGGGCCTGGTCATGGAGCTCTCCAACCTGAAGTAAGGGCTGGGCTGGCACCGTGGACCCACAGTCCCTGGGACAGGCAGAGGGAATGGAGCCGGGGGTGGGTGATGGAGGCCCCAGTGTACCAGTGATCTGGGGGAGCCAGGCTGGGCCCAGCCCCCCCGTGAGGGGCCTCTGGGAAGCTTCTCCTTCACAGAGTTGTCAGGCTCTAAGGAGGGGCTAGAAGGGTCACAGCCTGCCTGCAGCAGGCTGATGCGGACTGTGCACACGCCTGTGCTTATGCGGGTGTGACCCGAGTACCCATGAGCGAGTGAGCTGATGTGAGCAGCCCAGTGTGCCCGAGTGTGAGGTGGGGCACAGCCCAGGCCTGTTTCCACCCAGCCGGCTGATTATGAGCACCCACCGGGACCTGGAGACCTTCAAGCGCCTCAACTACTA
>NW_011494937.1:1438784-1440074 GCF_000754665.1 Bison bison bison
GGCCCCCACACCCTACACCGCAAAGGGGGCCGGAACCCTCCCCCGAGGGGAGCAGTCCTGGAGGGATCTGTAGCTGGTTCCAAACTGTCTGGGGTTGTGGTGTGTGTTCCTGCAAGCTCACTGGCTCCCAGAAATGTCCTGCCCAACAGTGGGGAACAATCCCTCTGCAGACCCTGTGTGCTCGCTCCCCCCACCCTGCTATCTTGACCTTCTCACGTGCCGGTCCTGGGGGCCCCAGAAACCGTCCCTCAGCTGACGGGGAAGTCAGCTTCCCACGGGAAACACGAGAGGCCCTGCCTCTGTCATCGGCCTCCCCTGGGAGCTGCGTGGGGCGGGAACCTGCTCCTCCCTGTGGCAGGCCTTCTGGGGCCCCAGGAAGCCAGCTGCTTCTGAGCCAGGGGCCCGGGGCCACCCAGATGTTTATCTGAGTTTGCAAATTTCAGCTCCTTAGCTGAGGTTACTGAAGGTTCAGAATTTGTTTCTTTCCTGGAGGAGAAAAGGGCTCGCTTTGTTGGTCATACCCTTGTTTTTCACCGGATTTTCATTTCTTCTGGGAAGCCCATTAATAAATGATGCCTTAGCCAGACCTCAGACCGTGTGACCGACCTGTTTGCGGTTGGAGGTGTTTTCAGTTCCTTGATGGCCTGCCCACAAACCTCCCTAATACCACCTCGTTCTCCTTCTGTTTCTCATGCTCTTTGTGAAGACAAGTTGGTGTACTGCTGGGGGCCCCCACTCCCAGATGGAGTCTAGGGGTCCCCATGCGTTAGCAAGTGTCAGACTCTCCTGGAGCAGGTGGGTATGTGCAGAGATGTGCATGTGTACAAATTCCAGCACACAAGTATCTGTGGACCAATCAGCCCACTGAGACATCTTGACTGTCCAAGCTGGAGTTCAGTGCTGAGTTGGCCTTGCCTCTCCTCTGTGGGACAAACTGCCGAGAAGCCCTGGTCTAGGAAGCAACCCTGGGTGGGAATTATAACTGATGCAGACACAGCTAATGCCTGGAGGGTGCCGAGGGCAAGCGTGCGCACACCCTGCCCCACCAAGCCTCACCACAGCCCCAGTGAGGTCACATTGTCACTAGCAGTCCCAAGTGCTGCTGTCAAACCCGTTTTGCAGAAGACATTGCTTCTGTTAAATAGGTCACCACTAGGTGGACCAGACCCAAGACTAATTTGTTGCTCTGCCTGTCGCCCCTGCACCCTAACTCCTAGGGCCAAGGCAGGGAGGGCCCTCCTGCCACCACCTTCTTATACCTGGGACATCCCATTCAGGTGGCTCAGAGTC
>NW_011494937.1:1440310-1442156 GCF_000754665.1 Bison bison bison
TGGCACTGCTGAGGAGGCCTCCCTCATGTCTTCTTTCTTCTCCTTCCCTTTTCTCTCCAAGCCTGGGCAGTAGGCTGTCTTCAAGGGCCGTTTCTGATCCCTGGCTCACCGCAGCCCTCCTCAGGTGGCCTCAGGTCCCAGATCAAATGGCAAAGCCAAGGGCAAATTCTGGGAAGTCCAAATTCTGCCCTGACTCAACCCCAGGAGACCTTGTAGGCTGGGGGTGGAGACCAGGCTCAGGCCAGCCCTCAGACTGGAGAAGGAATGTGGACTGGCACTTCTTACCTGCTGCCCCCTCAAGGCTAGTGGAACAAGATCTGGGGGTGGAGACATGGGGTGGGGATCCCCCCAAGCCAAGCCCCCCAGGAGAACCAGATCACACTACCAGGGTGGGGATGGACCTCTGTCCCCTCTCACTCCTGAAGAAGTACAGCCTCCACAGTGCCCCTTGCCCAAGCTGTTGTCTGGCACAACTGACCAGGACATATTCCCATTCCTTATGGCCCCCAACCCTCACCCTGCCCCAACCCAGAAGTCCTTCCCTTGTTCTGAAGGGCCTGGCATGTGACTCTGGCCCCCAGTTTCTGGGGCATCGATGGTAACCTAAACATTCACTGAGGACTTCTGAGGTGAGGACAACGATGGGGGAACCTCTAATTGTTTCTCCATTGCCCCCTCAAATCAGGCCCCCGCCTCCAGTGTGCTGGATCTACCCATCTGACGTGTCAATATGCAAGAGGTGGCCAGAAAAGTCTGCAAACACAAAAGTCACAGAAACAAGATTCATGGCACTAACTCCACTGCAAATGTCTGCTCAGAAGTGCCGGGCTGGGGCGACCCCCCAGCTGCCATTTCTCGGCCCAAAGCACCTCACCCCAGCGCCCCAGGGCGAAAAGAAATCCAAATAGCAGTTGAGGAAACCGGAGATCAGAGTAACATGTGGAGGCTGAGGGACGCGACAGCCCCAGCGGCGCAGTTCACGATACCTTGTCCCAAGACCGGGCTTCGTATGACGCTGATCCATTCATAAACATTTATTGAGCGCTGACTGGTTGCCCAGCGTTGGGGAAGAAGGGCAGGGGTGCCTGAGGACCACCCCCTTCAGTGACGGGGGCGGGCGCGCTTTGGGCGGTGGTCCCCGACCCGGCTCCTTTGCCAAGCTCCCAGGCTGGAGGCACCGTCTAGGGGGCGGATCCTCGGAGGGTGGGTCTTCCCTGAAACCCAGCCTCCACTGAGCCTGGGTCCCCATCCCCAGGTGAAGGCGTCATCCTGCCCACGCCAGTCTCCTTAGGCAGAAGTTGAGGGGCAGCAGGAAGAGGGAGGAGTTCCAGAAGACTTCCTGGCACCTTTGGAACCTAGATTTTAAAAGCAGAGTTGGGGGGAGGGGAAAAGCATTTAGTAATAAGGATGATTCGATGATCCGGAAGTTCCGACTCAACCTGCAGAGCTGCCGGGGCTCTGGCTCCACCTGCAGGCTCCTTCCGGACTAGCACCCCTGTGCTATTCGCAGCCCCGGGCAGTCCCAGGTGGGACCCAGAGCCAGACACAAAGCAACGGAAACTCCCAACTCTGTCCTGCCGTACTGCCCCCTCGCGGCCGCAGGGCTCCGGGAACCCCGGATTTGTTACACTCAGAAAGTTTCCTGGGAGGACAGCCTCAGGCAGCCTTTCCGTGCCAATATCGTAGTGAGGGCTCCCCGACCCCACCCCATCCCTGAGTCAAGTTCTCCTGTTCCCTCGGGCTTAAGGGGAAAAAAGAAGATTCTGAGACCATCGTCTCTGTGTCGCTTCCGCTTCCTCCCTCTCCCAGTTGGACCTTGTCAGACCTCACAGGAATACTATCCTCT
>NW_011494937.1:1442256-1443840 GCF_000754665.1 Bison bison bison
ACTATCCTCTCCCGCAGGCAGTCTCACAACCCTTCTAACGTGTTCCCCGCACAGCCGCCGGGATGGGAAGGGGTCCTCCCTTCTGGTGACTTCCCGAGGGGCCCCCAGTCTGAGAGAGGCAGTAATGGGGTACCGCCCCGTCAAACCGGTCCCTCTGTTGGCTGACTTCCCCAAAGTTGCTAAAACGGATTTCTCTTATAAACCTGCAGAAGCGGAGGTGTTTCGAGTCTGTAATAGTAACTGCTGATACGTAAGCCTAGCTTACTCAAAGCCTGCCGGCTACGGAGGTCAAGGGGATCTAGTTAGAAGTACAGATGCTCTGGCCTCACTCAGGCCTGCAAAACTGGACTCCGAATTTGATGAGCAAGATGGAGGGAACCCTCTGTGGCTGTGCAGACCTTAGGGAGCCTCCAGCCACCTTCCCGGGGGGTGACCCACACACAGCAAACTCATGGTTCTTTCCCTCCAAACTGATGCCAACTCGAACACCTCTGCCTGGAGGACCAACTTCTTCCAACCCCCTCAAATCCACCCCCACAGCCCAACCCATTAGCCACGGTCTAACACACGCACAGTCTAACACACCCTTAATACACAGACCTACTCGTGTCCCCTTCTCAGCTCCCTAGTACTCAAGTCCAAACTCTTCAAGGCGATCAGCAAGCAGCCCTTCCCCGAAATTTCTGACACCTTCCCCTCCATCCTTCATGCACGCATACTCCCATCCCAGACGCACGGAATTTAACCAAGTTCCCTAGTGAGCCCCAGTGCCCAGACCCCCTTCAGCATTTCACCAAACTGAATGAGGTTTCCAGGAGTCACTTCCTCCAGGAAGCCCTCCTGGACCGCTTTGTCTAGCTTGAGTGCTCCCTTTAGACTCCCCCGTTTCTGTTATAACTGTCACTGTCCCATCTACCACTGAAGGCCAAGCCCAGCCCAGTGCTTGGCACAGGACAAGCCTCACAAACCACCTGGCGAAAGAGTGGACAAGTGAGGCTGTTTCCCTCTGGTCACGTGGCACCTGCATTCCGCACAAGATTGCAGCCCCTGCTGTACCTGTTGCCAGACCCCATCACTAGTACCCACGCCCTCCCTGCTAGCTCACCCTGCGCCTGAAAACAATGTTCCCTCTATGGGCCCAGAGAAGGAGAGTGTCTTGCCCAAGGTCACACAGGGAACCCCAGCCCCAGCTTACCCACTAGGGCAACAGTTCTAGAACACAGTTCTAAGCCTTCTATTGTGTATGGATTCTCTCCCCCACCCAACCCTCTGAAGTGGGTCAGCCCAGGGGTTAACCCACTTCTCAGAGGCTCTAAGTCAGCCCAGGGCAGACCCCCCTCTGCAGCGAGTCCCCCCAGCCACCTGCACAGGCACCTCCTCCTCGGCGAGGTCCGTGTCCAGGGTCCTGCGTCCTCGCCTTGTCCGAGCGGACCAGCTTCTTGCCGGCCGAGTTCCGGGTGGTGTAGCTGTAGACGGAGGTGTAGCCCTGGCCGGTGAGCGGGCAGAAGCGGCGGGTGTGGGCGCGCTCGCGGGTGGCCCCGCACTGGGGGCACACGTAGTCGCGGAGGATGGGGCACAGCACCC
>NW_011494937.1:1443997-1450993 GCF_000754665.1 Bison bison bison
CGATCCAGCCTGGTCTCCGGCTCCTCTTCTTCACGCTGAGCCCCAACCAGGCGTGCCAAACCCAAGTAGTCTGTCCACAGGTTGAAGGTCCCCATGGCTGGGCCCCGTGTGCCAGGTGGAGGGGCAGAAGACAGGAGAAACCCAGCCGCCCCCAAGCTGGTCTCTCTACTTCTGCCTACTCTCCCTTCCCTTCCCCTCTCTGGAGCCGAGGAGTCTGGGCTGTCAGTTCCCTCCTTATACTCCAAGGGGGTGTGAAGAGGGAGGAGCAGGCTGTAGGAGGTTCCCTATTGCCACAGGGGGCTTGCTGCAGCTCCCCCCAGAAATGCACCTGCCACGGGGCTGCATGGCCTCTGGGTAGGCTAAGGGTGAGGGGGCGTGACAAGACACAGGCTGCAGGGGGTACCAGCAATAAGCAGCCACACACCCCACCCAGAGGGCACTGAGAGGGCTGCCCTTGTCTACTCCTCCAGGAGAACCAGAGTGATGCAGGTGGGGGCATTGGAAGCCCCACCCCAAAGACTAGCAGTGCTGTAGTCAGTAACTTAGTAACTTCTTTCTTCCTTCTCCAGGACTGGGGGAGGGGGGAGGGGGAGCCACTGACCTTCCAGCTGACTTTGGAAGGAGGATGGGCCTGTCTTACGGTGGGGGGGGGGGGACAAGGACCAAGGCCCCTACCTCTGGTCACCCTCAGGGAGCTTTCACACCCCTTGTCAGTGGAACCTCCTTTTAGCTGATGAACAAACGGGTTTGAAGTCACCTGCCCTGGGGTTATTCACGAAGGCAAACAAAGCCTGCCTCCCCCACCAGTTACAGGAGCCTTAGGTGTTGTGGAGTCAGTCTCTCCAGGTCCTGGGGTGGAAAAGGGTTTGAGACTGAGGATTATGGGGAAGAGAGCACAGGCACAGGTGGGGCTAACGGGGCAGAGGGGAGACCCCTAGATTGGCCAGGACCTTGATTGCCCTCTCAAATGAGACCTGCGCTCCATCTCAGGAGGATGCGGTGTGCCCCCGAGTCACCCAGGTGGGACACAGACTGGCAGGTGATCAACGGGCATCAGGTGCTAGGTGGGCAACTGAAGGTAAAGGAGGGGTCTGCAGGTACCAGGTAAGAAGGGTGAGAAAGCAGGGCCCGAGACTGGAACTCAGAGAAGAGGTGACGTGCCGCCTACACACCTCATTCATTCATTCATTCAAGAAAGCTTCACTGAGCCGTCTGGAAGCAGGGCCCCCTAATCCCTTTCAGAAAGGTTTTTCAGCTGCCCAGTCCTAAACTTGTAATTCCTGTCCACAGCCCTCCAGGATTGATGCCCCCAAATCTAGCCTGTGTCTTTAAGTACCCCAGACACCAGCCCTCCTCGAGGGGTGAAAGGCCAGGGTCAGGGTCAGGTTCTGGCTGAGCAGTTTTGGGGGGCGGGAGCGGGGGAGTCCAGGATTGTGTCTGGCCCAGCCACAGTGACATTCATCCCTCGGTGGGTCTGGTCTCTGTCACAACCCACCGACAACAATGAATGTTGATTGTGACCTTCGCTGTGGCCTAAGGGAGGGGATGTGTTCGGGATCCCCTGCCCCTGCCCCAGATCTGAAAGTTGGGGGTCGTGATGGGTGGGTGGGTGGACGGCAGTTCCAGGCCTCGGGGTCCACTCAACGGTCGATGGTTTGCCTGAGCTGCCCAAACTCACCGACAGGTTGAATGTTCCCCCAAACCCTTGGCAACTCCTTGGGGGGCAGGGAATGGAGGCTGGCGGGGGGCGGGTCAAGGAACCGGGTAGGGTGAGGGAGGGGAAGGGAATGAGAGACTTAGAGAATCTATTAAGTCAGGGAACAGATAGCAGGAAGGAGCCAACTCTGCTCCAGGACAGGGAAAAAGGAGATAAATCTAAGTAATAATATCAGCAGATACTTCTGTCACCTTTGCTATGCAAATATAGCAGCAGCGGGCGCTGGGCTTCTAACCCATTTAGTCAAAGCATTCTCAAAAGGGCCCTCAAAGGTGCATATTTCTTCCAATTATCAGTTTGGGAGACAGGCCAGAACAGAGGGCACCCTTAGCTAGAGGCAGAGGAGGGATTCCGAGAGGCCCCAAGAGGTCTGGAGGCCAAGTGGTTCTGGCCCCGGGGGCATGGATGCAACGGAGAGATAAACAAGTCATTTTAATACAATGTAATACCTAAGTGAGCTTCACCGTGTTCCGGACACAATGGTTTATGAATCACAACAACCCAAGGTGGTTGGGGGGAGGGTTGTCTGAGTCTGCACTTTTGCAAATTCGAGCCCCGAGGTGGGGCCGCTGCCTAGCCCGCCTTGTGGGTCCACCTGCTGGTTGGACAAGGGCGAAGCTAGAGGATCGCAGAGGGTCCCGGGCTTCCAAACTCGGGCCCTTGTCGGATCAGACGGGGGCCCAAGCGCATAACTACACGAGGCTTACCCCGTTAATGCTCTTCCCCATTTCTTCACCCTCAAACCCGGTCCCCAGTCCCTCCCTCCAGGGGCGGCTGTAGAGTTAGCCGCCCTCCCCCTCGGGTGCCCCCACGCACAGTCTCAGAGAAGGCTGCTCCCCACCTCCCTGGGTCTGAGAGGTCTGGGACCCCCCTCCCCCCAAGAGAATGGCCTAGACTTCAAATTTCCAGTCCCCTTCCATTTCACTGACGGCAATATCGAGCCCCGAAGGATAAACCGCTTGCCGTAACACTTAAGGCAAATCAGATCCCCTAGGTGTGCTGAGCTTGAGTGAACCCAAAAATGACCTTCCGCGGCGGCGGCCAGAGGAAGCACGGCGCTCGGAGCCCCACCCTCGAAATCCCCACCTAGAGCCAGCCTCCAGAGACCTGCCCCTCGCAAGCCACCGACTCCAGTCCGACCCCTCAAGGCCCGCCCCCTCGAAGCCCACCCACAAATTGCACATCCCTAGGACCCTCCCTCTAGAGCCCGCCCAGATAGACTCCCATGTAGCCCGCCCCCAAACTCAATCTCCATAAAACACGCCTTCTAAGCCGGTCCTCCAAGAGCCCACCCAGCTCCTCTAAGGCCCGCCCCGGGTCCTCGCTCTCTGAGCTCACCTCCGCTGGCCTCCCATCTACAGCTGTCTCCGGGAGCCCCCGCTAGGGCCTCTCAAATCCTCCTGCCCAGACCCCCAGAGACCTCGTCCCTACGCGTCCCCAAGGTCGTTCCCAGGGATCTCAACTCCGCGAAGGTCCGCCGGGGACCCCCTCGGAGCCCGACTCCCGTAAGACCCGCCCCTCCCCGCCCCGGATTGCGTTCCCCAGAGCCCGCCCTCTCGCCCACCTGAGACCAGTCCGGTTCCCACCCCTGTCTGGAGCTCCGCGCGGAGACTCCTCTCCCAAGGACCATCCACCCGCCCTGCAGAGCCCTCCCCCATTCAGGCACAGTGTATCCAGGCCTTTCTTAGGGCGCGTGTTGGGAGAGGCGATCACCTGCAGGGAGGACAGCGGTCCTAACAAGCAGAATGCTGGGAGAGGAGGGTAGGTTAGGAGGGCAGGGGTATTAACAACAATGACAGTAATTCTAATAATGATGCTTTACATAATCACCCTGTTATTAGGATACACTGAGGAAGGTGAGGTTTTATCAATGAGGAAGGTGAGGTTCTGAGAGTTTGGACCAGAACTCTCTCAGCGGTTCTTAACAACCAAGAGGTTAGAATGCCAGGTCATGGAGAGGCACCGTGGCCACAGTGCGCTGGGGGTGGGAGAGGGGTCTTCCGGGGACCACTGCTCCTTTCCCTGAGGGCTTTAACTTTGACCTACCTCAGGTAGGTCCTAGTAAGGGGTCTCCCCAACTCAGGAAGGCAGGGCTGGGGCCAAAGGATGGGCCTTGGGATCAAAGAGAGGTGCCCCAGGCCCGCAGGCCCCAGCACCCCCCTATGGGGGAAGGGCTGTCCAGACATAACCTGGGGTCTGACTCTCTCCCTTTGTCTGTCGTGGTGGGTATAGGCTTCCCACCCTGCTGTGTGTTTGGGTCCTCCTGTCTGGGTCTGACTGTGCCCCTCAAAGGCTGGTATCAGTCTGGGTCCCCAGCCTTGCTGTGTGCGCCCCTCCCTGGCTGTCTGGGGTCATCCGTGTCTGGCCCTTGCCACCTGATCTCCCCTATATCCGTCCGCCTGTTCCCTCCATGTCTGGAGCTGCCCTTTGATGAAAGGCGGCCTTGGATCTGTCTCCCTTCTCTCTGTCTGCACCTGGGGCCCTTCAGCAGGTGGCTGAGTGTTTCTCCCGCCAAGTGTCCTGAGGCCTCCGGGGATGAAGGGGCCTCCAGTCTGACTTTGAAGCCCAGCAGGGTGGGAGGCAGGGAGCTGTCTCCTCCCACCCCCAATCTGGGGCCCTGCCTCTTTCTCCTCCTTATCCCTGGGACCCCACACTACAGTTGGGAGGGCCTGTCTGGGCTGGGAATGACTGGGTGGGGGGCAGCCTTTCCGCAGCCAGGCTGACCCAGAGCCTGTCCCCACCCCCACCCTCATCCTAAGCTCAGGAAGGCAGAGCAGCTGGCATGGGGTCTGGGGGTCAGGGGTCAGAGGTGAGAGGTTCCAGTGGAGCCAGATGGTCAGGCAATGGGTGGAGGCAGCTCTGCTGTCAAGTTGAAGAACAAGGTGCTGGTGTGGAGGTGGGAGTGGGGAGGAGCACGAGGTTCGAGATGCAGGGCTTCTGGGGTATCTAGTGGCTTGTGTGCCCCTCCTGTGTCCCAATGTGCATATGTCCCTGTGTCTGTGCCCTTGTGTGTGTGTGCACAGGACCTGGCGGCGGGGAACACGCGGAGGAGGAGGTACTCAGGGCCTGGCAGACAAAGAGCCCATTATGGAATGTGCAGTGGCAGTGTACACAGGAGTCCCCATGTGGGGTCTCATTGATGGCCCAGGCTGTCTAGACTGGCAGGCAGCAGGCCCCTCATTTCCATGATACCTACATGGCCTCTCAGGTTGCCACCCCGCCCTCCCCAGGCTTCCTCTCCACTTGCTGGCTGCTCAGGCTTTTGACTCCACGTCCTCAGACAAGGGGCTTGTCTGTCCTGCTCAGGACCCTGAGGGCAGCCAGTTCAGCCAGGAACCTGAGTTTCCTTCTCAAGCCCACCAGATGTGGGGCCAGGGCTGGGGGAGGTGAGAAGCCTCCCTGGAGTTGGGGTTGGGGGCCGTGGAGGGGCCTGGGAGAGGCTGATGAGAAATTCAGACACTTCTACCAAGGCTTGTAGCGCAGGGTGACCATAGGTCTGGGTCAGGATGGGCCCCATCTGCAAAAATGTAGGCAGCAACTGCCTATGGGCCTGTTACTTGGAGGCTGTGATGGGCTTGAGGGTCCAAAAGCTACTTTGGTGGGCTATTTTAGGGGGTTTGTGGGTGTCCGTTAGTTAAGGTAGGCATGTGCCATAATGGGTGGCTGGCTGTCTCTATACCAGTTGTCTGTGTTGGCACTCCCATGGGCTTCTGTTTGTGTGTGGATGTCAGTGTGACTGTGGGTATGTGTCAGGCTAATTGTGGGTAATTGCAGGTCCATGTGTGAGCCGGTGTACATGGGTGTCTGGTGTCTGTCAATGTCACTGTGGGTGACTGTGGTCTGTCATCTGATGATGGTGCCCCCCTGACCCCTCCTCACTAAAAATTCAGCTCCAGGAGGATAGGGATCTTCATCTCTTATAACCTCAGGAGAGAACAGTCCCTGGTACCTAACAGATGCTCAGTAAATAAGGGCTGGATTTGTGGGCATTCAGGTGACTGTGGATTTCTACATGTCTCTATGTCCTTTTCCTGTATGTCATTTTCACTGCAAATGTGTTACTGTGTCTGTAGATCAGTGTTTTGTTTTGTTTTTTTGCTGCACTGGATCTTAGTTGTGACATGTGGGATTTTCAGTCTTTGTTGCAGCATGCGGGATCTTTCATTTTAGCGTGTGGGATCTATTTCCCTGACCAGGGATTGAACCCAGGTCCCCCTGCATTGGGAGCATGGATTCTTAGCCGCGGGAGCACCAGGGAAGTCCCAGGGGTGTCTAAGGGTATAATCAAGTGTCAGGGCGGGTGACTATGGGTGTTGGTACTATTGGACTGTTCATATCTGTCTGTGGGTGACAGTGATGTAATGGTTGTCTGGGAGGGTCAGTTTAACTGTATGTGTGTAGATTAAGATTACTATAACCTGATGTCAAAATCTCAATCATCTGTGCAGGCCTTTACCGTCTGTGTGTGTGTGTGTCAGTTTGCCTGGGTGACTGGGTGTGTCCTTGCCTGGGCAGGCACACAGAGATCTATGTGTGCATGTCCAAGTTCTTGAGAATAATGGTGTCCATGTGTCCCTGTGTTGGGACATTTACCTAGCTTCGGTTGTCAGATTACTCTGATGACTGTGGGCACCTGTGGGTGCCCATGGGACAGTGAGCATAGAAGTGTCTGTGTGTGCAACAGAAAACTATGTGTGTGTGTCAGTGTTATGTGCAAGGATATGTCTACCCCGGTTGGTGGCAGCTTCGTTTCTCTGTGGCAATGTTTTCCCAGGTGTCAGCCCTGGGTGTTCTTGTCATTGTGGGTGATGTGTGCCCACGTGGCAGTGTTATGATGGGTGACTGTGTGTGTACATCAGCGTTCTGGCAGGTGATGTGAGTAACAATGGGGATGATTTATGCGGGAGTATAGAGTGTAGATTTGGGGTCTTCATCTAATTGTGACTCTGTAAGTGTATCTGTGAGCAGTCCAGGGAGGTGGAGAATCGGTGGGAAAGGAGATGGGGGAACTGAAATGTAGTGGGATGCAGGGTGTATCTCAGATCCTATCAGCCAATGAGGGGTCTTCTCCGTCCCCTCCCCCCGCCCCCAATGCATGTCCTCCAGGGCGAGGTCCCTGTGAAAGGCGCCTTGTCGCTTTAAAAGGGTTCCCCAGTAGTGGGATTCCCGGCCAATTTTTCCTTTTTACGGCCTCTTTTTGAGGGCGTGTTCCTGTTAGCAAACCTTGGCCCGGGTAAATACTCTGCATCCGGCGGTAATGACAAGCGGGGGCAGCGGCG
>NW_011494937.1:1451151-1451404 GCF_000754665.1 Bison bison bison
GCCGGGATCCGTCTCCGCAGGGCCCGCACAGGCCTGCACGCCCGCGAACTTGGCCGGGAGCGCCTACTCGAACGCGCGCGCCGGCTCAGAGCCTCTCCCGGTCCGGGATATCCGAGGCCCCCATCCGCCCTGCTCCCCCAAGAACAAAGCTGGCCGCCGCCCGGCTCCAGGGCCTCCTACGGTCAGGTGTCAGGAGGCCCGGCACCCATGCCCCTCCGACCCTCAGCCTGCGTCCCCTCCCCACAGGGGCATC
>NW_011494937.1:1451949-1455456 GCF_000754665.1 Bison bison bison
CGCCGCCTCCCACCCGCCCGCCCGCCTGTCTGTCTCGGTGACGTGCCCGCGCTCCCCGCCGCCACCGCCCCCTCCCACCTCCCGGCTCCTGCCGGGCGGTGGGTCCAGCCGCGGCCGTGTGTGCCCCGAGGCCTCCCACCAGGCGCACCAGGATGCAAGCGGGGATGCCCACGGGACTCCAGGACGCAGCTCCCGGCCTCCGCGCAGGGGACACGGGGACACGGGGGCGCGAGCGGGCACACGCTGGAGCCCAGATGCACGCAGACCTCAAAGGCGCACGGGGAGCAGACGCGCACAAAGGCACGCGGACCACAAACACAGGGAAGGGTGTGCGAGGGACTTCCAGACACAAACCCAGCCGAGGGAATGGTAGGACACGGGGCACCCGCCACACAACCTTGTTCATAAAACCCACTACACACGTAGGGGCACCTGGGGCCACACAGACACATGCAAGATACAGACACGCACCACATCCAGCGACAAGAAGAATGTCTTCAGAACTGAAACAGAGTACACAGAGCATCCCAGGGGCATACACAGAAAATCCTGGCACAGAAACAGACAGACTCGCAGGAATGGCCCCAAAACACGTACACACACGCCCAGGGTCTCACACAAGGTACACAGACATACCGGTGTAAACATAGAACCAGCACACCTCCCCACTCATCAAGTGCACAGCCATGGGAACACCCTGACACACAACAGTTCAGCACACGTGGATGGATACACAGACACAACACGCGGTTATATACACAGAACAGAAATACACCCATAAGACATGTCAGGTACACAATCTCAGGGGTACACACAGACACACAAAGTCCCCCCTTCCCCCGGCAGGTCCTAGGGTTACAGGGTCCACGTGTGCGTGCTAAGTCGCTTCAGTCATGTGTGACTGAAGCGTGACCCTATGGACCATAGCCTGCCAGTCTCCACCGTCCTTGGGATTCTCCAGGCAAGAATACTGGAGTGGGTTGCCATGCTCTCCTCCAGAGGATCTTCCCAACCATGGGATCACACCTGCAGCTCTTTTATCTCTACGTTGGCAGGCGAGTTCTTTACCACTAGTGCCACCCGGGAAACCCAAAGGGTCCATAAAGACACACAAGATACAGGGATGCTTGGGGCCATGTGTACCTGGGACCATCCAGTGTAAATACACAGACAGGCCAGGTACAGAGATCACATACAGGAGATGGACTCAGAAGTTGTGCATGGAGTGGGGCTCCCCTGATCCCCCCGAGATGCTTACACGGAGCCCCCGTGGTCACACACACACACACCAGGTACGTGGCACACACAGCAGCAACAGTACACCGCTGGAGGATTCCTCCAGGAATTTGCACAGGTCCCCCCTTATACTTCCCATCAATACACACAATGCTGGCCTGCCGTGGCCACCTCGACTGGCAGAAAGAAGTCACCTCAGGGCAGTCTGTGGTGCCCGCTGAACTTCATGGCCCAGGACTGAGCTGACCAATTTCTCATTTTGTGTATTTCTTCCCTGCTCCAGTCTAAGCCGGGGTAAAGGAAACCTTCGAGCCCCTCACCTCCCCAAAACCCAGGCCTTAACCCTTTTGGGATCAGGGCCCTGCTCCACCAGGCAACAGCCCTCCCCTTCATCCCCCTCAATGTCCTGCCTCAGTTTCTCCTTGATAAGTCTCCTTTTCCCACACCTTCCTTCTTTCCTCAGGTCTCAGCCCAGAAAGCCAAGCTCCAGCAGGCCCAGGAGGGTGGATATTCCCTTGGGAGTCCCCCAGAGGCCTTTGGGGTTCAGCCCTACTCTGTACCTGACTTCCCTGCGAATAGGGGCTAATTCCTTGGAGGAGAAGGAAGAGGATGTGAGTAAACAGTAATTGGGCCTCAGCAGTTGGAGACAGCTTTGTGGATGTCCCTTATGCACCCTCCCCATTCTAACTGAAAAAGATTGCATTGAAATGATGTCTTCATTCAATCCCAGCTATCGCAGACTCTTCCCAGCAAGCCAATGAAGCGCATATTGTGATTTTTACATACAGGCAACTGAGGACCAGAAAGGGACTGCTGTTTGCCCAGTGAGGCACAGCCGTAGGCTGCAGAGCTGGGATTCTGTGCAAGGTCTTTCCCCATCCCCAGGATCCTTTTGAAGAAGCACTCAGGCCCGCTAAACTTCCCACAGCCAGCAGCAGGGGGCAGCAGACTCCAGAGCCCTCGGGCTGCCGGAGTGCGCTGGCTCTCAATTCCCTCTTCCTCCTAGCCGCTGAGGACTCTGCATAGACAACCTCCCCCCCCCCGCCCCCTCCCCCCGCCCCGCCGCACGTGGTCCCTCTTAAGGTCTAGCTCTGCTCCTTCTTGCTGCAACACAAGCTGGGTGGGCAGCCTCAGCATTCCTGAGCTGGGTCAGATCAGGAGAGAGGACTCCTGGATCCTGGCCCAGTGGTTAGTCCCACCCCCTACCCCAAAGTCCTCTGAATATCCCTCGGAGCCCATTGCAGGATGGGAGGGGCAGAGAGGGAAGCCCCAGTGCCCAAGCTGCCTGGTTCCTTCTGGCGTGGGAACTGCCTGCCCCACCCCAGACCCTAGTTCTGGGGCCCCTGCCAGTGCTGACTCATAGGGGACCCACGGCTGTGACTCAGCCAGCGGTCCTTCCTGAACCTCTCCCTGAGAGATTTTCCACCCCATATCACCTCCTGTCCCCTGGGGGGGTCGCCTTAGGGACCCAGATGTAGCCCTGGTGGGTGTGTCAACCAGAAGGGTCTTCTCAACTCCCATCAGTCCCCGAGCCCCAGTCCCCAAGGACCCCCCTGCAAGGTTGTGGCCATGACTGGGTGTGCCGGGCTGTGGGGGTCTTGGGCGGTGTCCGTATGTGCCCAAATGTGTGCCTAGGCAAGGCTCAGGCTGTGAACACACCTTCCTCCACATCCCACTGGAGTCCGGGCAGCGACTCTCCAAGTCCATGTGAGGCCTGGGCTGGGAGCTAGTTCACTCAACCACAAACCAGCTTCTCCAGCCATGTTCCCTGTCTCCGGAAATGGCAGCTCCATTCTTCCAGCTGCTTCAGCCAAAACCCTTCTTAACAAATGCAATCCATTAACAAGTTCAGTTACTGTCTCTTCTAAAGGCATCCTCCCCTCTCCAGAGTTCCCACCCAGGGCCACCCCACCGTAATCTCTCCCCTGGACCTACGCAGTTGCCACCTCCTTCTCCCTGTGCTCCAACCTCACACAGTCTGTTCTACCATGGCCCAACAGCACCAGTGAATGCCTTAGTCCCTTCCCTGCTCAAAACTTTCCATGGTTCCCATTTCATTCATACCAAAAGCCCAAGTCCTCCCCACAGCCCTGCACACTATATCTATCTTGTCCCCTCCCTGCCTCACCTCCTTTCCTCCTTCCCTCATTCCCTCTGCGCCAGCCACATGGGCCTCCTCACTGTTCCACAAACACACAGGGTATTGTCCGGCCTCAGGACCTTTGCACTGGCCATTCCCTCTGCTCAGGACTCTCTTCCCCCAGGTACCCA
>NW_011494937.1:1455556-1461080 GCF_000754665.1 Bison bison bison
TCCTTCAAGTTTCTACTTAAATATCATGTCCTCAGTGAGACCTTCCCAGATGCCCCTCGTTAAAATCCCACCCCCTTGCTTTAGCTTGTTCTTTTTTTCATAACTCTATTTTTTTTTTATTTTTTGGTTGCGCTGTGTCTTCTTTGCTATGCGCAGGCTTTCACTAGATGCGGCAAGCAGGGGCTACTCTTTGTGGTGGGTGGTGTGCAGGCCTCTCATTGCAGTGGCTTCTCTTGTTGCAGAGCACAGGCTCCGGTAGTTGCAGCACGTGGTCTCAAGGGCTACTGGAGCTCAGGCTCATTAGTTGTGGCACATGGGCTTAGTTGCCCCATAGCATGTGGCATCTTCCCAGGATCAAAGCCATGTCTCTTGCATTGCAAGGCGGATTCTTAGCCACTGTACTACCAGGGAAGTCCACCCTATCACCTTTGAACATTATATGTTGGAGCACCGAGAGCAGAGTCTCAGACTGTTGTCTGGACGTATTGATGATCACTACATTTCTGACGTGTTGAAGAACAAAATGACGTGGCACCTGCCTGCCTGCCACTGGCAGGTGAGGCAGTCACGTAGCTAGCCAAGAGTTTCCAGAGCTGAAAGCCAGAAGCATAAGGGAGTACTGGGGAGGCGTGGGGCCAGTCTGGAGGATGAGGTGCAATCAGGGAAGGCTTCTGGAGTGGGTGAGGTCATGCAGGGCCTTGGTGGTCAATGAGGGGTTTGGATATAAGTATAGGGTGGGAAGATTTGGAAAGTTTTATTTGTTTTAATTTAGTTTTTTATGGCTGTGCTGGCTCTTCATTGCTGTGCATGGGCTTTCTGCAGCTGTGGTGAGTGGGGGCTACTCCCCAGTTGCAGTGCTCGAGCTTCTCATCTCAGTGGCTTCTCTTGTTACAGAGCCCAGGCTCTAGGACACGTGGTCTTCAGTGGTTTCGGCACATGGGCTTAGTTGCCCTGCAGCATGTGGAATACTTACTCCCCGATCAGGGACTGAACTCGTGTCCCCTGCATTTGCAGGCAGATTCTTTATCTTTGAATCACCAGGGAAGCCTGGGTTTCTATTTTTAGTTAAATATATTGAGTTATTATTTACACAGAGTAAAATTCTGCCTTTACATGGTTCTTTGAGTTTTGACATATGCATACAAGTTGTGTAACCATTGTCTGAAATCACGATGTAGCAGATTTAGTGGGAGGTGATCAGCAGGTCCACCAGGGCAAGCACACAGCAACCAGGACATGAGTGGAAGCAGAGGGCCAACGAGGAGACCCATGTGGCTGGCTGTCCACCAGCTTGAATTAGGACGGAGGCCCCGGGGAACAGGTGGAAACAGGCAGCTTCAGGAGGCAGACGGGTCTCAGGGGTGGACCAAGTGTGGGGGCCAAGGAACCACGGAGGAAGGATGAGCAGACAGAGTCGGAGACACCTGAGGGCCCCCTCGAGGAGATGATTGGAGAGGAAGGTCATCAACACGTAGTGACCAAAGCTCTGCCTGGGGAGGAGAGCGTTTGAGAGGCATTTCAAAAGACTGAGGAGGAGCAGGAGGAGGAGAAAGGCCACCAGGAGAATGTAGTGTCCTGCGGCCAAGGAGGAAGTAGGCAAAGGTAACAGATTCTTTTGTGGGTTTTTTTGCCACACCGTGCGTCATGTGGGATATTAGTGCTCTGACCAGGGATCCAACCCTTGCCCCCTGCGGTGGAAGCATGAAGTCCTGACCCCTGAACTGCAAGGGAGCTCCCCAAAGTTGACAGATTCTGTACAGAGGTCGAGGACAGAGGTGACTGGGAGCATTGGCCTGACTCACCACTTAGTGTGATCAGGCACCCCCTTGAGAAGTAAGGAAGAGAAAGAAACAGGCAACAAGCCCACCACTCTCCAAGAAAAGTGCTGTATACTTTTAAAGCCACGAATGGGCTTCCCTGGTGGTTCAGCAATAAAGAATCCACCTGCCAATGCAGGAGATTTGGGTTTGATCCCTGGGTCAGACCTTGGGAAGATCCTTGGGAAGATCCCCTGGAGGAGGAAATGGCAACCCACTCCAGTACTCTTGAGCCTGGGAAATCCCAATGACAGAAGAGCCTGGTGGGCTACTGTCTATGGGGTTGCAAAGGAGTCAGACACGACTGAGCCACTAAACAATAACAACAGAGCCACAAATGTGACCTGCCACGTGTGTAATAAAACAATTTTTAGTAGCCCCATTACCGGTTTGCTTGTTTTTGTTTGGGGGGGGGTCTTATGGCCACAGTGAGTGGCATGTGGCATCTTAGTTCCCCATCCTGGTATCGAACCAGTATCCCCTGCAGTGGAAGCTCAGAATCTTAGCTGCTAGAAAAGTCCCCTAGTAGCCTCATTACAAAAAGTAAAAGAAACAGGTGAAATGAATGTTGATAATATATGCAATTTAACCTGACATATGCAAAATAGCATGGTTTCAACATGTAATCAAGATTTTTTTAAAAAATTCTTGAGATATTTCACATTCTTGAAAACAAGCTTTATATTTACAACATATCTCAGTCTGGAATAGCCAGGTTTCAGCTGCCCAGTAGCCAAGTGACAAGTGGCAACCTCACTGGTAAAGCACAAATCTAGACAGGACTCAATTTTGCCCTCTGATGACTCACCTCACTCACATTTCCCTAATCCCCACCCTATCAAACCCTGTCTATTATTTGATTTCCCACACAAAAGTGAGTACATGAATGTTCATAGCAACATTATTCTTGTTTGCCAAAAAGTGAAAAACACCCAAATGTCCATTAACTGATGAATGGATTTTAAAAAATGTGGCGTATCTATACCACATATGATTTAGCAATCAATAGGAATGAAGTTGCGATACATGCCACAACTTGAGCACATCTTGAAAAGTGAATGAAGCTAGTCATTAAGTCACATTGTATGAGTCCATTCGTATATAGAGACAGAAAGGAGTGTAGGGGTACAGTGGGTGGGGGAGATGGGGGCATCTGGGGAGTGATTGCGTATGGGTACTGAGTTTCTTTGGGGGGTTAATGAAAATGTGAAAGTTACACAATTCTATGAATATACTAAAAACATTGAATTATTTACTTTAAATAGGTTCGTTGGGGACTGCTCTGGCAGATCAGTGGTTTGAGACTCCATGCTTCCACTGCAGGGGGTGTGGGTTCAATCTCTGATTGGGGAACAAAGATCCTGCAAACCAAACATTGTGGCCAAAAAAATAATAAAAATTGTACATAAAAAAGGTTAATTTATGATACATGAATTTTATATCAATAAAGTTGTTATAAAAAATATTTAATCTTGATGTTTTAGTAAGTAGGTGGCATTACTGGTAAAGAACCTGCTTGCCAGTGCAGGAGACATAAGAGATGTGTGTTCAGTCCCTGGGTTGGGAAGATCCTCTGGAGGAGGGCACAGCAACCCACTCCAGTATTCTTGCCTGGAGAATCTCCATGGACAGAGGAGCCTGCCAGACTACAGTCCAAGGGGTGGCAAAGAGTCGGACACGACTGAGCAACTGAGCACCCACACACTGAGTAAAGTTTTGGTGTCCCCATAAATTTTGCCCTCAGTGGATCTCTGCTCTCAGCCTAGTCCAGGCCCTGCTGTCCTTCCCACACCAAGCTTAAGAAGGACAACTGGGACTTCCCTGGCCATTCAGTGGTTAAGACTTTGCACTTCCTCTGCAGGAGGGGCAGGTTCAATCCCTGGTCTGGGAACTAAGACCCTGGATGCTACACTATCGTGGCCAAACCCCACCCTCTACCCCCCTACCACCCCCCCCCAAAAAAAAAACACAGAGGGACTGCAAGGAGAGGATGCCTAGGTGGAGGGCTAGCAAAGTCAGGGAGATATGCTGAGACGTTTCGCCAGTACCCTTGTTTCCTACCAAAGTCATGGGCTTCCTGAGTTGCAGGCTCTCCCGGGGTGGGAAGAATGATGCCTTCAAAGCCTGATTCCAAGGGCCCTGGCCTACACGCCCAACCAGACAGCCTGACTCAACTTTACCCACTGTATGCGTGTGACCCTCCACTGTCCCCCTAGTGACTCAGGCAACCTAAAAGCCCCCTCTCTGGGAACGCTCTGCTGCCCACGGTGACTCTTCACAGACATTGCAGAAGCAAGCTGGCGCCTCCCCGGCCTAGGCGGGGGTCCTGGGGGCAGCCCACTAGGGCCTTGGCCCCACAGCACAGTCTACCCCAGAGGGCCCAGAGTCTGGGGGAGGGGGGTGGGGAACTTTCTCAAAGGGCCTTTGTGGGAGCGGCTGGGACGCTGGGGTGGGGGGGCTGCCGGGGGACCACGCCCTGCGTGAGTCACTCCTCATTGCTGGGCAGTGACTCACGCTCAGGCCTCCCTCCTGCCCCCTTGCAGCAGGTGCTGCCAGCGCCAACTTCAGGATTGGGGCCCCAGCAGCCAGGTTCATGGCACCCTACCCTGGGCCTGTGATTCACACTCATTTATTTCCAGGGGCGCCTACCCTCCCCTCTCTACATGGTTCGGACCATGAAGAAAACTTCTCACAGTCCCTCTGGTCCTTGGTGGGGCGGAGGGCAGACCCCTGGTACTAAGATACGCCAGCTATTGTCTCACTACTGATTCGTGGAATCTCCAAACCACCGGAGAGGTGAGACGTCCTTGCTACTTTAACAGATGGGGAAACTGAGTCTCGGTGAGATTATGAAGTTTGCTCAAACATACAAGATCAAACCGAGTCAGAGCACAAAGTGATGCCCGACAGTGTAAATATGTAATGACCCCAGCTGCTTTGTAGCCCAGTAATGGGTTACTGCAGCCTGTAATGTGGCGTCCATTTTACTGATGACCAAACTGAGGCAAGGAGCGCCTAAGTCACACCCGAGAGTGAGAGGCTGGGCAGAAATTCGAACCGATGTCGGCAGCCGGGGCTTGTTCTGCCACTTCCCAGCCGGCCTTGGGCACCCACTTGGAGGCTGGGGCGCCCCCGCCGCCCGGCCCCTCCAGCCGCCGGGGCCAGCCTGGGCCGGGCCGCCCGCCAGGCTGCCGGGCGCCGCGCCCGCCAGCATCACGCCGCTGTGAGTCACCCCGCGCGCCGGCCCCGCCCCCCGCGCCAACAAACAGCGCGTTACCCGGCAACTGCCGCCGGTTCCGCCCCGGGTCTGCGCTCGAGGACACGGGTTCGAGCCTCTAGCCGGGTGGGAGCTGTGAGAGGCTCCGGGACCCGGTGGCTTTATTCAGACTAGGGATTCAGATCAGGTCTACAGTCCTGGTTGACACAGAGATGAGGGCGAAGGAGTTGGTGGTTCACTGGCAGCGGGATTGGGGATGGGGGAGAACAGAGGGTCCTCAAACAGACCTGTCTCTGGTTCTCAGGAGGCCGATACCAGAGCCAGGGGATGGCACTAGGGACTCTCTGTGGGGTGAGACGAACCCTGAGAAGTTAGGTTAGAGCTACTGTCAAGAGGTCGAAGCCATTTTCCTATAGGGATTTGGGGAGCCGATCTGGGGGTGGGGGTCAGGAGGGCTGTGATCATGGCTTCTGACTTTTCACCATCCGCC